>NC_046302.1:31014665-31336203 GCF_004115265.2 Rhinolophus ferrumequinum
GAGCCAGCCTTCCCTCTTCTTTGCCACCATGGATTCGTGGGTTCTGAGGGAGGCAGTGGGACTTCTGTTTGGCCTCCAGCCAGCTGCCCCAGTGCTGTCCCTACTCCCACAGTGAGGTAAGTCTCTCTGGCCTCTCCCAGCCCTGCCCTGCCTGTCAGGCTGGCCGTTAGCCCTGGGCTGAGACCTCTCAGGAAGAGCTGGGTAAGGATCCTCAGGAAGAAGCAGCACAGGTGATGACAGGGGCCAGAACCAGCCACGCCAACTACCCGCTGCAGCAGTACTGGGACTTGACACTGAGAGGGGCAAACACACAGTGTCTTTGTTTTGTCTGTCACTTGACTCTCCTGCCCCAGGGACCAGTCTCTCTCATGCCAGGGGGAGAGAACATCTTAAAACGTGCTAGTTAAAAGCCACTCACTCTCTTTTCAGGGTAAGCCAGTCTTGTACGGACAAATCTTCCAGTTTTTTTCACCCTCTCCCCTCTAGTGAAGATGGCACCTGAGGCAGGTGGAAGCTTACACACCTGGTGGTGGGAAGGGAACCTTGGGTTGTCCTGGTGCTATGGTCTGAGGCCGCGATGGGCTCCTTGGTGCGTGGAAGACGTGATTTCCATCCTTGGGGTCCTAGACTGGGAGTTGGTAGGCTCCCCTCTCACAAGGCCCCAGCCAGACATGAGGGAGACTTTGAGAACCAGCACCTCCTATACCTAACTACAGTTTCTCACCCTCACCCTCTCTCCCTGCATATCCCACCCTAGACGGCAATCGGATAGGTTCTGGAATTCTCCTACACCTCAGGTAAGGAGAATGAACAAGGAGAAAGAATTGAGGACATCTGTTTAAACCCATCTTTTTTCCTAAATCCCCTCTCCTTTTACCCCTCGGTATTGTAGTCCCAGGTGCCCAGAGCCACCCGAACAGGAGGTGTAGCCCCAGCGATCAGCTTCCTTTTAAAATGTACCTTTTACTTCCCCTCCCCTCTCGGGCCTAAGGTGCAGCTTGGGGCTGAGAGGCATGGGCTTCGTGCTTCGAGAAGGCCTGCCTTCCTTGTCTTCATGGCCAGCGCTTCTCCCCAGATTAGGAAGGCTCTGTAGTCCCCCCGGTCCTCCCAGGCCTGGGGACACTGGCGGATGGTCCTACCCCCGTCACTTTGTGAGTGCAGCCTGGGTCACAGTGGTGCTCTGTATGTATATTGAAAGACAATCAAGACAATCAGTACCATCACCAGAACCTACAGTGAAGTCAGGTTTAGCAGAGTCTGCTCAAAACATTTATCACACACACACACACACACACACACACACACATGCACACAAACCCCACAAATATTTCCCTCTTGGATAGCTTTTAAAACTGGTTTTGATCATTTGAAGAGTAAATCCTTACCTAGTTAGAAAGCTTGACATTCTGAAATTATTCATTAGTTAAATATTTAGGTTAGTTGAGATTTAGCATTTACTACTGTGTAGAAAAGGCATGACTGTAAATGGATCAGACAAGTTCTGTGTGTAATGTTTTAATGTGCTCTAACTACTTTCATCACTTGTAGGCACACCCTGACCATCGCACCCAACCTCCTATGTGTGCACGTGCACGTGTTTGTCAGGGACACACACGTGTGAGCGTAGCTTCCTCTTTGGGGTTTATTGTATTTTCTTTGTACTGCTAAATGTTTTTGGCCTCTGGGGGTGCTATATATATACAGATGCAGAATTTGAGAAATACAGGATTTTCAACTTGAAAGGAAACTTCGGCACTTTTTAAAGCACTTTTCCCATTTTGCACATCCAATAATGAACATCCAAAGAGGTAACATGATGTGCTCAAGGGTCACAGGTAGGATCCAGGCCTTTCCCTCTCTCTGTCTCTCTCACATGCACACATTCACTCACTCTATGGTAATAGATGGCTATTTGCTCATGGCTTCGCATTTCTTTGTTCCTCTTTCTCTCCTCTCCCCTGTGCTTCCTTGTGCCATCAGTCTGTCTGTCTGTCCTCCATCCCTGCTGTGTGTTCCTAGGCCAGGAGCTGAGGTGGTACAGGCAGGGAAGAGCCTGGCTCCCAGGAAGTTTACCTTAGTAGCTGCCCAGGCCAGTACTTGGGCGGAGTGGAGAAACAGGGTGTTCTCTGCTTCCCTGTTAGCCAGGAACCTGGGGAGCAATTTCTCAGTCCTCCAGGAGGAGGCACGGAGGCAGGAGGGTGGGTTCACCCCACTATTATGCAATCTGTTTGCAGCCTGATCCTCTTTCCCTGGCTTTCTCCTAGGGAGGAGGGAACGGGGTTACATCCCTCCTGGGTCGTTTTTTCCAGCCCAAGCCACATGGCCTCCGGTTCAAATACTGCTTTATGAAAGATATACATGTTCCTTACCTCATATCTAAGAGGCACAGGAAAGTGTTGCCCCTCTAGTCCTGCTTTTCTGATGCTGAAGTTTGGCTCTCAGTCCTAAACAGACTCTGGAAATGACTGTTTTGATGTGTCTCATTTCCAGGGAGGCATGGAATCTCAGATTTGGAATGAAGCTCAGAGGTCATCTCCTTTCCCCCACACGCATTGGAGGACTCCATTCTCTAGCATCCCTGAAGTGCTCCAGTCTGCCTAACCACCTCCAGCCATGGGCCAATTCTTTTAAAAAGTCCTGCCAGCCCACGGTTCTCTCAGAATGCACCCTCTCTCCTTCCTTTCCCCGCCAAAGGTTTTGACGTAGGTGACTACCTTTGCTTTCTCTACTCCTTTGTTTCTCATTTGTTCTGTAATACACTTACGTCTGGCTTTGTCCTCCCCCACTTTACCAGAATTATTCTTACTAAAGTCAGCAGTGGCTTCCTTGGCCTAATCCAGTAGCTACTTCTTTAGTCTTCACCTTAATGCTATTAACCACTTCTTTCTCTTTCAAGAAATACATTCCTCTCTCTTTGTTCACCCACTACTTCCCACTGGTCTCTTTGACTGGGTCCATTTCTCCGTCTGGTCCTTACATGTTGGGGTTACCCTGGTTTCATCACGGAATTTTATTTTTCTGCTTCCGTGTCCTAGGGCCACCGCTTTGCAGCACAGGTTAGCTCCCTGTCACAGGCTGATAGTCCCAATTGAGCACGTCCAGTCCCCTCGGCACTACTACCTCTTATTGACAGCTTCTAGACGTTTCCATCAGAAGACCTTCGGAATCAGAGGTTCTTTCTTCCCATGAGAAAAAAAAAAAAAATCTCTGTTTTGGTTGTGGTCCCATCAGTTTATCCAGTCACCGCAGCTAGAGCGTGAATCGTTGGCGACCATGTCCTGTCCCTCATCCTACAGGTGCTCTTGGTCACCAAGTCTGCCAGCTGTACCACTTCTTTGCCCCCTCCCCCCCAGGCCCTCAGTCTCTCTCCCTTGCACTTTACCATTGTCTCCCAACTGGTCTCTTTACCGCTGGCCTTGCCTTTTCTGATCCACGGGCACTTCACTCTGCACACAGAAGGAACTTTCTAAAACACACATCGTGTCATGCCAACTCCCCCCTTAAAGGCCTTCAATGGCTCCCCATTGCTTCCAGGATAGAGCCCTATCTCATTGGCTTGATATTCCAGGAATCCTTATAAGTCCCTCTGTCCCCTCTGTTTCTCTTTCTAGCCTGTGTCCTGCCACGTCCCCTGAGCCTCTGTCCTGGGTCCTTAGCCCCAGCTGGTGGTGGTCTCATCCTCACTCTCCCTGCTCCCACCAAGTTCTGTGACCCCCACGATCGCTCTCATTTAGGACCTGTGTGCACAGTGCTCCCCGCCATAATCACCACCCCCTTTCTTTTCCTAGTTAAATGCTGCTCAGTTTGCATCTCTCTCTTCGAACCTCACTGCAGGAAGCCTTACTTGCCTGACCCCACAGACTAAGATCGGTGACCTATCTGCACTCCCATGGTACTCCACTTTTTATAGCCCTCAGCACGACTGTCATTCTTTACTTAATTACCAGTCGATTCCTCCCCATCCCTAGCCCCAGCGGACTGTAAGCTCCTCGAGGGCATGACTGTGCCTTTCTTGTCAATTCTCCACCTTGTGTGCACAATAAATTCTCGTCTGACTGGGTGACTGGAGAGCTGCGAATATGTTAGTCTGAGTAGGATTTTGATCTGTAAGTGGGCAGCAGGGGCTGAAAGTTGTCCCCACTGCAATAGTGACTTGATGAGATTTTGAGTTTCAGGAAGATTGGCTGGAGAGCTTCATGCAGGATGGGGTGGAGGCAGGCGGTATCAGGGACCGGGGGACGGACAGCAGTGCTGGTGTGAGGTGTGGGTCTGAAACGAGTGACTTTTCCTCTCATTTCCTATATGCTTCCAATGGAGAGTCCAGGAGACGGAGTCAACTTGTGCGTAATTGAAACTGAACAGAATACAGGGATGGGCTTCTCGTAAGCTCAGCAACAAGCTTACCTTATTGTGGGAAGGTTTCCTCTCACTTTTTGCTCTTTCTAAATCTTATTTCATCTGTTGGTCGCCGTCTTCTCCTCTTCCAAGGGTGGAACCCAGAAGAGGATGCTCTTTGGAATAACATTCCAATCTGATTGGCTGCCAATTTGTTAATATTATTGCCATTCTCTATAATACATACGCAACTTTCATATACCGCATCTGGAGGCTTCTACCCCAGAGAAGAATAAAATCACAGCTGGAAGAGTCCAAAACGTGGCTGGCATTCTGAGGTTCAGACCAGCTAATTTTGTAGCTTCTCCCAGCTCTCATTTCTGTGATGGGAGTAAGGAGCACCCTCTCGTGGCTTTCACTCCCCTGGGCCACGCTCTCCTGCCCAGTGACAAGTTAGGGGCTGCTTTTCTGCTCTTTGTCATGCTGGGTTCTGCCCCCTCTCTCTAAAGCAATCTTATAAATCATTGATGAGAATATTTCTATTTTTGCCTTAAATACCCTAGCCAAGAAAGCGTTATGAATACTTTCCAAATCAAATGCTGGCATCGCCCGATGCTTCCTCATTGATGGCAGCCCCATTTCAGGTTTTTTTTTGTGTTTTTTTTTTTTTTTTTTTAAATTCTTGGCTCTGCCATCTGTGTCAACAATGCCAAGTCTCAGCTTGGGGGCAGGAGCTGACCCTGCTGCAGAACTGTCTGTGGACTCTTTCTTGGGTAGGAGCTCTTTTCCTTCCTTCTTCCCCAGGGCTGCCCCCAGACCGCATCTCAGACCTTTAAACCCTGAAATGCTATAAATGATGACTGGCATTTATTCTCAGTGAGCTTTCTTCCTGCCGTCCATCCTGCCTCCGAACCGTTACCCCTCCATCCCGATCAGCACCCATTGTGCCTGGGAATTCAGCTCACTTGGATAGCAACCTGCCCTTGCAGGCCTGAAGTTCCCACATCACAGCTCCTCTCCTGTAGTACATTAAACTCCACTGGTTTATACGGCCCGTGTCCCTCTTGTTCACCACCATATTCTAGCCATTAGCACAGGACCTGGTAAGCACTTAATAAATGTTTGTTGAATAATGAATTGGGGAATAAAGAATAAATGAAAGTCCTACAGGACTAAATGCCTCATATACAGGATCACCTCCATGGCCCAGAACCATCTGGACTTGACACCCTAAGATGGTTAATACAGGGTTTTCTGAACTCATTACTGTCTACCGATTAAGTAAGATGGTTCAAATGCATCTTTTCTTATTGCCTTCAACTTGTTTGAATTTAAAAACTGTTTTCCCTCAGCATTCACGTTGATAATTTACATCATCTGTCCCTTGCTTATGTATTGTTTATCTTGGTGCTTTCATCTGAGTAAGTCTGGTATTCTGGACCACAGCAGAAACACCTGGAGGGAAGAATATGTCCGTTTCCTTCGTAGCCCAAGATTTGATGCCGTGGATGTTTAATAAATGGTTTCCAATGTACTGATGGAATGAACAGGTCTCAAGCCTGACATCCCTTTTATTTTTAACATTAGAGGTTAGAATCTAAGTCCAAGAGGGAATGTAAAATATATTTTTGATCATCTTTGTCATGATTTGTATAATGTCCCTGTCCGATAGCACAAGTGTTGTGGCTTTACATAGTCTATTTAATTGTGTAGGTACATACGAGGGAAAATGTAAATGTAAATCAAAATTATCTGGGACACTGGGCAATCTGTATTATGTCTTTGCACTAATTAGATGCTTCAAAGAATTCATTCCTCCGTAGTTTGATGATTGTCTCAATAATGTACATTCTTTGTTGTGGTTTACGTGCAAATGGGGAACGATGGATGATCCAGGAATTCTGGAACTACCCAGCAGTCCCAACCAGATTGGAGTGATGATCAATGATGGGGCTCACTGCTATCAATGCCCTCCTCCCCACCTCGAAGGGAATGACAGGGCTGGGGGAGGCAGGCGTGTGCCTGTGGCTCAAGGCCGACTGTAAATATTTGAGCACACAGGAAAGGAGGAGGTTCCTTCCCATCAGGAGACTGAGGAACACCTCGTGCAGAAGTCAGAGTTGATATGAAGTGTTGAAGGAGGAGAGTGATCTTACGAGCCAGGACTGTATCTAATCCCTAGTAGGTGCTCCACAGAAATTTGCTGGCAACTTGACAGAAGGTAGCAGTGGCCCAGGAGGAGAGAAGGAGTGAGAAACAGTAGAGAGGAGAGATCAGGGCGCATTGTGATGCAGTGTTATGTTCTGGGCCTGAAGCTGAAGCCTGAGGGGTTTGAGCCAGTGACTGGGGACGGATCTGGTTGGTTGGTTGGAGGCCGAGTTTGAAAGTCCTTGAGTTGAGCTGAGGATTTCAGACGTCAATCAGGAGGCAATGGGAGTCCCCAAATGTGTTTGAGCAGATCGAGGCAGTGCTTCAGTGAGGTTTGGCCGCACTGGTGGGAGGTCTGTGTTACAATGGAAGGGGCAGGGAGCAGGGGAATCCTTGCAAGGCAATTGCAGATGATTGGGTGGGGTTTAGCAGGGTCGTGAACCCCAAAAGTAGCTGTGGGTGGCCGAGGGGCTTCGTGAAGACATAATCTGCGGGACTGAGAGCAGCCTGCACACGCAGCTTGTCTTCACAACCTCTTTTCTCCTCCCATCCCTCCATCCTATCCACCCAGTTCCAAAATGTCATCTCCTTCAGGAGTCTGGCACCTGCATCTCCCACCTCACAGGGAAGCTGTCCTTACTGGGACAATTGTCTCCTTACTGGGACAATTGGCTTTAGGCAGGTCTGTGTGGATATGAATATATTAAGATTCCTATTTATTTAAATTAGTTATTTAATGGATTCGTATGGTCCAAAAGGATTTGAGGGCGATAATGTTATGTAAACCTGTTTTCCCATCAAATGGGACGTGAGGTTTTAGCCTGATTTCTTGTTCAACATCAGAGTTGAGAGTAAGAGCTTTGAGGTAGATGACTGAGTTTGAATTCCAACTCTTCCATTGGCCAGCTGCATGACCGTGAAGTTACTTGTCTGCTCTGAGTCTCAGGGTCCTTACCTGTGGAGTTGAAATGAGCATATCTGTCTCCCAGTTTTGTTGTATGGATTAAATGAGATCAGACATATCAGATGTTTAGTGTAGCACCTAAGCCACAGAAAGCGCTCAAATGGACAGTCAATATCATAAGACTTGACCCCACGGTGACTACTGTTTCTCTGTTGGGCATCAGTGGTCAGGTTGGGAGGGTCTCTCCAAGGTCTTTCCTAAGACCTTGACAGTTTATCCTGGCTATGGCTACCTACCTCACTGATGAGATAAAGAAGCACGTATGTTCCCCCAAGGCACAACTTCCTGTCTGGTTCCTGATATCCTCTTGCATCAAATCCTGTCCATTTTGACAAACTGGCTCAGGGGAAATACCAGTAGATGATAAAGGTGCTAGCATTTCCATTTAGGACTCATTCATTAGGTACACCCTGTAAAGACCTGGAATACAAAATAAGTCATGACCTCTGTTCTCAGAGACTTCCTGTGGGGGAGGGGAGGCATAAACATCTACATAGCTAAGCAAAGAACGATGAGGCAGGTGATACAGAGGGGTGGATGCGGTGCCCAGGCTAGGTGTGAGCTGAGTTAAGAAGGAGCAGGAGTCCACTTGGCAGACAGGGGATGGGTGTTCTCACCAGCAGGAGAATTGGTGATCTGGGGAGCACAGCATGTTGGGGAATGTTGGGGAAATCCCAAGCAGCTCAGTGAAACCAGACTTGGAGTTTCTCCTCAGGCAGATAAGAGATATAAATGTTGATGAAGATGTGGAGAAAAGGGAACCCTTGTGTACTGTTGGTGGGAATGTAAATTAGAAAACAGCCACTATGGAAAACAGTATGGAGGTGCCTCAAAAAATTAAAAATAGAATTTTTATATGATCCAGCAATTCTACTCCTGTGTGTATACCCAAAGGAAGTGAAAACAGGATATGGAAGAGCTATCTGCACTCCCATGTCTATTGCAGCATTATTCACAACAGCCAAAATTTGGAAACAACCTAAGTGCCCCTCAACAGATGAATGGACAAGGATGTGGAACACACACACACACACACACACACACACACACACACAGGAATATTATTCAGCCATGAGAAAGAAGGAAGTCCTGCTTTGTGACAACATGGATGGACCATGAGGACATGTTAAGTTAGATAAGTCAGACAGAGAAAGACAAATATTATATGATATTACTTATCTGTGGAATCTCAAATATCCAAACTCATGAAAACAGAGACTAGAATGATGGTTCCTAGGGCGTGGGGGAGTAGGAGAGATGTTGTTTAAGGGTACAAACTTGGCCACAGGTCGATCTCACGCACCGTATAGCGAATATAGACAACAATATTGCATTATAATCATCCATCTTACTAAGAGAATAGATCTTAATAGAACTTTACTAACACTTGTCACCCCAATAGACTTTAATTTAAAAAAAAGGATAGATCTTAATTATTCCTACCACAAAAAATAAATGATGATTATGTGACGGGGTAGACATGCTAACTATTGCTACAACGGCCATCGTATTACAGTACTGTACACCTTCAAATCAACGTATTGTACACCTTAAATTCACACAATGTTGTACGAGCATGTAAATATATTTCCGTAAAAAATTAATAAATGATGTTCATCCTAAAACAGAGACTGTGGACTTTCTAATGGGGCATTAGTGTATCGGTAAGCATCTAATAATGGAAAACAGGCACGGGGGCAGGTGGACCGGAGATACTTTTAATGAGCCATCGAGATGTTCCTCCAATCACTCCTAGATTATTACCACTTTTTCTTCCAACTGGTCTTTACCATCAAGCTGTGTACTGTATGGACAGTTCCTGATATGAAACTGAGATGAAAAATGAATAACTTTTATTTTACCGGATTTGTATTCAATGTCTTAATTTTCTTTTATTTCCTTTAACTCTGGAGAGATGCCACTCACTGTCAAAGAGTGTGGGGCTTTATCAGCTCACAGCACCACCTCCAGCCCCATCTCCTACCCTTGGCAGAGAGTGACAGGATGGCTTTTAAACAGCTATCCTGAGTGAGCCTGGCAGCCTGTCCCCACACCTACCTGAGGCTTTCTGAGGGGCCAGGTACTAGCCGTACTGCAGGGTGACGGCTGGAACTACCCTGCATGGCCGTCTGAGGAGTGTTTGAAGAGTGTGCAGGTTGTGGGGTGGGAAGCATTGGCTGGACCTGTCCTGGGGCCATTTGCAAGACCTCTAACACTAGGCCTCCGTGCCCTCTAGGTCTAAGGGTGGCTCTTTGTTTTGTTTTTTGTTTGATTCCCCACCTGGCTTATGTGCCTTTCCATTTCTGCTAAATGCCAAAGGACTAAGAGGGAATCATTGATGTTGCTTTCCCTGGCAAGTGAATGAACACATCAGCTTCTTCCTCATGGAGTACAAGGCCCATGTGATCTGAACTTACTGACCCTCCAGTATGATTTCTCTGTGTCCCGGTTCAAATCTGTGCCCTAGTCAGGCGGTGTCCAATGTCTAATTTCCAAATGGACTCCTTTGAACCTGTAACTTCTTGCCTCTGCCTGTGATAGGTGGCCCCCTGCCACCCATCATGCAGCCCATCCCAGTCTGTTCTTTCTTGGAGGCTCAGGCTTTGTGTGCCTTCACATCTTTTCAGAGATCTGAACTGGTTTGCCCCAGAGCATTCAAGGATCTGAGAACTCAGATGGGAACCTCACTGTTAATTCATGTTCGTGCACATAACGACTTCCCAAACTGATCTAGCAGCTTCCGAATGGTGGAGACTTTGTACTTCCTGTCCTCTTGGAGATAGCCAGACAGTACAGGCTGTAGAAATGGTAGTCAGCAGGCATGGCTTAGCAGTGGGCAGCTCTTTTGTGTTCTGTTGACTTTTTTGACCCTTCAAAATAAGTATTCCATCTGCGGAGCATCAAATATGAAGTCCCAGCCTTTGTGCTTGAGGAGCACTGGGCAAGCATTTGATACATCCCTGGCCTCCCAACAGGGATGTGTCCAACCCTTGGGGAAAATCCCCACCAGCCTGTCCTGGCAGCCTCTCTTCTCCGCCCCCACCCGGGAATTGTATTTGGCAGAACTCTAGAAACTTCCATATGTCTGACTACAACCTCTACTCCGGAGGGCTCTGTGCAGCCTGCTCCATGCCAGGTTCTGGGGGTCTATGGGAGAAGTGGAAGACTCAGACCCTCACTTTGGAAGCTGGGATATGGCTTCCATTCTGAGGACATTCAGAGGGATAGGAGGTGTGGACAGGCAGGGGTGCCATTCCAGATGTGGGAAAGGGACCAAAGCTAAGTCAGGCCTGTTTCCTTTTGCCTCTAGCACGATTCCTTTACAATCTCTTCTCTTTGGGCCTCTGTTTTCTCCTCTGTCAAATGGGCATAACCAGCTGCTCATTGGCCCTTAGGATTGCAGAAGGTGACTCGAGGTAATGTGAGGGGAAACGCAGTTTTGAGGATGAGGGGTGAGGACCTCACTCACTGTTCACTCACTCATCACTCACTGTTTGTGTGAAAGTCAGTGCCGTTTCACTCAAAATTTAAACTTCAGATCTCCAGTTTTACCATCCTCATTTTCATAGATTTGATGAGTGGATTGGTCTTTTTTTTAAAGCTTCTTTGAAAAAAAATCATGGGGTAGTTTTATGGTTACCGCATTGTTATAATATGTAACTGTACCAGTCCATCATAACAGGAACCCTTCCCGGAGTGTGTGTGTGTGTGTGTGTGTGTGTGTGTGTGTGTGTGTGTATGTGTGTGTGTGTGTGTGTCAGGGAAAGTCATACCACAGGGGCTTCTCCTGGCTGAAAATGAACCTGGAAATGGTTGAAATACATCAATCAGGAGGTTTGTGTCTCTCTAGTCCATCAGTTTTAAAATCGACTATGAATAAGGCAGAACTTGGAGGGAGGTGCCCTCGAGGACTTGGAAGTCTAAACCAGGGCAAGGTTTAATTTGGGAAGTAGGTGTTTGTTCTTAGACATCACATCACGTTGTGCTCAGGCAGAGCTGCTTTCCCCAGCTGTGGCACAAAAGGCTGTCCTCAGGCCTGGAGGCCAAGAAGGGAATCTTGTGAAAGAGCCCACATTTGGAATCGAGTCCATTTGGAATCAGATCAAAGATGTCTTTGGATAATAGAATTTGAGGCTCTGTCCTGCTCTTTCCTGTTTTACTGGGATTCTTAAGATCAGAGTATAAGCTTTGGAAACTTGACTGCTTTTGCTGGTTTGATTGATTAATTGATTGATTGATTGATTGATTAAGTGCTCTGGCCTGCAGACAGACTTATAATTTTAACAAGTTACTAAGATTTACAAAGTCACAGACTGCAGAAGGTCTGGACCCATTAGGGGGTTATTCCTGGGGCTGAGCAGAGAGGGCGTCCTGCACTCTCGAGGTACACCCCAGTGCCCTGCGGCCTTCTCACTTCAGGCCACCTGCCTGGGCCTCTAAGCACTTGAGTTTACATCCCTGAAATGGTCAACTGCACTGGTGGGTGTCTGTGGGTACTGTTATGTGGACAGGCTAGAGGTATTATGTGTACCTCAAACTGTAGTCTTAGCTAATCACAACCAGCTTTCTGAACCCAAAGCAGCTGTTGCCCACCACTTGCGATGAGCTCCTGCCATTTCTCCACTGTATTTCGAAGTATGGGTTTTATGGACTGAATTTTGTGTCCCCCTTCCCCAAATTCATATGTTGAAACCCAACTCCCAATGTTACCCCAATAGTATTAGGAGGTGGGGCCTTTGGGAGGGAGTAAGTCATGAGGGTGGAGCCCTCATGAATGAGATAACACCATTGTAAAAGAGATGCCAGAGAGCTCCCTCACCCCTTCTGCTATGTCAGGGCACAGCAAGGAGGCGGCTGTCTGTGCCCCAGGAAGTGAACTCTCACCAGAACTGAATCTGCTGGCACTTTGAGCTTGGACTTCCAGCCTCCAAAATTGTGAGAAATAAATGTTCGTTGTTTAATTCCCTCCACCCCAGTTTATGGTATTTTTGTTATAGCAGCCCAGATTAAGATATGGGGTGTGACTCAGCAGCCAGTGGACTTGGGCAGGGGAGAGGGCAGGGCTGTACTTGGCTGAATCAGGGAAGCAGTAAGCAGGAGTGTAGAATTGGGGGCTGGATATATAGATCAGTCCTGGCTGGGAGTATACAAGGAGATATGGTGAACTTTCCATATTTGAAGCCCCATGTGGCTTTGCAGATATAAATTCTCTAGAAATTTTTCCCCTATAGGGAAAGCACTTTTTTTTTCTTTTCACCAACAGGCATTAAAAAAAAAAAAAACGAGAGAAATGAAAATATATATAATCCTATTTTTAACATTTTTCAGTAATATTGTCACTTTAAAAATTTATGAATATAAACACTTATTAATTATAAATTGTTGATAATAGATGCATAGAGATGTGAAAACATAGAACCAAGTCATATGCTTTTAGTAGAAAATGAAGAGTTCTCTATTTTAAAAGCTGTATCTTTCCTAGAATATAGCACATCCATTTTAGATACTCAGGGAGTTGGAACAGGGGAACTCCTCAGACTCTGCGGCTCTGAAGTTCTATGAAAATGCATCTCCTCATTTTCTATTTAGTAAAATGGTTAAAGAATTCTGTAAAACTCTGTCTATTCATCGGTTATGCCATCTCTAGCTGTGCTCTAACTAACATCATATTAAGAATTGCGTTTGTCTCTCTCCTGACTCTGATTTAAATCTTGCAATCACCTCTGGGAACTGAGCTGTATCATCCTGAGAAATCAGACCACAGAGATGGGCCTGCAGCTGGCAGGCTGGGTCATCTTTAATCGCTTAACCCTTCATATCAAAGGATGGGTTGTAGAAGCAGATTCCTCCCTAAGAATTTTCCATGGCAGATTTTCTCAAAGAAAAGCTGGGAGTTAAAATGAAACGAAGTGTGTACAGCAAAAAAGCTTGCCTTGTAAATTGACTTTTGTGCCTATATACGTGATGACTTGTTTTATGTGCATCTCCATGTAACTCTCTCTTGTGGGAACGTGTCCATGTCTGGGGGCATGTATGATGGTGATATGTATGTACGTGTGCTTTTTATGTGAGAATATACAATCAGTCTTCATGTGCACGTGTGGATGTGAGGGAGTGAAAGTGTGTGGATATGTTGTGTGTCTAAGGAAAATTCTTCCCTGTCTCGTAAAAATAAGATGCAGTCTAGTGAAATAAGAGGCAGTCTAGTCTGGTATAGTAAATTGTTTGAGACAATGGCTGCTATAATTCCCTTTTTGTATTTATACCCTTAGGTAGTGCCCTCCTAAACTAAATCTGGACTTGGCCGTGTGCTTTTCTTTGGTCAATGGTACATTACCAAATGTGATGCAGAGCTCTGAAAAGCAATTACAGGCTGAAGTCGTCTCCTGTTGCTCTTGGGAATCCACAAGTAACACAATGTCTGTGAACTGGAGCAAACCTGCCAGAGACGTGGCCTCCCCAGCTGCCAGCTACCACCAGCTGCCAGACATGTGAATGAGGCCATCCTGAACCAAGCAGCCCCTGTCCCATCTGTGAGATCTGTGCCACCACATGAGTGATCCCAGGGGAGACCAGCAGAAGAACCTCCCTGCTGAGCCCAGCCCAGATTGCCCACCCACATAATCATGAGTTAATCCTAAATGATTGTTGTTTTGAATCACTAAATTTTGGAGTGGTTTGTTAGAAAGAAAGACCTCACTAATTGATACAGTTCGTAGTAGCGGGAGAAGCCTCTCCATTTGGCGAGAATTTGTGGGCATGAATCATAGGAAGACATATAATCCCATGTTTAAACACTTTTTTATAATCCTATTCTCACTTTATGAGTTTGAAAACATAAAAAAAGTAGCTCTTGTTGGAGGACCTACCATTAATTTTCACACATAAATGTGCATTAACAAGACGAGCACGGGCACAAGATGATATAGTGCTGGCCTGCTCCAACAATACTTACTGAGGCCTTGGGAAGAAAGCCAAAAAGAAAGAAACCCAGGTGAATGCTATCCGACAGACTCCGTGTCAAGGCTATGACTTGCTGTTTGGTGGTGAAAGGGTTCGTCTCCTGGCTTCCAGCCCACTCCACGAGTGGGCATCACTGTAGCATCTATTGCCCAGGAGCTCACCCCAGGCGTCTTGACTTCTTGGAGAACAGCACCTATAAAACAGCACTCTGAGAGAAACAAGATTCTCTTTCCTGCCTGAGGCCTGCCTTTCAGGAACCTGCCACCTCTTTGGATAATTGACTCTAGGGATGATTGTCCCTCTCAAGGGTGACCATGTGTACTTCCAGGGACAAGACCTTCACCCTACAGATCACAACAGGATATCAGGACATAATGAACAGTCCTTTCCAGATGGCTCTAGTTACATAGAGAAGAAGCAGAGGTCGGGTGAGAAAATTCTGTGTGTGCATGTATGTGTGTATGTGTGTGTGTATATGTGTGTAAGTGCAAGAATATTGGCTCAGAAGTCAGGGCATGTGACTTTGGCAGTGCCAACTTCACTCCTACTTTACAAGAAATTCCTACTTGGTTTAATTCGAGCGAGTTTAGAACAGACTCTAGTCCGCTGTTCACATCACTACTTTGGGCCTGAAAGATATTTTATTTCTAAGAATCCTCTCTTAAAACGCAGAAATACTCGCAAACACCTTTGTTACAGGTTAATACCTAAATAGGAAATAACAGAGGTAAGGCAGGGGCTAAATGCTTTGGAGCAGTTAGGAAACTGATGGACGTGTGGGCACCAAGTGTTTATTACATTTCATACTTTAGGTTTTATCCAGGCCTGGACCTGTGCAGCCTTCTGATACATAAATACTTCTCAAAAGCATGTGCTATATCAGCTAGGTCAAAGTTTACTTACCTTTTTTGGTGGGGGTGAGTGGGTTAGGGTATGATGTATAAGAGAGGGAAACAGATTGGATTAATTATATTATTAACACAAAAGGAACTGCTTTTATTAAGTACTAGCCGTTGCCAAGCCCTATACAAAACCCTTACCCACAGGTGTATGTTATTACTGCTCCAATTTTTCAGGTGGAAACTGAGATCGTGAACTGGAAAGTTCAAGTGTACCATCTGTGGCTGCCAGTAAGTGTGGGAACTGAGACTTGAATACAGCAGGCCGGTCCGGTGGTAAAGCACTGCTTTTATTTTTATTTAAATTGACTATGAAATAGTTCAACCACAGAGAAAACTTCAGAGAATAATTCAACAAACACCCCAGTGCTCATCACCCCATTTTATTAGACCTTAATATTCTGCTATACTTGCTTTACATTTATGGTATTTTTTTAAAATGTGGGATATTTGTCTTTTAAATATTTGTATGTAGAAATTCTTTGTGATGTCTGGATGTTAATTCTGTGGATTGCAACCACCTTCGCTTTATTTATGGTGATGTTTAACAAGCAGACATTTTTGTTTATTTAAATTTAATCAAATGCGTGAACTTTTTCATCTTTTTAGGGTTTTTTTTGTGTGGCTAATAATTTCAGGGTCCTATTTTTGAAATATTTTGTTACCATTAAGATACCCTCTTCTTTTTCACTTTTAGAGAGTTTCCCTCCACTCAGGTGTCACATCTATCTGATACTTAATGTTTGTGAATGGGATGAGGTAGAGATCTACTTTGATTCTTCCCAAACAGAGAATAACTTACCCTGGGACATTTCTTGCACATATCCAGTCTTCACCCTTGTTCGTCATCTACTTCTGTGCCACATGGAAGCTGTCTCTGAGCTTGATGTCCTGTCTCACTCTTCTGTTGTCTATTGCTCTGTCAGTGCCACAAGTTTATATTAAAAATCTTGATATGGGCAGAGCACCTCTCTTGACATTATTCTTCCATTTTGTCCTTAGATAATTTTGACCTCTTACTTGTGCATTTTAGGATCAGCATGGGTAGCCCCATGAAAAGCCCTGTCAGAATCTGGATTGGAATTGCTTTGAATTTATGTATTAATTTGGGAGTGGCATTGTACCTGGATGCAATTGCATCTTCTCAACCACGAAAATGGTATATCTTCCCATTTAAGTTTCTTTTATGACGTTAGTAACATCTTGAAAATTTTCTCTATAAAATTCTTACCTAGATTTTTAGTTTTATTCTTAGGAACCTTATAGTTTTTCTTGCCATTGTAAATGAGATTTTTTTCTATTACTCAAATTCGTATATAGAAACATTCATTCTTTAAGGATTATCTTTTGTATATAAAGATTGCTTAACTTTCTTGTTTATTCTAACACTCGATAGATGCTTTCAGATTATACACATTATTACTGCAAATAAGGCTAGTTTTGAGTCTTACTTTCCAATTCTTCTCTCTCATTCTTTTAATCTTGATATTATTACTTGGTTAGGACATTTAATACAAACACTTCTTGTGTGTGTATTGAGAAATTCATATGATATTTCTCCGTTTTCTTTATATTAGGGCATCCTTATATTCCTTTGATAAAAGTATTTGGTCAGTCTTCAAAAAATATACTCCTGAAGTTTATTTCCTTGTATTTTATTTAGGATTTTTATATCTGTGTTCACAAGAATGGTTTATAATTTGGTTGCTTGTACTGTCCTTGTCACATTTTGGTATCAATAAAATGAGATGGGTAACTTTCCCTTTTTTTTTTCTTTCTCTGGGATACTTTGAACAAGAAACAAATTGTCTATTCCTTGTAGATCTGCTAGTTACCTTTAAAACTGTACCTAGTGGTTTTGGGGGAAGGAGATTTTGATACTTCTCATTTCATATTTTGTGGTTGCCTCCAGCTGGATGCATATGTTGAGACACTTGTTCTGTGTGGATATCAAGGTCTCTCAAATCCAGCCACAGAACCTGCTGTTGTCTAGCCTCACTTCCTGGCCACAAGTCTGACTTCTTTTTTCCCCTCCAGTTTTACTGTCCAATAGCTTCATGAGCCTGTTGGCCCTGGCAGGAGGCTACCATTTTCCCCTGGCCTCCTTTCACTTGTGTGGGTCCTCTGCCCAGCCCACGCTTCATGCAGTGATTCTAGATGGTTCTCTGTCTAATTTTGGTCTCCTCAGATCTCTGTTAACCTGCAGAAGATACATTCTAAAACTCCTGCTTTCAGTTCTGGGGCCCAGGAGACCTATGAGTGTACTCAATCCCTTGATTTTCTGTTCTTTTTCTGATCCACGACAATTATTATCTTCTTTTTTGAGTATGCCTATGGTTTCATTGGTTTTCTCTTTTTAAGATATTAACTCCCTGTAGTACAGAGGGTTATTAAAGTGGAAATTCATTGAGTCATCTTGATTGGAAGTTTCCCAGCACCTGCTTTTTGTTAATTTACTTTTTCTTTTTAAGATTTTTGTTAAAAATGTAGCTAACATACAATATTATATTAGTTTCAGCTGTACACCATAGTTATTCAACATTTATAGACCTAAAGAAATGATCACCATGATAAGTGTGATCATCTGACACTGTTCTATGCTTTCACAATATTATTGATTATACTCTCCATGCTGTACATCACATCCCCAGGACTTACTTGTTTTACACCTGGAAATTTGGACCTCTTATACCCTTTCCCTCCTTTTTAAATTTATCAATTATAATTGATATTCAGTATTATTTTACATTAACTTCAGGTGTACAGCATAGTGGTTAGACATTCATATAATTTAAGAAGTGATTCCCTGACTAGCTCAATGCCCACCTAGCACTATACATACAAGGTCTGACAATTAAGTTAACAAATTTTGTTGCAATGGTATTGCTAACCTTTTTGATATCAGAGGGATTATTCATCATGAATTTGTACCAACTGGACAAACAATTAACCAAGTTTACTATTTGGAAGTGCTGAAAATACTTTGTGAAAAGGTTAGAAGACCTGAACTTTTTGCCAACAATTCATGGCTCTTGCATCACGATAATACACCAGCTCACACGGCACTGTCTGAGGGAGTTTTTAGCCAGTAAACAAATAGCTGTATTGGAACACCCTCCCTACTCACCTGGTATGGTCCCCAATGACTTCTTTCTTAACCCAAAGATAAAGGAAATATTGAAAGGAAGACATTTTGATGACAGGACATGAAGGGTAATACAATGACAGCTCTGATGACCATTCCAGAAAAACAGTTCCAAAATTGCTTTGAAGGGTGGACTAGGTGCTGGCATCAGTGCATAGCTTCCCAAGGGGAGTACTTCAAAGGTGACTGTAGTGATATTCAGCAATGAGGTACATAGCACTTTTCGTAGGATAAATTCATGAACTTGATTGTCAGACTTCGTAGTTATTACCATGTCATTGACTATATTCCCTATGCTTTACTTTACGTCCCCATGACAGTTTTGTAACTACCAGTTTGTACTTTTTAATCCCTTCACCTTTTTCACTGCCCTCCTACCTCCACCCCTCTATCTCCCCAACAAATCTAATATCCATTTGACATCGTACATAGTTATTACAATATTATCAACTATATCCCTTATGCTATACCCTACATCCCCATAACTACTTTGTAACAATCAATTTGTACTTAATCCCTTCCTCTTCTTTTACCCAGACTCCAACCCTCCTCTGATCTGGCAATCATCAAAATGTTTTCTGTATCTATGAGTTAGTTTGTTTCTGTTTTCTTTGTTAATTTTGTTCTTAGATTCCACATATAAGTGAAATCACATTGCATCTGTCTTTTGCTCTGTCTGATATACTCCACTCAGCACGACACCCTCCAGGTCCATCCATGCTGCCCCAGATGACAAGAACCCATTCCTTTCCATGCTGAGCAATATTGTATTATATATATGTACCACTTCTTCTTTATCCATTTTTCCACTGATAGACACACAGGCTGCCTCCACATCTTGGCCATTGTAAACAATGCTCCAATGAACATATGGATGCACATGTCCCCTCGAAGTAGCATTTGGGTTTTTTCAGATAAATACCTAGAAGTGGGATTACTGGGTCCTTCATTTTCTCTTCTTACAGCCTTTGTTTTAAAGTCTATTTTTTATGGTATAAGTATTGCTACCCTAGTTTTTTTCATTTCCATTTTCATGAAATATCTTTTTCCATCTGTTTAACTTATAAGTCACTAGTTGCCTTTCTCTTGCTGCTTTTAGGATTCCCTCTTTGTCTTTAGCCATTGCCATTCTAATTATAATATGTCTCGGTGTGGGCCTGTTTGAGTGCATCTTGGTTGGGACTCTCTGTGCTTCCTGGACTTGTATGTCTATTTCCTTCACCAGCTTAGGAAAGTTTTCAGTCATTATTTCTTTAAATAGGTTCTCAATCCCTTGCTTTCTCTCTTCTCCTTCTGGTACCCTTATGATGCAAAAGTTGTTACACTTGATGTTGTCCCAGAGGTCTCTCAAACTCTCCTCACTTTTGGGGGATTCTTTTTTCTTTTTGCTGTTCTGATTGGATGTTTTCTGCTACACTGTCTCCCAAATTGCTGTTTCTATCCTCTGCTTCATCTAGTCTGGTGGTGATTCCTTCTAGTGCATTCTTCATTTCAGTTATTACAGTCTTCACTTTTGACTGATTGTTTTTTTATGGTTTTTATGTCCACTTCTGTGCTTGCAATCTCTCTGTTGAAGTTCCCACTAAATTCCTTGAGCATCCTTATAACCATTGATTTGAACTCTGTCTCTGGTAGGTTGCTTGCCTTCATTTTGTTTAGTTCTTTTTCTGGACTTTTCTCCTTTCATTTGGGATGCATTTCTTTATTTCCTCATTTTGGCTGCCTGCCTGTGTTTGTTTCTATGTATTAAGTAGATCTGCTATGTCTCTCAGTTTTAGATGGTGGACTTATGTAGTAGGGGTCTTGTGGGGGCCCAGTGGCACAGTCTCCCTGGTCACCTGAAATGGGTGCTCTGGATTGTCCCTTGTGTGGGTTGTGTGTACTCTCCTGTTATAGTTGAGCCTGATTACTATTGGCACTCAGTGGATGGAATTGACTCTTAGGCTGATTCGCTGTGGGGTTTGGTCATATCCACAGCTTTCAGGCTGCTATGCAGGAGGCTTACCCCACTGAGTGGGATTTGCCCCAGTGGGCTCTGGTGCCTGTTGAGACCCAAATGGTTGAGAACGTTTGTGTGTCCCACTTTTGGGGCTAATTGGGCAGTACTCTTGTGTGGTCTGAAAACAACCTCCAACTATGTTGGTTCTGGGGCCTCTTGGGAGGAGCTCTGGTGCAGGCCCAGGTCAGCCACTGCCTGTGACCAGATGGGGGCTATCTGGTAGGAGCTACAAAATGATCTGCAGTTGTTCACTGACTCTGCTAACTCTGCAGGCACTTAGAAGAGGCGACACTGTGAACCGAGGATGGTTGCCACCAGTACCAGGCTTGGGGCAACTCTGCAAAATACCAGGAAATTGGCAGTGTCCTGCCACCTGCCAGCTCCCTTAAGATTCAGCCACTAATAAAGCCTGTGTGTTATGCGAGTTAAGTGAAGCAGGGTCTCAGGGAGTCACTAGAGTGGGAAGAGTTGTGGTCACCAGGTTAATGTAGACCCTAGTTTGGTGCCAGTGCTGAGCCTGGAGTGACTCAGCAAAAGTCTCAGAGCACACTGACTCCAGTCACTGCCCACCTGGGGCTCGTGGACTCCTGATAGTTTTCTTAGAGAGTGCAATGCGGGAGGGGCTGGCTGCTTGTGGAGAAAGTGTCTCTGGTGGTGTGCGAGTTGGGTGGGACTCGGTCCCTGCTAAGTTAGAACAGCCAATCAGCAGATCTCATCAGGCCAATCAGATTCAGATTTGGCTGTGGTGGGGGTGGGCTCAACACAGAAAAGATGGCGCCTGCTTGTTGGCTGCATGGGAAAGAGACCTCTCACTAGGAAAATGCTGACTGTTCTCCAGTCTTCCCTTGAAGCCACCCTCCTCAGACTCCCCCCACCACCCCCGTATGTCTCTGAGGCTCTCCAAGTCACCATCCCTCCGCTGGAGCCCAAGGTGAGTGCCTGTGAGTGAGTCTGTGCGCGGGCTGTTTAAGAGGACGTCTGGGTTTCCCGAAGCCTTCCATCCCACCTGTATGGTTGGAATTCCCACTGGTTTTCACAGCCAGATGTTGTGGGGGCTCCTCGTTCTGGTACCAGTACTCTGGGCTGGTGAGCCTGGAGTGGGGGCCTGGAATCCCTCACTCCTCCGGAGGGGAGCCTTCACCGCTGAGTTATCCCTCCTTATTTTCAACTGCCACACAGAGGTTTGGGGCCTGTTCCGTGTCTCCATCCCTTGTACCAGTCTCGATGTGGCTTCTTTATATTGTTAGTTCTAGGATTTCTACTAGGCTAGACTTTAGATGGTTCTCCAGGTTGATTGTTCTATAATTTAGTTGTAATTTTAATGTTTTTACAGAAGGATGCAGGCACAGCATTTATCTCCTCCGCCATCTTGGATTTCTCCCCACACCTGCTTTTAACCATCAGACAATATTACCTCTTTAATTAATCACACATTTAGGCAATATCCGATCACCCAGCCAGGAAATTGATGACTTGTTCACAGTTTCCATGTCCTGCTCCCTGCACTGAAGTCAGTAAAGTGCCCTGTGCTGAGATTATCCTTCTAAACAGAAGAAGAGGTCATGAAATCAGTCTGTGAGGGTCTTTAGATGCCGTTAGTCCACCGGCCCCTCCTTGTCCTGACATCTTCCACTTTGGAGATGAGGAAATAGAGGTTTAGGGAGATAAAATTTTTGGACCAAGGTTTCTCTAGCTAATAGAAGACATAGAACTACAACATGTAGGTAACCTGATTTCTTTTTAATTAATTTATTAATTATTAACTTTATTGGGGGTGATGTTGGTTAATAAAATTATGTAGGTTTCAAGGGTACATTTCTATAATACATCATCTATATATTGTGTTGTGTGTTCAGCAGCCAGTATCAGTTCTCCCTATTTGAAGCATAATGTTTCCCCCACAAGACCAGTAGTTTCCAGCTTTGATAGCACATTAGTAACACTTGGGAATGTTTTAAACATTCTGATATACAGCCTGAGTCAGATGAAGGGATTTAGAATTTCAAAGGGTGGGGTCCAGACATCTGGATATTCTCAAAGCTCATGAGGTGCTTTTTTGAGGCACAGTGAGAATGGGGACCACCACAATAAATGATGTACTCTCTCTTGCTTAATTAAGCCTCCCTATACCTTCCGTGGTTTTTCTTTCAAGGGAAACCTTTACCCTGCAGGTAAGTTACATGATCTGGATCATTATTGCTCTCTGTCCTTGTTCTCTTCTTCCAGGTTCCTCTTCCCTCCCTTACGTTTTGATGATAAGAATTTTCAGTACAGGATGTCTGTTTTGTTGCTTCTTGATCTTCATTATAACAATAATAGATTACTTTTAATTACCTATTTAAAAACAACTCACACTTTTCCCTGGTGAGTGTGTGGATGGAATATAATACAAATATGCATCAAAGGGATCTGAACATTAAATAATCACATAATATTTTCAGTGCTTAGAATTGGATACACTTTGGCCCCTGACACACTGCTGTCACTGTCTGTATCTCTGTATATTGCCTCCTTTTGCTGTGTGTGTATGTGTGTGTGTGTGTGTGTGTGTCTGTATGTGTGTGTGTATGTGTGTGTGTGTGTGTGTGTGTTTTGTCATAAGCACCTGAGTGCATATCTGTCACAGGAACTAGACACGTGCATAACTTGCCTACTCCTCTGTGTGGTTTTTCTGGCTCATTGATTGCTTCCCCCAATGTGAGCTAGTCATTTTCTGAATTTTGTGCTTGTCTTTCCCTTTAAAACATAGTTTTATTATAAATGTACAGTCCTAAGATTATATTGCTTGGTTGGTTATTTTAAATTTTTTTAGAAAAGGAAATCATGTTGCCTGTAGTCTCCTGGAACGAACTTTTTTTCAAGAAAATTGAATTGCCAATATTGTTGTGTATAGCTGCAGTTCCTTAGTTTTGAGTGCCTCACAATATTTCATTGTGGAGTACTCTAGAATTTACTTATCTATTTGGATTGTTTCCTGATTTTTGCTTCTAAGAATAGTGCTGCTATGAATACTTTTGTACATCTTTCCTGTTGTACTTATGTAGGAGTTTCTCTTGATTGCCTACCCAGAAGTGGAATTTGGGATTGTAGGATATGACTATTTAACTTTGTAAGATAATGACAGATTATTTTCGAATGAAATTTTACACATTTACTCTCTCCCTGTCAATCCTGTGTATCCATAGCATCTCTAACACTTGATAATGTCATCAAATGTGTATCAAAAGCATCTCATTATGCATTTTCTTGATATTTCCTCAAAGTGTATTGGTCATATGTATTCATTCTTTTGTGAGATGGTTGTTCATGTCTTCTGTGCCTTTCTATCATTTTGTGTGTTCCTTTCTTATGGATTTATAGTAGTTCTTTGTATATTCTCAATACTAATCCTTTGGTGGTGGTACGAGTATACGTGGCAAATATATTTTTCCAATTTGTAATTTATCTTTTCCTAGATTGAGTGAGTGAGACAACATTTTGACACCTTCTTTTCCTCTTTTGTCACCTCCATTAACACCAGTGGCTTTCCCCAAAATAGAACCAACACTTAACATAGTCTTGTGTTATATCCCTCAATGTATCTGCATTTTGGTTTCCATGATTTCAAGCAACTATATGTTAAACATATATTAGGGTCCCAGTGATGGAGGAATGTCCCTAAGGTATTTATTTGCATTTAAATAAGGGAGTTCTAAGGCTTAGGATTTTGAGTTGGAAGAAATATTTCTGGGCAGAGGGTCCACCATCCCTCAACTCTTACCTGCCTACACCCATAGTTCCATGGGCAGCTGAAATATGTTCAGAATTCACATATTATAGAACTCTTCTGAAATACAATTCCCAAGGAAGCTTTCATTTTTCTCCAAGTAGTAAAACTCCCACTTTCTGATAGTTACAAAGATAGGTTTTGTTGTCATAATGCTTTCTCTGTGTGCTGCTTTGCAATCAGAGTTTTCACCACTCAATGGATCCATCACCGAGCAGCACATTACAGCAAACGCATATCCGTTTCCCTCTATTATTGTCATAATCAAAAGGCGGGGCTACATTGAAATATTTGCTTCGTGTATGCATATCTGTTATCCGAAGGGCCCTTTAACCTAAATGGTGTGCTTTCTGTAATGTCTTCGGTTAATGAATGGGTCTGTGAGGGCCTCAGAGCGGTGCAATGTGGGAAGAATGCTATAATTTCTTTTTAACATGCAGGAATTCTGAATACGAGAAAATGCATGCCAAATTTTATTGCTTCTAAATCTGAATAATTGTATTTCTGGGCTGTGCATCTGGGTAGATAATAAAGCCACAAAACAATTTAATGAAACATATAAAAAATAAAATGACATTACTAAATATTATAATATGAAGAAACTATTTTTTGCATATTGTCACCTAATCTTTCAACCATATAGCAACAAATAATGCAACCATAATTGAAAGTTTTATTATCCATCTGAGTAAATTGAGCTCAAATTTACCTTGTTCTCGTTAGTTGGTGGGCAAGCCTTTTGGGGTTACTGACAGGATTTCATTTGTGTGGTGGATTTTTTTTTCTACCTTTCTTTGAAATCTAAGGTGGTCAATAAATCGCCCTGCTGCTTAATCAATTCTGAACCCGGCTCTTCAGAAAGCCACTCCTTGGCCCTGTGACCCGTGCTGGCAGCCAGCCCTATGTCTGCTGAGTTTCAGAAACTGGCTCTGGACCCCAGGAGCCTTCCTGATCCCAAAGCCCCACAAATACATCTAGGAGCCCAATATCTTTACTTTCTATTTGCTGCATGCCCTGTTTCCCCATTCCACTCATACAGCTTTGGAGGGGATGCCCCATTTGCTAGGGGAGGAATTTGATTGGATTTCTGGAGTGGAAACTGGAATTTGTTGACTTGTGTTACCTACCAAAAAGATTGCTCATTTCCTTTGTAGAAGGTCCACAAACTGCCTCCATGGCACCAGGTAGGGTGAAAGCTGCGCTGTGGGAAGACACCCACTGGCATTTCGGATCTCGAGACCCATGTATTCTCAGGGTGGGACGTGGTGCATGGGGGAAAAAGACGGCACACATTTTTGAATCATTTGAAGTCTTGTGGGAAAAGCTCTTCTGATTTCGATAGTAATGTAGGTAATGCTTATTATAGTTTTCAGCCTTTTTCTGGAGCCTCGGTTTGGAGAACCAGTCTACCTGGCTCTTTCCCCACTTCCAAGTCCATGGCAGTGAGCCTCTTGGGATTGCGGAGATGTGAGAGAGAATGCTTCTTTATCAATAGACCCCAGGGCACCTCACAGCAAGGAAGCCCAGGCTTCAGGCATCGCATCTTTTTCACTCCCAGGAAGCGTTTCATTCCCTGTGTCTGTATCAGGGAGAAGGAATAAGCAGGAAGGACTAGTATCAGGCAAGTATCTGATACTAGAACTACCCTCCCGCCCCCCCTAGAGCCCTGGAATGGAGTCTGGGCCCTATTCTATTAGAGTTCCCTTACCCCCCACCCCACTCTGGGACCTTGCTTTCTTTTCCTGACATTTGGCCTAGATCAGGCCTACTCTAGTCCATATGGTGTGTTTCAATAACTTCATGCTTCAAAGAGAAGGAGTTGGGCTTTCCTCCCCAGGACCTGATGTGCTTATGCAGATGTACCCAGACCTTTACCCTTCACCTCCAGCTGCAAATACAAAAGAGTGAGTTGGCGGTGGGGAGGAGACTCAGCACATCTGGTCTCCGCTTCTGGGGGCTGCTGACCAGTCAAAAGTTTCTCTCACCCATTCTCTCCTCACCCAGCGCAAATCTGTGGGGCCCTTTGGTTAAGCTTTATATCAGCATCCCAGTCCTTCAGCTTCTTGAAGTCCTTCAGATTCAAAGGTAGTGAAATCAATTCTGAACAGATGTTGCATCAGGATTAAGAAAATCTTATCACCAATAAATTCCACACCCATTGACAGCAATGTCATGGTGATATTTTGAAGAATTTTTTTCCAAATGAGACCGAAAAAATGTGCTGCTTGCTATGTGCCAAGTCTTTTGACTCATTCTCAGATCCTGTGGGGGAACCTGGGGGCAGCGGGGGAGGAGTGATAAGGAGGCCTCTTTACTTTCTCTTGCTCTTTAGATAATTCAGTATACAACTCTGAAATCATTGGGTTGGGCTAATCCTTAATTTGCTCAGTAGCTCTCTCTGGGAGGGAATATGTACTCTGCACTCCCCAAGCAGAGGGATGTCTACACCCCTGACTTCTCCCCAGTCTCCCTTCCATGGGAGATGGAACGATGGAGACGGGGCGCTGGGGGGCGGTGGTGGAGGATGCTGAGCTCAGACCTTGCTCTCCCTCTGGTCAGTGGCTGCCTGTCTGCAGGATTCCAGCTCCTGTCTTCTCCACCATCGTGTGTGTGCAGAGAAGGAAAAGCCAGAGATTGCTCACCTGTGGGGACTCTAATTTAGGGGTGAAAGATCTCTTGGCCACAGAGCTGAAGCTGTGCTCTCGAATCAACTCTTCGCTGCAATGGAGCTGATCATTTTTTCTTCTTTTGTTGGGGAGCTGATCATTTTCTCTCCTTTTGTTGGAGTCCCATCTATCCCTCAATTGGCTCTGAGAAAACAGGGAAGAAAGGCTGGTACTGATGTACTTAAATTGTGACAGAGAAGAAAATGACCCCAAATTGAATTTTGGAAATAAAGGTGAATAGTGGCACAATTCTTTTAGAAACATTTCTTTTTCTTAGTTGCATTAAAAATTTTTTTAACTGTGATAAAAAATACATAACAGAAAATTTACCATCTTAGCCATTTTTAAATGCACAGAGTTCAGTAGTGTTAAGTACATTCACATTGTTGTGCAACCAATCTCCAGAATTCTTTGCAAAACTGAAACTCTGTAACTAACCAAACGACTCCCATTTCCCCTTCCCTCCATCCCTTGGCATTCACCTTCTATTTTCTATCTCTATGAATTGGGAGTTCAATAGGTACCTCATGTAAGTGGAATCATATAGTGTTTATGTATTTGAGTCTGGCTTATTTCACTTGGCATAATGTCCTCAAGATTCATCCATGTTGTATAGTATGTGTCAGAATTTCCTTTTTTTTTCAGGCTAAATAATATTCCATTGTTTATTCTTTTGTTTATCCATTTATCTATCAAAAGACACTCGAATTGCCTCCACCTTTTGGCTCTTGTGAATAATGCTATTAACATGAGTTTATAAATATTTCTTTAAGATCCGGCTTTTAATTCTTTTGATTAACCAGAAGTGGAATTACTGGATCATATGGTAATTCTGTTTAATTTTTTCCCCCCAAATTAATTTTCAGAACCCCGTGGCCATCTTGTGGTTACTGACTGTTTTCTAATCCCCTCACTTTCCCCCTTACCTCCACCCCCCTCCCATCTAGCAACCCTCAGTTTTTCCTCTATGTCTCCAAAACTGTTTCTGATTAGTTCATTCACTTATTCTTTTCTTTAGATTCCACATATAAGTGAGATCATATGGTATTTGTCTTTCTCTGTCTGACTTATTTCACTTAACATAATGTTCTCTAGGTCCATCCATGTTGTTGCAAATGGTAAGATTTCTTTTTTCTTTATGGTTGCGTAATACTCCATTGTATAAATGTACCACAGTATCTTAATCCAGTCATCGACCGATGGGCATTTCGGTTGTTTCCATGTCTAGGCTATTGTGTATAGTGCTGCAATAAACATAGGAGTACATAAAGTTTTTTGAATTAGAGTTTTGGATTTCTCTGGATAGATACCTAGGAGTGGAATTGCTGGATCATAAGGTAGTTCCATTTTCAGATTTTTGAGATACCTCCATACTATTTTCCATAGTGGCTGTACCAATCTGCAATCCCACCAACACTGCACAAGCGTTCCCTTTTCTCCACATCCGCACCAGCACTTGTTTGTTGATTTATTGATGATAGCCATTTTGACTGGGGTGAGGTGGTATCTCATTGTGGTTTTTATTTGCATTTCTCTGATGGTTAGTGAGGTTGAGCATTTTTTCATATGTCTGTTTGCCATCTGTATGTCCTTTTTAGAAAAATATTTCTTCATGTCCTCTGCCCATTTTTTAATTGGGTTGTTTGTTTTTTTTGAGTTGAGTTGAGTGAGTTTTTTTATAAATTTGTGATATTAACCCCTTATCAGATATATCATTGGCAAATATCTTTTCCCATTCAGTAGGGTCACTTTTTGTTTTATTGATGGTTTCCTTTGCTGTGAAAAAACTTTTTAGTTTGATGTAATCCCACATGTTTATTTTTTCTCTTACTTCCCTCGTGCGAGGGGATATATCAGTAAAAATCTTACTCTGGGTAATGTCTGTGAAGTTTCTTCCTATATTTTCTTCTAGAAATTTTATAGTTTCAGATCTTACATTTAAATCTTTAAGCCATTTTGAATTTATTTTTGCATATGGTGTAAGGAAGTGGTCCAGCTTCATGTTTTTGCATGTGTCTGTCCAGGTTTCCCAGCACCATTTATTGAATAGATTGTCTTTACCCCACCGTACATTCTTGCTTCCATTGTCGTAGATTAAATGGCCATATAGGCATGGATTTATTTCTGGACTCTCTATTCTGTTCCATTGATCTATGTGTCTGTTTTTATGCCAGTACCATGCTGTTTTGATTACTGTAGGCTTGTAGTATAATTTGATGTCAGCTATTGTTATACCTCCCACTTTGTTCTTATTTCTCAAGATTGCTGAGGCTACCCGGGGTCTTTTATGGTCCCATATAAATTTTAGGATTATATGTTCTATTTCTGTGAAAAACGTCGTTGGTACTTTGATAGGAATTGTGTTGAATATGTATATTGCCTTAGGCAGTATGGACATTTAAACTATATTAATTCTTCCTATCCATAAACGTGGTATGTGTTTCCATCTATTTATATCTTCTTTCATTTCTTTCTTCAATGTCTTATGATTTTCTGAGTACAGATCTTTTACTTCTTTGGTTAAATTTATTCCCAGGTATTTTATAGTCTTTGAAGCAATTGTAAATGGGATTGTTTTTTTAACTTCTCCTTCTGATGTTTTATTATTGGTATATACAAATGCAACTGATTTCTGAATATTAAAAGTTTTGTATCCTGCTACTTTACTAAATTCATCTATCAGTCTAATAGTTTCTTGGTGGAGTCTTTAGGGTTCTCTCTATATAGTATCATGTCATCTGCATATAATGACAATTTTACTTTCTCCTTACCGATTTGGATGCCTTTTATTTCTTTTTCTTGTCTGATTGCTGTGGCTAGAACTTCCAGCACTATGTTGAATAGAAGTGGAGAAAGTGGGCAAACTTGCCTTGTTCCTGATCTTAAGGGGAATGGTTTTAGCTTTTCCCCATTGAGCATGATGTTAGCTGTGGGTTTATCATATATGGCCTTTATTATGTTGAGATATGATCCCTCTATTCCCACTTTCTTAAGGGTTTTTAATCATAAATGGCTGCTGGATTTTATCAAATGCTTTTTCTGCCTCTATTGATATGATCATGTGATTTTTATTTTTCATTTTGTTAATGTGGTGTATCACATTAATTGATTTGCAGATGTTGAACCACCCTTGCATACCAGGGATGAATCCCACTTGATCATGGTGTATGATCTTTTTAATGTATTGCTGAATTCTGTTCGCTAATATTTTGTTGAGGATTTTTGCATCTATGTTCATTAGAGATATTGGCTTGTAGTTTTCTTTTTTTGTGGTGTCTTTGTCTGATTTTGGGATCAGGGTGACAGTGGCTTCATAAAAAGTGTTTGGGAGCCTTCCCTCCTTCTGGATTTTTTGGAAGAGCTTGAGGAGAATAGGTAATAATTCTTTTTTGAACGTTTTGTAAAATTCACCTGTAAAGCCATCTGGTCCATGGCTTTTGTTTGTTGGGAGATTGTTGATTACTGATTCAGTTTCCCTGGTGGTAATCAGTCTACTCAGGTTTTCTGTTTCTTTTTGAGTTAGCCTTGGAAGGTTGTACGCCTCTAGAAAATTGTCCATTTCTCCCAGATTGTCAAATTTGTTGGCATATAGCTGCTCATAGTAATTTCTTAAATTTTTTTGTATTTCTGTGGTGTCTGTTGTCACTTTTCCTCTTTCATTTCTGATTTTATTAATTTGGGTCCTCTCTCTCTTTTTTTTAATGAGTCTGGATAAAGGTTTGTCGATTTTGTTTATCTTCTCTAAGAACCAACTCTTGGATTCATTGATCTTTTGTATTGTTTTTCTGGTTTCTATTTTATTTATTTCTGCTTTGATCTTTATTATCTCCTTCCTTGTACTCCCTTTGGGCTTATTTTGCTGTTCTTTTTCCAGATCCCTTAAGTGTGAAGATAAACTGTTGATTAGTGATTTTTCTTGTTTCTTTAAGTAGGCCTGCAATGCTATGAATTTCTCTCTTAGGACTGCTTTCACGGCATCCCTTAGATTTTGGGTCGTCGTGTTTTCATTTTTGTTTGTCTCAAGATATCTTTTTATTTCTTCCTTGATCTCCTAGTTGACCCATGCATTATTTAGTAACATGTTATTCAGCCTCCATGAATTGGTGTATCTTCCAGTTTTTTTCCTGTAGTTCATTTCTAATTTCATAGCACTGTGGTCAGAGAAGACAATTGGTATGATTTCAATTTTCTTAAATTTATCAAGACTGGTTTTGTGGCCTAACATATGGTCTATCTTGGAAAATGTTCCATGTGCTCTTGAGAAGAACGTGTATTCTGCAGCATTGGGGTGAAATGCTCTGAAAACATCGATTAAATCCAAGTGATCCAATGTGTCATTTAAGGCTGTTCTTTCCATATTGATTTTCTGTCTGGAAGACCTGTCCCTTGTTGTCAGAGGTGTGTGAAGTCCCCTACTATGATAGTGTTACTGTTGATCTCTGTCTTTATGTCAGTCAATATTGGTTTATATATTTAGGTGCTCCTCTGTTGGGTGCATTCATGTTTACTATGGTTATGTCCTCTTGTTGGATCGATCCCTTCATTATTATATAGTGCCCATCTTTGTCTTTTAATATGTTCTTCATTTTGAAGTCTATTTTGTCAGATATAAGTATTGCAACTCCAGCTTTTTTCTCATTTCCATTTGCATGAAATATCTTACTCCAACCCTTCACTTTCAGCCTGTGTGTGTGTCTTTTGATCTGAGGTGAGTCTCTTGTATACAGCATATACAAGGGTCTTGCTTTCTTATCCACTCAGCCACCCTATGTCTCTTGATTGGAGCATCTAATCCATTTACATTTAAAGTGATTATTGATAGGTATATAGTTATTGCCATTTTTAAATTTGTAGTTAGATTGTTTTGATCTTTCTTCTATTTACAGAAGTCCTTTTAGTATTTCTTGCAATGCTGGCTTGGTGGTAATAAATTCCTTTAGCTTATTCTTTTCTGGGAAGCTCTTTATCTCTCCATCAACTTCAAATGATAGCCTTGCTGGATAAAGCAATCTAGGTTGTATGCCTTTGTTTTCCATCATTTTGAGTATCTCCTGCCACTCCCTTCTGGCCTTCAATGTTTCTGTAGAAAAGTCATTTGATAGTCTTATAGGAGTTCCCTTGTATGTAACCCTCTGTCTTTCTCTTGCTGTTTTTAGGATTCTCTCTTTGTCTTTAAACTTTGCCATTTTAACTATAATGTGTCTTGGTGTGGACCTGTTTGGATTTATCCTGGTTGGAACTCTCTGCACTTCCTGCGCTTGTATTTTGGTTTCCTTCATCAGGTTAGGGAAGTTTTCGGACATTATTACTTCAAATATGTTCTCAACCCCTTGCTTCCTTTTTTTACCTTCTGGTATTCCTATGATGCGCATATTGTTGTGCTTGATGTTATCCCAGAGGTCTCTTAAACCATCGTCATTGTTTTTTATTCTTTTTTCTTTCTGTTGTTCTGTTTGGGTGATCTCTGCTAACTTGTCTTCTAAGTCGCTATTTCGATCCTCTGCTTCATCTAGCCTGCTGTTAATTCCTTCAAGTGAGTTCTTTATTTCGGTAATTGTGTTCTTTATTTCTAACTGGTTGTTCATTATGATTTCTCTATCCTTCTTTATGTCATCTCTAAGCTCCTTAAACATTCTTATCATCAGTGTTCTGAACTCTGTCTCTGATAGGTTGGTTACCTCTGTTTAATTTGGTTCCATTTCTGGAGGTTTCTTCTGTTCTTTTATTTGGGACATGTTTCTTTGTTTCCCCATTCTGGCTTGACTCTCTGTGTTTGCTTCGATGTATTAGGTAGATCTCCTAGGGTTCTTAGTTCTTGCTGGGTTATCTTATGTAGTATGTGTCCTTTATATTTGACCTGCACTACTTTGTTCTTCTCCTCTGCGTGTGCTCCAAAGGTGACTCTTGCGTTGTGTATATTGTCCTGTTAAAGTAGATCTTTAATTGCTTTTCGCTTTTGAGTAGGTGGGGTTAACTCCTAGGCTGACTAGTTGTGAGACTTGGCTCTGCCCACCGCAGGGTGTTCTGCTGCGTGAGGGTTGACCACTTAAATGAGATTTGGCCTCTATGAGCTCTTGTGCCTGTAGAGAATTCCCTCTGGGTGTGTCACTTGTAGGTCAATCCTGGTAGTACTCTGGTTTGGTCTGGAGTTGACCTCTGGGTGTGTTGAATCTCGTGCCTCTTAAGCTGGGCCCTGGTGTACGGCAATTTCAGAACAAAGCAAATCTCCAAGCACAACAACAACAACAACAACAACAAAGAAAAAATCAAATACATTCACCTGTAAAAACAACCAAAAACCCCCACTCAACACAGGCAAAGATAGCAAAGATATAAAGACAAAACAAAACAAAACAAAACAAAACAACAACAACAAAAAAAGCAGCACCAGTCTTGGCTTAAGCCCACCAAGTAATCTCCAGGTTGTCCTCTGCTGTACCAAAGAGTCCTCTGCGTATTGTGCAGGCAGAGCCGGTCACCTGGTGCCCAGAGTGACGTTGGAACTGCAGATTTAGATGAGGGGCTGAGGGGTCTGGATGATAGTTTCTACAAAGTCAGTGCAATTTCTGCTCTTGCCTGCACATATACGCACTGAGAGTAGCACCACCAGCCCTGTGTCCAGTTTTCCTGAGTCTTAGGGCACTTCTTCCGTGTGTGTGTGTGTGTGTGTGTGTGTGTGTGTGTGTGTGTGTGGTGGGTGGGAGATTTCTGAGCTGCTGAAAGCCCAGAGCTGCGTCTGCTGCCTACTGCTGATCCCTGAGAATGCCTCCCCAGTTGTAATTGCCCCGCCCTAGGCAGGCCAGGAAGGGTGGGGGCTGGGGATGGAAGGGTCTTCTCTCTCCCAGCCCAGCCGTGTCACACTCTTCCCGCAGGCCAGAAAAGGTGGTGGCTGGGGGTGGAGGAGTCTCTTCTCTCCCAGCCCAGCAAAAATCACACTCTTCCCAGCCTCTTCCTTGGGTCAGAGCTGCACGCCAGTCTTCCCAGAGCCTGAGCACTAAGGCTTCTCTGTCTGTTTAATTTTTTAAGAAACTGTCATACTGTTTTCCACAGCAGTTGTACCATTTATATTTCCAATAGTGCACAAGGGCACTAGTTTCTTCACATTCTTGGCAACACTTGTTATTTTTTGTTTTTTGATCACCACCATTCTAATGGGTGTGAGTTGATATCTCATTATGGTTTTGATTTGTATTTCCCTAATGATTAATGTTGTTTAGCCTCTTTTCATATGCTTGTTGGCCAATTGTATGTCTTCTTTGAAGAAATGTCTTTTCTAGTCCTTTGCCCATTTTGAATCAAGTGGTTTTGGGTTTTTTTTTTTTTTATGTTATGACTTCTTTATATATCATGGATATTAACCTATCAGATATATGATTTGAAAATATTTTCTCCCATTCTGTGAGTTGCCTTTATCTGTTGATTGTGTCCTTTGATACACAGTAATATTAAATTTTGACATAATTTATTTATTTCTGCCTTTGTTGCCCATGCTTTTGGTGTCACAGCCAAGAAATCATTGCCAAATCCAATGTCATAAAGTTTTTTTCTCTGGTTTCTTCTAATAGTTTTAGCTTTTAGCTCTTATATTTAGGTCTTTGACCCATTTTGAGTTAAGTTTTATATACGTGTAAGGTAAGGGTCCAAATTCATTCTTTTGCATTTGGGTATCCAGTTTTCCCATCACTATTTGTTGAAAAGACTGTCCTCTCCCCATTCCACATTCTTGGCACCGTTGCCAAAATCATTTGACCATATATGCGAGGGTTTACTTCTAAACACTGGTCTGTATATCTGTCTTTAGGCCAGTACTGCACGGTTTGATTACTGGACTTTTGTGGTACGTTTTGAAGTAAGGAAGTGTGAGAGTTTAAACTTTGATCTTGTTCAAGATTGTGTTGGTTCCTTGAGATTGCACAAAAAATTTTAAGATAGGTTTGACCATCCCTGCAAAAAACACTATTGTAATTTTGATAGAGATTGTATTAAATTTGTAGACTGCATTGGGCAGTATGGAAATCTTAACAACATTTTCTTACAATCCATAAACACAGGATGGTTTTTCAGTTATTTGTGCCTTTAATTTTTTTCAGGAACATTTTGCAGTTTTCAGTGTATAAGTTTTTTGCTTCTCTGGTTAAGTTTATTTGTAAGTATTTTATACTTTTTGACATTTTTATAGATGGGATTGTTTTCTTCTTATTATTTTATTTTGGATTGTTTATTGTTAGTGTATAGAAATGCAATTGATTTTAGTGTGTTGATTTTTTATCTTGCAATTTTGCCTAATTCATTTATTCTAATAGGTGTGTGTGTGTGTGTGTGTGTGTGTGTGTGTGTTTGTGATTTATGGTTTTCTACATATAAGATCATTTTTAGAAACACTTAAACAACTGTTTCCTAAGTGGATCTGCTCTAATTCCTTAAGGGGTTTTCTTATCTCTCACCACCTTGACTTTCTTCCTGGTATCGACTTCTGCCCCCATTGGAGCTTTCTTTGTCTCTAGTCATGTTACTTCTCTGATTTATTTATTTCAGTGACTTCATTGTCTTTCTGGTAACCTCAAGAGGATGCATGAACTCCTTAATGGGGCTTAGAAGGCCCTTCAAGATCTTGCCCTGGCTCCAGAGACCCTGAACTATTCTAGGTTTTTGAACATGCTCTGCTTGCCTCAGGACCTTTGCACTGCTCCCTCTGCGTGAATGACCACCATCTCCCCAACCCCTATCTCTGGCTCACTCCATGTGTCAGAAAGCCTTTTTGACTTGGTAGAACTGTGTTAAGAGATCATAGTATATGGTCCCATAGGATCCTGTGCTCTATCACATGGTATATCCACATAGCGTTTTGGCTATTTCTGTATGTCTCTCCAACTCAACTGTGGTATTTGCACACAGGGGACTGTGCTTGCTCCTTAATGTATCATCAGTGTTTATCATAATTATAGGCACAGAGAAGGTGCTCAGGAAGAACACATGATGTGAAGCTTTGGAGAGGAAGTATTCCATTCCCAGAGGGAAAGGAAGCAGCATGGGCTGGAAGTCAGGGGAACTTGGGAGGGAGCAGAGCTCCCTTTCTGATCTATTAAAGTAGAGGTAATTCTAACTGCATCATATAGTTCACATAGTTAAGCCAAATTCTGTGCAAAAAATGTTTATTGAGCGTCTACTACATTCTTCCTGTGGGCACACCAAGATGGAAATGGGATAAGATAAGGAACAATATTTGCCTGGAAAATGATTTGGGTGAAACATCCTGTGAAAGAAGGCAAAGTACTGAAATAATTCAACATACAAAGAACACAATAGAAGTGAGGAGAGGGGGTTAAAAGAACAAAGGTAGAAGTGGTTTGACAGTGCCAAGAGCAAGATCAGAACCCAGTGTTTTGTGTAGTGCTTCTGTTAAGGTTTTGGAATGCTTGGGGTTTGGCTTGAACAACAAAAGAGACAGGAGTCCTGCCCATGCTTCAGGGTTTTCTCTAGGAGGGAACTTGGGGAGAGCAAACAGCCCCTTTCATCAGCCCAAACATTTTGGTTTCCGTCATCAGATTGAGTTAGGACCAGAGCTTCAAGAAGGGAAAAGATGTAATACTGAGGTTAATTAAGCTGCTATCGTGTGCTAGGTATGGCACTGGCCTATGCCTAGTACACAATGGGTACCTCACTGTTTTCTCCCAATAACCCCTGAAAGCACCACCCCCATAAAACAGACGAGTAACTGAAGGTTGTAAACTTGATCCACTTCACAGTGATAGTAACTTCTGGAAAGAATTACATGGACTGTATAAAACTTTATAAAGCTACTTAGGAACTTCATAATGAGTTTGGGACTGGAGGCAACATTTGAAAAAAAATGTTTTTTGAAACTAGAGAAAGCTGTTAAAATTATAATTTCAAAGACGTCTATCTCTTTATCATTAATATTTTACAAATCAGGTAAAAAGTATCTTCTGTTCCCCTGCTGTGTACGTACACCATGCTCCGTTCAGCACTTTGAGAGCTGGGAGAGAAGAAGCTGGATTCTTGCGATGGCTTAGCTTTGCAGACCTGATGATAGATGTGTTTTCCCACAAGATTTTAAGCTCTGAGATTACTGGGGGTTTTGTTTTGGTCACAGCTGTACCCTTAGAGCCAAAAAGAGTGCCCAGTACAGAGTAGATAATAAATATTTGTTGAATGAATCAATTACTAATGAAAATTCACCCACAAGACAGCTGAAAACTGTGCAAAATAATGTGTAATCGAACTCCAGGATGTGTTTCCTGACACTTAAAATGCAAGGGCCATCCAAAAAGAAAATCATGGCTACTGGCTGCCATTACTGCACAAGGTAAGGAACCGTCCTTGGCTTTTCCGAGAGTGGACTTGGAGGTGGGTGTTGAAGGAAGAAAAAGTGGCAAGGAGTATGAAGGACAATGCAGGATGTGGGAGAGGCCTGAGCCCAGCATAGGGGGTGGGGATGATGCAGACCAGAGATGAGCAAACTGAGGCTTCAAGAGAGGAAGGGACCTGCCCAGACTGTGCCACTTGGGAATGTGTAGATTTAAATCCAGGCAGGCTGGCTGCGAGCTCAGTCCATATTTCTTTGATAAATCTGATTGATGGATGGGGGAAGGGAGATTGTGAGGAGGAGGGATTCCAGTGGCAGGGAGGATCTGTGAGGTGGGATGTCCTCTGATTTACACATATTTCCTGTCCATGGCGATCTTCTTGTAGCTTCCCTTTAACCACTCAAGAAATCGGGACAATATTTATGTGGCCATTTCTAAGTAAGTGAGTATTAATGAGAGAACCACTTGGAAATTCCTAGATGAAAAGTAGTACACAAAGACTGAGCATTTCTGTGCCAGCAAGGGGTAAAAAATAAAGGGCATTTCAAAGAATATTATCATACAACTTGATTTTTGCATAGAGAATTCAGACAGACTGCTTTTGCAGACTTAAATAATCCCAGGATGAAAGGTACTATATAAATGCAAAGTATTATTATTATTATCCAGTGGTGGGAAAGAAGGGCATTTCAAAGAATGTTTCAGTAAAGTACAATTTTATTTTGCAGAGAGAGTTCAAGGGAAAAAGCTTTATTTTATAGACTTAAATAATATCGTTATGGAGCTACAGTAAAATAAATAATACAGATATGGTGTTAAAATAAATAATAGAGTTAGAAGGCTTAAATAAATAATGGTGGAGAGAGAAGAGAAATTAAGAGTCCTGGGAGAAGGCATGGGGAGATGCAATTTTGAATTATAAGTAGTAGAGAACTGAGGTCCAAAAACTCCTGAAATATTCAGGATGTTTCTATACTGACCAAAAAAAAAAAAAAAAAAAAAAAAAAAAAAGGCATTGAACAGTTCACAATTAGAGGATTGATCTGACAGTGTTTTCATTTTTTAGTGATAGATTTTCCCCATTGTTTCAATGAATGCAATATGAACACCTTTGGCTGAAAATTTAAAAATAACTAAATTCATCATTTTATGTCATTTACACAAAATGACTTCTTAACCCTTTTCCTCTAATTCTTGTTCCTGAATATGTCCCTCGTTTCCTTTGTCCAATTATGGAAAAAAAAAAACTACTTCATTCTCTATTATACCAACTTTAGAGCTGCCCCCTTTAAAAATGCTATGCCATCCTGTACCCCTCTATCCACTTTCCTGCTCAGTGAATGTGGGTCCTGTCCACATTTTTGGTTCTGATGTTTCTTTAGGGTCTGGATTCTTATCTTGTTATAAACAGGGTTGCAACATTCCAGGCAGAACAACTGAACCTCTTGTTCAGCCATAAACTTTCCATGAGCTGGAAGACTTTCCACCTGGATTCTGAGGCAAATGATATGCATGTTTTTCGGAGGGGTTGCCATTAGCTCCATGGTTGGTTCTGAGCGTGGGACAAGAATGGGAATGAGGCTCCAATGAGTGGGAGAGTCGGTGCCAGAAGGGGACCAGGGAGCCAGAGAGCTGAAGGTGAGGTGAGGCTTCATCCTCCCAAGTAGAGTGAGGGATTCTGAATTCTCCAGGCTGTGGGAGGAGGGAATCATCTGCAAGGTGAAAACGCCAGGAAAGATGCGTGAAGCACAGAGAGATTCCCAAAAGGCCATCCCCTTCATGTTTGGGTCCTATTGTCCTGGGAGAAGAGGGGAGGTCTAGCCTGGAGATGCTGGATTTTAGCACGGAGGGAGGGCCTCTTGCATTCCACCCCCAGCCCCAAAGCTGACAAACTGGGGTCTCCCTGTGCTTGAGGGACTTTTTAAGATCTTAGGACAATGGAGAGCACGTTCTTGTTCAGAAGTATCAATTCCCTGCTGGGGACTCTCGCCAGACCACTACCTTCTCATTCTCCATCTCATTCTCATTTTTAAATCCAGAAGCGCCACTGTGTTTGCAAAGAACCTAGCCATCAATGCCCAGCTTTGGGTCACAGCCTTCTTTTAGCCTGATGTTGGTCCCCTCCAGCCCAGCTCTTGTAGTCTGGTAAGGTTAAAGCATTCACCTTGTCACTCGCATATTTTCTTTTGTTTTGATGAGGTTCTCTCACTGGGTGAGTTTTACTCAGTAACTAGAGGAGGAACTCGTATCTTCTCTTGCCTCTTCCAGTTTATCTTTGCTCAGATCTAGGTGTATGGTAGTTGTTCTGTGGAGAAGGATGGATTTGAAGAGAGGCAGGAAGCTGTGGCTAGCCGAGGAATTGGGGAGGAACAGGAAGGGGATTGAGGAAGCCCTCACCCCAAACCTCCTGTCTACAGAATGCTGCAGTGCCCCTTTGAGTTTCCTCCTTGCGATTGAGGTTATGTGTCTACTTGGACAACCCCACAGGGAGGGAGCCAGGAAAAGCCTGGGTGGGGACGTTGTTTCCCTGGAAGCAAGAAGATGATGAGTTGGATGTGATGTTATGTAACTTTGGGGAGAAAAGAAAAGAAAACAACAACAAAAAAACCCCCCAAACAAAATAGAAAGGCACAGCAAATATAAAGAAGTGCCAAGTTTTATTGTCAACTGCTGCTGTCACCTCCTGAAACTACAGTCGTATCTAAGAAATATGTGACATACTAATAGGAAGTAATTTACCCAAGGATGTTTTTGTGCCTTGAATTGCCTTTCTTGCTCAGCTGTGGGAACTTTGTGAGTGTATATGCATGAGAGGCTGCGCGGTGCTTCAGAAACTTCCCAATTTGTGCACAATGGGACTTTTATAAGGCCATTAAACTCATCTCAGAGAAAAGTTCTCTGGAAAACAGTGATACATGGAATCTCAAGGAGCCCGTGGAGGCAGATAGAAATGGCAAAATGATGACCAAATCCTCTTGGGTAGAGTGACTTTGAGGTGGCTGCCGTTTCTCTGCTCACCCTCCTGCCCAGCCCTGATTTCTTTTTCTTTCTCTGCCCTTGAGGTTTTGCCAATGGCTGGGGAGGCCTCCATCTGCACTGTCTTTGATCCAAAGAGCACTGTCATTTTCTTCTTGCTGTGGTTGAGTGGGCCCTCGTGGACTTGAGGTTGGGACCCAGGCACGTAGCGCTTAGCTCTCAGCCCAGAAACAGCCACGAAGCCATTGTGACCCCAGGGAACTGGTGATGAAGCTTCATCGCTGCTCTGATGGGGCCCCAAGTCCTTGGACAAGGGTGGGGAGGAGAAGCCAGAGGGAACAAAGGTATAGGGAAAGAAGATGGAGAGAGCACAGTCAAAGAGGAATACAGGAGGGGGGGGTAGCAGGAAAGGTTGTGGAGATGGCAAGAGAGTGGAAAGAGAAGGAGCAAACACAAGAAGAGAAGAGTGGAGGGAGAAAAGTAAAATGGAGAGGAGAAAGAAGAGGAGAAGGGTCAGGACACTCTCCTGTTTATGTTTTTCTCCTCAAGTGCCTTCCTATGCTTGTTCTGTAAGCACAGGCAGGGCCATGATCAGAATGTAGAAACCATGAAATAATTAATAACACCAAAGACAACAGAGCTGCCTGTCAGGGTGGGTGGTGGTATCACCTGTGGGAGAGCAGGTAGTGATGGGCGTGCTCCTTGCAAGTTCTTTTCCTCTTTGCTTTAAACACCCACCTTCTACTCCAGTTACAGTGTCTCAGGTCCCACCACCATCCCAAGCTGCTTCAAAGTGCAGCCCCACCTGGGAGACTGTGCAGTATTTAGCATGCTGAAGAAACCCATAAGGCATTCTTCTGGCTGAATGGGACAGCAGGAGGCCGGAGCAGCGGGTGGGGGTCTGGGGTGGGGGGGGGTAGAAGGGGCTGAGGGGAGGGGATTAGGAGAGATAAGAAGCCAATTGGTGGGTGGTAGAGGTGGCTGGGGAGAGGGTGGGAGCATGCCTCCCCAGCTTTATCACTTGACTAAGGAGCTGACTCTGGGTATAGAGCCACCAGGAAGGGGACTGGAGGGCACTCACTGGGCGTGGACCACTGGGTGGGGACTGGGGGAGGGAAGGAGGCAGGACGCCTTTAATTTGTACTTTGGCCTGTATATCTCTCCCTGTGTCCTAGCTTGGGAAAAAAAGAAATGAGCCCTTTATCAATTTTTAATAAATTGAAATGACAAATAATCCATTTAATAAATTATTAACTGAGAAAATTACTGAAAACTGAAATATCAAACAATCGTGAGCAAATGCTCGAAGCAGCGTGTTTATTAATAACCAGTCCTGCTGCAGGAGAGCGCTGATGCTGTGATTCTCACATGGCCACTGCCCACACCCACTGCGACCCAGCGAGTCAGGGGGCCCAGGGGCTGAGGTATCCCTAGGGCCATGCTTCGGTGCAGGTGCAGGGACAAAGACAAACGGAGTCACTCCTTTAGCCCTTGAACCTGCAATTTGGTGGCTCACAGGCAGCTCTTGGGGAAGTGGTAGCTGGATGTGACACTTTGATGGCACCAGGATGAAGTTCCTAGATTCTGTCCTCATTGTCCTGGAAGGGAGCCAGGAATTATCTCACCTTTGGGATTTAATTCTTTAAATCAAGAGCTTTGTGTTCAGAAAAAAATTGTGTGTGTGTGTGTGTGTGTGTGTGCACGTGCATGAAAATTTGTATATATAAAGAGTGATGTCAGCCCCCGACCTGCCTGGCATGACGATCAGCTGAGCTGGCTGTCCCACAGCAGCCCTCACCTACCACAGCGGGAGCCAGAGATGCTTCTTGGTGCAGAAGGACTAGTGTAAAGGCCCTGACTGGGGAAGCCTCAAGCATTATGTGGGGAGGGGGCCGTGGTGGCAATTTTAGGACTCCTTTTACAAAGTGCTCCTGGTCAGACTCTTTCAATACTCCTGAAAGACTGTTGGAGATCATGGAATCCAGACCATTATTCACACTGAGAAACAGGTTCAGAGAGAGGAAGGACTGGCTTGCTGTGTCAGGGCTAGCAGTGGAGTGGCAGCCGCCATCCAGGGCCCAGGTTTCTAGTCAAATGCCCTTCCTGTGATGGCTCCAGCTCAGGCCCGTCCTAAGCGGCTGCTTCTCGGAGACGCCTCCATCTCCCCCTATAGCCTCTTTTCGCCCCTCTCAGAGCTCCGCTTTTGTATGTAGTCATACAATTCTGTCCAGCGAGATTGGCTGAGGAAGCTTCTGTGCATTGACCCTGGCCTGTGGTAGGAGAAAAGAGGCAGCATGTCCCCAGGAGTGCTAGCTTTCTCGAGGAGCATAACCAAGCCGGTCTGCCTGCCTCTGCGCTCCCAAGGCTGCGTTAACCTGGAAACACATCTTCTCCGTTATAGCCCTGCTGTGGGGCTTGGGGCTGGTCAGGTGACCTCACTGTGTCCTAGTTCCTTTATCTGTAAAATGGGGATAATAATAAAGAGGATAATTTGATGACTGGGATTGAAACAGTCCCATTATAAAAATACAATGCAGCACTTTGGGATGACAGGCTGTAGGCTTGAAGATGTGCTGCAATGGGTATTTTTAGGAAGGAGGGAAGTGGGGAGGGAAGGGTGGTTTATAAATGTTTGTTGCATTAAAAAATGTGCTAGTTTGAATTGTGCAGAACAGAGTATCATTTGTTTCTAGAAAAATTCACTGCTGTGGAAATGAATTAGTTTACATTGAATATGTGATGGTTCAGAGAAAGGGATATTAACCCAATTTGCATTTCTTTGAACTGAAATAAATTATTGCCGTGTTTGCATTAGTTGGGTCAACTGGATGTGATTGGGTAAACCTGCAGTGGGGAGGGCTAGCCCTGGGCTCCGAGGGTTACAATGGGTCAGTGTGTGCAGATCAGCAAGTACCCTTCCAATCAGGGCTTATTAACCTTTTGGGGGGACTGCAGACCCCTTTCAGGGGTCTAGTGAAAACAGCTCACACACCTACCCTATACAGTTGTGTATACATTTCCGTACTTTCTGAGTCTTTCAGTCTGTTATGGTCCAGGTGTAAGGGCTCTTGGTCCCAAAGAAGTCGTGTCCATTGGCTAGGTGTCTCATGCCCTGATCATAGCACAGGCTGGTCAGAGCCCAACTTCTGAGGCCTCTCCCATCTGTGGAAAGGAAACAGGACTTTGCTTCTGAAGAGGAGGATAGCCAAAGACAAGCTGACGTGTGTGCTGAGAGCGGGAGGCTTGGGACATTTCAGATCTACATAAGACATAGTCCTGGCTATGAGAAGCAGCTGGCTGTGTGACCTACGTACAGCTCTGTCAATCACCAGGATGGATTTAGTGGGCCCCCTGGCAAACCACGGCCCCTTCCTCCCTCACTTTTCTATGCCCATGGCTGCTGAAATCACCTGCTGAGACAGAGAGAGAGAGTGCTCCTCAAGGTCAAGGAGGTGCCAGTGTCTGGATTCTTCCAAACCTGGCCCTGGCCTGGCCACCAGGAGTTCCCTGTTAGAGTGGGAAGAGCACAGAGACAGCCAGCTGGGAGTCTACACAAGCTCTTTAAGGCCTGACAAATGGGGCATTGGCCAGTGTGGACAACTTGTGAACTCTGACAGCATATGTGGACAGCAGGTGACTATTGTATGGACACAAAATGTAAAAGTAGATCCCGAAGAAATGGAAGCTAGAAGTATTCAGAGACATGTGCTGCTAGCTTTTGCATCAAAAGAGCTTTAGCTCCCTTGGTTCTCTAATAGTCAGGGAGAGAGAGCATGGGATGCAGGAAGACGAAGAAAATCATCTTTTCACCTAATAGAATGTGGCAAAACTTTAGCTAATTAACAACTGGTGGCCAGAGAGCCTTATTTAAGAAGTGCCCCCAACCTGAACTTAACTTTTATTGGAAAGAGGCCACTACACGACAAGATGATAAGCAGAGACTTAAATTAAACAATAGCTTTCGGGGGAAATCTCTCTCATGTCACTTCTCTGCTTAAAACCCATCAGTAGTGCTTTAGCAATTTCAGGATAAAGCCCGTGCCCTAGAACTCAGTACACAACTCACCCCACCCTACTGAACTTTCTGAATGTACCACGTTCTCTTTTACCTCCCAACCTTTATTTCTGTTGCTCTGTCCACTTGGGGCACCTCTCCCCCTCTTCATGGATGTCGTTCTCTGAGCAGTTTTCTCTGGCCCCTGGACCCGGTTTGGGCCTCTATGATAACACTTATTATCTTACTTTATCAACAGCAGGAAACCAACAAGCCAGTGGGTTCCGGGGGGCAGAGACATGTCTGATTCCCTGTTGGGTCCCTGTGACCAGCCAGCTGTACAGGAGGAGCTTGGTAAATGCTCCTTGAATGTATACATCCATAAAGTAATGACTAAACGAAGGATGCTTTCATCTCCTTGTCCCACATTTCATCCAACCTGTTGATTCCCTCTACAAAATACAATATCGTTTGCATTTCCTAAGCCTTTCTCATCTGTAAAGTGGGGAGAATACTGTCTACCTGATGATTTTGTGAGGAAGACATAAAAAGCAGTGCCTGCCACTCAATAAGAGCTCAGTGAGTGTTCGGTATTATTGTTCTCCACAAATAAGTTGAGAGGGTCCCGACCGAGTACTGTCCTGGCCGTAAGAAACTTCACTTCCCTGAGCGGTTAGAATCCCCACTGGCAACTGGTTAGTGGAAATGCTTCTAGAACGCGACCTCTAGGAGAAAGTTGGACTCAGACCTGGGACTAGGAATCAGACTTCTGGGGACCATGAGGATCCATGAAGGCTGCCAGTATTGCCAGATGTTGGGGTTGGATTTGGGGAATGGTGTCAGGAGGGGATGGATGAAACTCCTAGTAGAGCCGGTGCCAATCTCTGGCTAGGCTTTACTTAAGTTAGGGGAAGGAATTCATGCTGGGTAAATGAGGTAATGAATGTGCAAGTACTTTGCAAACTGCAAAGTGCTATACAAATGTGAGGCATTATTGCACTCCTCTCTTTCTCTTCTCTGTGCTCTCAGGGTTTCCTCATAAGGGCTCCTTTTAAAAGTCCTAGGCTGGCTTTAGATTAACTAATGGGAAGGGTGTGTGCACTGTGGTACCCTGAGCATAGCACGGGTCCTGGCTAGGAAAGGAGGGACTTGCTGGTAATAGGAATTGGGACATGAAAAGGCTGAACGTTGCGTGGTGATTAATACCTCCCGACCTGGACCATTTCCCAGGTCCAGGGCCATCCTGGAACTGTTCAGATCATTCTAGAGAGACAAAATGGCCTGTGCTGAGAAGGATGAGAGTGAAACCTAGGGCCTTTGTGGCTGTGAATAAGTGTGAGGTGTCATGAGAAGTGTCCCTAATTCCTGCGTCTGTGCTTGCAACTCAGTCACCCAGGCTGACCCAGGCCAACACAAACCATTTCCAGCTGCTTTGTGCAAGGGACACAGACTAACCTGGAAGAGGGAAGATCACCTTTGGTGATCTCAGCAGCGTGGGTTCACCAGGCTGATTTGCTTCTACCTGTGTCCAGCATGCTCCTGGGCCTCCTTCCCCACCTCACTGCCATGGTAACCAGGCAAACATAGGAACTCCTGAGGATTTAGGGCTCTGCATCAGCAAGGGCCGGCCAGCCTGGACAGAGGAGCCAAGGCACCAGATCCATTTCTAAGGCAAGTATTCCTGAGTTTACGGTTAAATTCAACTTGCTTATTACGTGTACAGGAATACCTCGGATATGGAGGGTTCGGTTCCAAACCACCGCAATAAAGCGAGTAGCACAATAAAGTGAGTTGTAATCTTTTTGCTGGTGAAGGGGCTTGCCTTCAGCTTGTAAAAATTGCAACATCTGTGAAGCGCAATAAAGCAAAGTGCAATAAAACGAGATATGCCTGTATGTTTTGCCAGGGGAAGAGTAGCCCGACCTAGAGAGAGTCACATGGAAACTCTTATATCCTAACTAAGGTATGAGAATGAAACCTTGGATGATTGAATGGATAATCATCAGGATAATGTCTGTGATTTTTCATGAGACTTGTGTCTTAAACTCTTGGGAGCTGTCTACACAATTGACTTCCTAAAGCACTAAGCTGGAAACTGCAGATAACTCTTAAGCAATGAGGCTTAAAACATGAAGCAAGGCTCATGTCCCCATATCTGTTTGTTCACTGCTCCATACCCAGCACCTAGCACAGTTCCTGATAGGATGAGGCCAAGTATGTGTGTTCAATGAGTGAATAAATGAACGAATATGAGTGGACCATATCAAGGTCAATTTCAAATGTTTTAGCAAGACAGTGTTGAGGCAAGTTCTTTGCCCAAATGTTAGCTGATTTTCACGTGATTAACCGTATGCAATCATTTCCCCCCCAAAATGGGCGTGATTTGGAGAGGCTGTTGAAGGGAAATGTAGATGGTTGAAGAATTCCATAGACCTAGGACAGGGACAGGGATTGGCTTCAGCATGCACACTGGTCAGTGAAATCTAGCAGGACCAGATGTTAAACTCATGCTATTTGAGTCACTTGTACAAGACTTTTAGAGTTTCTTTCTTTTTCTTTTTTTTTTTTATGAGTTTCAGGTGCACAAAACAATGTAATAGTTAGACATTTACACCCTTCACAAAGTGATAACCCCCCGCGATGTAAGACATTTTCTTTTTAGAAAACCATATTCATTTATTCACATTTCCCTCCGCCACCCTCCCACCTACTCCCCTTCCCCCTACCCAAAAGGGCATTTAAAAACTGCAGTTGGAATCGAAGAAGGAAAGGATGTCAGTCATTGTTTGGTCCCGCTGTTCTGAATTTTCAGAGCATGTCAAGATCATCTGTGAAATTTTAGGAACTATAGCTGTCCAGGCTTCATTGTAAATTGACTCAATCTGATTTCCAAAAGTAGAGCCCCGGGTCTCAAGTTGACAAGGCTTCACAGACGATTCTGAAGCTCTGAGAACGACGAGCACAGTTCTACACATCACCCACTCCACCGAGTGCTTCTGTAGTATAAAAAGCAGTACTTATTTACATGGCACATCTTAGTTTCTGACGTTTAATAGGCTATGCCCCCAAAGCAGCTTCCACATCCCATGTGCCCTCTGATCCGGATAGAGAGTAAAGGGACCCTGATGTCACCACAAAGAGCAGCTGACCATTGGCTCTTGCTGTTTGTAGGTTGGTTATACTGCTGAAAGAATGGGTACAACACAGGCAAGCTTAGATGGTGGTGGAAGGAAAGGTAGAGCATCAGGCGATAGTTGAGGGGCTGCTCAGAGCAGGCTGCCTGGGACAGTTCTCTGAAAACAATTGAGGCAGCTGAGGTCTGAAGAGCCGAACTGACCTCTTCAGTAGCGCACGGCCAGTGTGGAGGCAATGGGCCTGACATCAGGTTCTCACGGACTCCTTCCTTGTCCGCCTCCTGCAAGACTCTACCTAGCCTGGTCTCTCTTCAGCCCCCGGAGCAAGTTGCTTCAGTTCCTTCTCTCTCTTTTTTTTTAATTTTCTTTATTATAGTCAAGACTTCAATTAACTTTTCTCTGTAGAGCGACTATATTAGGCAAAAGTTTGTGTGGGATCCAATAAAACGTCAGATGATATTGAGCATACGTCAGGCAAAGCCTGCAGCCCAATAAGTTATTATGTGTAAATGCTACAACTTTATTTTGAGGAGAATACATGTGTCCTATCAAGCTGTTTTATGGATACGCAGCAGTGATTGATTACAGCATGTGGCTCTGTCGCAACAAGATAAACTCAGATAGAATAATCTGTGGATATTTAGGCCTCAGCAATTTGTTATCCAAAGACCACTCTGGAAGCGATAATTCCTCTCATTGCAGCGATTTCTCTACGCCACACCCAATGAAAGCCCATTTCCAGAGAGCTGACTTCTGATGGCAGGGGTCCTCTTCTTGCTTTTGACTCCTTCCAGTTGCTCTGTCGAGAGCAATGGAAAGCTGTGTGTGCCATCAAAGCCATAACCGCAGCTAGGATTTGGCCTAGAGTGAGTAGGTGTGGGGAGCTGGGAGCTGGGGCTGCTTGCTGCCCTAGAATGGCCTGTGCTTCTAAGCTAACCAACGAGCAAAGATGAAAAAAACAAAACAAACCAAGAAAAAACACCATACAAATAAACAAAAACCCAGCCACGATTTGTTTAGCACAGAAAACAGTTTGGGTGAAAAATGGATTACATCAAGTAGCAGACTATTTTGCAGATCAGCCCCAAGCAACTTGTTGCTAAAAAATAACGGGATGGGATTCATCAGCAGCTTTTCAAATCGCTATTTATTTGGGAAACAAAGAGTTGCTTAAACGAATTAAATTAAGCTCAAGCCCTGAGCCTCTTCCTTGAGGCCGTCACTGACTGTGTGGGGTGCTCTGACCTCTTGGTGCCTCCAAAGTCGGGGGCCACTCTTTTGACAAGAAGTCACCAGTGTGCATCCCCTTGGAGTCGTGTCCCGAGTTAGGACTTCTCTTTAACTGTTATAGAGCTTTGCATGTGCCTAGAGAGGAGCCATGGCGCTGTGGAAAGGAACTCTAGATCTGGAGGGGAAAGCCTGGTTTTGGCCTCTTGGCTCTGCCTCCCACTCGTTCCGTGTCTCGGAGCAAGGCGCTTGCCCTGAGCCACAGTTCCATCATCTAAGACACAGAGACAATGATACCTGTCCCACTCACCTTGCCGGGTTGTTGTGAGGAGCCAACAGGTAAATACAATATTTGAAAACACTTTATAAACGATGCAATTCTATTTAAGAGATACTTTCGAAGCCACTAAAGCCACTTCTCTTGCTTTGGGTACAAATACGGTCACTTCTTTTTTATTTTTCTCATCAATCACTTAAGCCCTCAACAGATCTTATTACCGTGTTTCCCTGAAAATCAGACTTAACTGGAAAACAAGCCCTAGCATGATTTTTCAGGAGGATAGCCCCTGAACATAAGCCCTAATGCATCTTTTGGAGCAAAACTTAATATAAGACCCAGTCTTATTTTCGGGGAAACGTGGTATCAGGGAGTCCAGTTCTGTATTTCTTACCCCCACACCATGCAGATCCTCCCGAAAGCAGGGAGAGAGAAAACTGAAAACTCTGTCTGTCCGTCACACTTTATTTTGGTGGTGGTGGTGGTGGGCTGGTGTTTGCTGAATTCTGGTCCGTAGGGTCTATGAGCTCCTGCCTGGCACCCTGCTGATGCCCTTGTGGGTCCAGAGCCCTGTACCTGCAACTCTTTCTGGGGTTTCCTCTACTTGGATCCTCGCTCTCACATGCTGAGCCCCTGTCTCCCCAAATGCTTTTCCAGAGTAACTGGGTCCTGAATCATTTCCAGGTTTTACTGCATCCTATACCAAAATCACAATTGTCCTTATGAAACTTCATAGGGCTGATCCTGGGTCACAAGTTTGCCTCTCCCCTTCCCTCATGGAAGATCCCCTTTAGGGCCTCAGTCATCCTTTTTTACCAGAGGACTTAGCAGGTTAGCATCCTGAGTAAGAGCAAGGTCTCTGGAGGGTGGCCTGCCTCAGATCAGATTCCAGCTTCACCACTTTCTAGTGGGACTTTGGGATCATTACTTAGCATCTGTGTATCTCAGTTTTCTCATCTGTAAAATGAAAATAAAAATGGCCCCATCTCATAGGGTAGCTTTGAAAATTAAATGAGATAATAGATGTAAAGCCCTTAGAAGAATGTTTGCCATGGAGTAAGCACTATAGAAGTTGCTATCTATCATGACTGATCACAGTGGCCACATATACAGTTTGGCCTAATCTGAAGCCTGTGCTCCAGGGATTAGGATATGGGCTGTGTCCCCCTCAAAAGGTCCTTGAGCTCCTAACATAACTAATACAAATTAGTCCATGTCCTTTGCCTCCTATGACTCCTAACTCTTTGCCAAGAGTTAAAACTGCTACAATGCTAAACAAAAAGAGGCAGAGGGAAAGCTATATTAGTTGGTTTTGCTGCATAACAAATCACAAAATGTAGCGGTATAAAACAACAACCATTTAATTAGTTTGTGCTTCTGCAGTTTTACTGGGCAGTCTGTCTGTTCTGAACTTGTTTAGTTGATCTCTGCTGGATTTTCTCATGTATCCATGGTCACCTGGTGGGTTGGTTGACTGGTAACTTGATCTAGTGTGGTCTCACTTACATATCTGGAAATTGGCAAGCTATTGGCCAGGAATTGGCCAACTGTTGGCTGGAAAGCCTTGGTTCTTCTCAGTAGGAACTCTCAACTTCCAGCAGGCTAGCTTCTGCTTACGAGGTCTGACAATTAAGTTCATGAACTTGTTGCAACGATATTGCTAACCTTTTTGATATCAGAGGGATTATTCATTATGAATTTGCACCAACTGGACAAACAGTTAACCAACTTTACTATTTGGAAGTGCTGAGAAGGCTGTGTGAAAAAGTTAGATGACCTGAACTTTTTGCCAACAATTCATGGCTCTTGCATCACGACAATGCACCAACTCACAGGGAGTTTTAAGACAGTAAACAAATAACTGTATTGGAACACGCCCCAGTGACTTCTTTCTTTACCTGAATATAAAGGAAGTATTGAAAGGGAAACATTTTGATGACATTTAGGACATTAAGTGTAATAGGATGACAGCTGTGATGGCCATTCCAGAAAAAGAGTTCCAAAATTGCTTTTCACCTTGCCCCAAACCCCCTCCCATCTCTCACCCCAACAAATCTCGTGCAAATTTGATACCATACATAGTTATTACAATATTATTGACATATTCCTTATGCTATACTCTACATCCCCAGGATTACTGTATAGCAATAAATTTGTACTTCTTAATCCTTCCCCCTGTTTCACTCACTCTCCATTCCCCTCCCACCTGGCAACCAACAATATGTTCTCTGTATATGAGGTTTTTTCTGTTTTGTTTATTTATTTTGCTCTTTAGGTTCCCCACATAAGTGAAATCACATTGCATCTCTCTTTCTCTGTTTTACGCTACACTCAGTACCCTCCAGGTTCATCCATGCTGCTGCAGATGGCAAGAATCCATTCCCTTCCCTGGTCGAGCTATATTACATTGTACATGTGTACCACTTCCTCTTTGTCCATTTTTCTGCCGACTGACAGCCAGGCTGCCTCCACATCTTGGCCACTGTAAACGATGCTAAAATGAACATGTGGATGCACATGTGCCCTTGAAGTAGCATTTGGGTTTCTTCAGATAAATACCCTGAAGTAGGATTACTGGGTCCTTCTTTGTCTCTTGTTATAGCTTTTGCATTAAATATATTTTGTGTAGTATAAGTATGGCTACTCCAGATTTTTTGTTGTTTTCATTTTCATTTTCAGAAGTATCTTTTCCCATCTCTACTTTCTGTCTGTGTGTATTTCAATCTGAAGTGATTCTTTTGTAGGCAGCATATGTAAGGGTTTTGTTTTCTTATCCATGTAGCCCTCCTATGTCTTTTGACTGGAGCATTTTATCCATTTACATTGAAAGTAATTGTTGAGAGACATGTAGTTATTGCCATTTTAAATGATATTATTCATAATTTTAATATATTTTTTTCCATCTTAAAGAAGTCCCTCTAAGATTTCTTGTAATACTGGTTTGGTGGTGATGAACCCCGTTAGCTTTTTCTTGTCTGGGAAGCTCTTTATGTTTCCTTCAATTCTAAATGATAGCTTTGCTGGGTAGAGTAATCTTGGTTGTGGGTCCTTGCTTTTCATCACATTGAATATGTTATGCCAAATGCCTTCTGGCCTGTTGAGAAATCAGCTGATAATCTTATGGAAGCTCCGTCATAAGTTACTACCATGTTTTCCCAAAAATAAGACCTACTCCGAAAATAAGCCCCAGTTAAGATCGTCAGCCAGACGGACGTATTTAGAACATTATGATGATGTTCCAGAAGATGATGACATGACTGTATTTGAATAAATGCAGATTGTTGTACATGAAAAAATAAGACATCCCCTGAAAATATGCCCCAATGTATCTTTTGGAGCAAAAATTAATATAAGACCTGGTCTTATTTTCTGAGAAATACGGTAGCTGCCTTTCTCTTGGTGCTTTTAGGATTCCCTCTTTGTCTTTAACCTTTGCCATTGTAATTATATTCTGTCTTGGTGTGGGCCTCTTTGGGTTCATCTTCTTTGGGACTCTCTGTGCTTCCTGGACCTGTATGTCTATTACCTTCACCAGGATAGGAAAGTTTTAAGTCATTATTTCTTTAAATAGGTTCTCAATCCCTTGCTTTCTCTCTTCTCCTTCTGATATCCCTATGATGAGAATGTTGTTACGCTTGATGTTGTCCTAGAGGTCTCTTAAAATATCCTCACCTTGTTGTATTCTTTTTACTTTTTGCTGTTCTGATTGGGTGTTTTCTGATATCTTGTCTTCCAAATCGCTGGTTTGATCATCTGCTTCATCTAGTCTGCTGGTGATTCCTTCTAGTCCATTCTTCATTTCAGTTATTGTTTCCTTCACTTCTGAGTGTTTTTTCTTTTAAAATGGTTTCTATGTCCTTTTGCATGCTTGCCATCTCTTTGTTAGTGTTCTCACTAAGTTCTTTGGGCATCCTTTATAACCATTGTTTTGAACTCTGTGTCTGGTAGGTTGTTCACATCCATTTTGGTTAGTTCTTTTTTCTGGAGGTTTTTCCTGTTCTTTTGTTTGGGACTTATTTCTTTGTTTCCTCATTTTGGCTACTTCTATGCTTGTTTCTATGTATTGGGTAGATCTGCTATGTCTCCCAGTTTTGGCTGGGTGGCCTTATATAGTAGGTACTCTGTGTGGCCCTGGCACAGTTTCCCTGGTCACCTGAGCTGGGGGATCCAGAGTGTGCTTTGTGTGGGTTGTGTGTGCCCTCCTGTTATTGTTGCACCTTGATTGCTACTGGCACTCAGTGGGTGAGATTGACCCTCAGGCCGATTGGCTGTGGGATTTGGCCATGTCCACAGCTAATAGGCTGTTGTGCAGGTGACTTACCCCACTGAATGGGATTCACCCCAGTGAGTGCTTGTTGAGAATGCCTTTTGAGTGTGTCATTTGTGGGGCTAATTGGGGGAGTGCTCTGCTGTGGTCTGAAGCCAACCTCCAAGTATGCTGGTTCTGGGAATTATTGAGAGAGGCTCTGATGCTGGCACATGTCACCTATGCCTATTATCACCCAATGACTACCTGGTAGGAGCTACGAAGTGATCCAAGGTTATTCACTGCCTGTGCTAACCCCAGAGGGGCCACACTGCAAACTGAGGATAGATGCCACCAGTACCAGGCCTGGGGTATCTCTGCAAAAAGTAGGGACAACTTGAGGCCTGCTCCCTATTCCCAGCTTCCTTAAAGTTCAGCCCCTGACAAAGTCTTATGCAGTATGCACGTTGGATGAGGCAGGGACGCAGGGAGTCACTAGAGTGGGAAGAATTGTGATTAACAGGTTAATGTAGACTGGTTTGGTGCCAGTGCCCAGCCTGGAGCTACTCAGCAAAAGTCTCAGAGCACATCAAGGCCAGATGCCTCCTCACTGAGTCTTATTCACTCTGATAGTATTTCAAGAAAGAGTGCAATGTGGTTGGGGCTGACTGTTCTCGAGGTAAGTGCCTCTGATATTGGGTGAGTTGGGTGCGGCAGGGTCTCAGTGAGTTACCAGGGTGGAGCAGTGGACTCACTAGGCCAATCAGATTCAGATTTGGCCTGTGAAGGTGGGCTTAACACAGGAAAGATTATACCTGCCTGCTGGCTGCAAGGGAGAAGGACCCCACACAGGGAAAATGGCGACTGTCCTCTAATCCTCCTTCCAAAGCCATACATTTCAGAGTGTCCCCTGTGTGCCTCTGACACTCCCTGAGTTACTGTCCCTCTGCTGAAGACCAAGGTGAGTGCTTGTGTGTGAGAGTTCTGTGCGCAGGCCATTTAAGAGGATATCTGGGTTTCTTGCAGCCTTCTGTCCCACCTGGATGATTGGAATCCCCACTTTTTCACAGCCAGATGTTGTGGGGGATCCTCTTCCTGGCACCAGTACTCGGGGCTTGGGAGTCTGGTGTGGGGCTGGGGTCTCTCACTCCTCTGGTGGAACCTCCGTGGCTGAGTTATCTCTCTGAGTTCTCAGTTGCTACACAGAGGTTTGAAGTCAGCCCATTTTATGTCTCCACCCCTTATACGAGTTTTGACGTGGTTATAAATCTTCTGTTTAGCCAGACTTCAGATGGTTCTTGTTGTTGATCACTATATAATTTAGTTGTAAGTTTAATGTGTTCACAGAAGGAAACAGGCACAGTGTTTATCTACTCCACCATCTTGGATCTTTCTCATGGAGCCCTTCTCTTTTATTTGACTTTCCTGTACATGGACTGGTGCCTGACCACAACACCCAGGTGAAACTTCCAGCCCCACAGGGCCCTGTGTTTGCCAGAGTGCTTTGTCAGTGGGAAGCAGACACTACAAGGCTGTTACTGCCTGTCACAGACACACTGCAACTTCTACCTACTACAGACCATTCTCTGGAGGGCAGGCAAGGAATCCTGAAGGCATGCCTTATTTAACCAAATCAGGGCACACATACTGCCCGGCCATTAGACATGGAGGAAGTGTTGTGGGATCTCCAAGGGAGAGGAGGGCTGGCTTAGAATATTTGACAAGGGGATGGTGATTAGACTCCCTTTGTGTTGTTGAGAGCAGAATTAGGGCAAACCACTGAGAGTGTCAGGAAGCAAATTTTAATCCACTGTGAGAAGAACTTTCTACCCCATTAGAGCTATCCAGAAAGAGAAGATTTTGTCTTAAGTGATTGTTTATCTGTCATTCATGGGAGTTGCCAGTCCCATTGCTGAAGAGCAAGAACTGACAGAAGAAGCTTTTTCACTCAAACTAAAGCCCATTAGTTTTTCTTTATTAGGCCCAAACCATTGGTCCTAATTATAGATCCTGGAACAACATCAAATAAAGCTAATCACTCTTGCACATTTTACAAGAGAGGCTTATAAATGAGTTTCTAATTGGTGGAATTTCAGGCATGATTATAAAGTGAAATGAAGAATTTCCGCCCGGTGGGGAGATATTTTGGGGGCAGTGTGGTCTTTTCACAGCCCCTAACTTATGCTACAAAACTGACCAGCTATTATCCTGGGTTAGATGAATGTATGAGAAATTCATTTAGCTTTTAATTGCTAAAAATCCTTTTGGTGGGAACAAAGTTGCATCAGTAGGGCTTCAGAAGTTTCTTCTGAAGGTAAGTGCCCCTTGCCCTGTAGACTCAGATTATGAAGTTGAGACCTGTGATTTAGGAAATGGCTATGCTGGATTGGGCAGAGGCAGGAGGGGGCCACAAATGATCCCTGCATCTTGTTGTTCTCTTGCTTGGGTGTCTTTGTAGAAAGAATGCAAACTGTTAGCCTAAGCTATGTTGTTTGCATCCACAAGCTGGACCTGAGAAGAGCTCTACCTGTTTATCAAGCCCCTGGTATGAAACCACATAGTATGTCATTAGTGGAGGGTGCACTGGCCCCTTCCTTTCATTTCACAGCACCCAAGAAACATTTGAGCTTCTTAGTGGAAGTCACAAGCAGGGACAGGTGTCACTGCCAGCAAGGTGTGTCTTTAGGGTGGCTGCCTCCCCTTTCTATATCCCTTGCCTCCTTTCTGCCCTATTCTTGTGTGCACACTGTTTTGGACTACATTGGGTCCCAAGTATCAAGGAAGCAATCATGCAGTACTTAAGCTCCTACCTAGGTGCCAGTGGCTCACTCTATGTAGTCTGTGCGCCTAGCCCAGGGAGGGTGGTACAGTGAATTTTCTGGATACATCCAGCTTCTCAGTCTTATTTTTTTATTTAACCAACCAATATTACTCTTTCTTTTAGATGGAACAAGAAAACACAGCCTGGCCCTTTATGCATGCACCCTTTCATGCATGTATCCATCCATGCATGCATCCATCTATCCATCCATCCATCCATCCATCCATCCATCCATCCATCCACACATTCATCCATGCCTCCATCCATGCAGCCACACACCCATTCATGCATGCCTTTACTTGACAAGTACTTACTGAGCTTTGACATAAAGTCAGATACTCTGCTAAGCATTAGGGACACACTCAGGGTATAATGAGATCCTTGCATGATTATCTGAGAGAGAGGCCTGCCAATACCTGTGTCCAATACAAAGAGATAGTTGCTGCAGTGGAGGTTTGCACAAAGGGCAGTATGACCCAGGAGAGGACTGGCCATCTGGGGGAGTCAATGAAGGTGTTAAAGGAGCCTTGATAATTGAGTCAGCATTTTTTAGACAGACAAGTGGTCAGGGAAAGCTCTGTGCAGGTAAGCTCTGTCCAGAGGTAAGAGACAGCATGCCATGTTTAAGGAGAGGGTCTAAGGGGGCAGGGTTTGCACCTGCTTTTTTTTTCTCCTTGAGAAGCTCGGGGAGAGAGACTTTTAAACAAAGAATCATAATACATTGCGATAAAGAGTTAATAAAGCTACATGCAAGAGCTGGGGGAGCACTGAAGAAAAAGGGTCATGGGTGAGGGGGTTCAAGGAAAACTTCCCAAAGCAGGCCACATTTGAGTCCTTTCTTGCCAGGCGGATAGTCTGTCATTTTGCTCCTCACTCTACATCTGCTTATGGTGGACTCTTGCTTTTTCTAGAATACACAGCTATGCATATGGCGTTATGGTTATACACCTAAATTAAAATTTTACTTTCTATCAAACCCATACATGTACATGATTACAAAATTCAAATGTATGACAAGACTTAAAAACCCTAGCATTTCCTTGGCCTATCCATCCTTACTCCTGAGTCGTACTCCCTAGAAACACCATTTTCAACATTTTAAGTTCTTATTGCTGGCATTTACCTTCATATTTCTAAATAATATTATTATATTGCTCTATCTTCAGGACATTATTTTTTAACTTCCATCCACATAACTGTAGGCTTTCTCTCTTTGAGCTGACATGCTGTACCTTGTCTTTCTTCCATTCTCCCAATACAGCTATATTGCAATTTTCTCTTAAGTGAATTTTTAGGATTTTCATATTTATATCTATGAAGATGTTCACAAAGGAATAAAAATGTGATTATTTCTTTTCTTTTCCCCCAGTTTTATTGAGATATAACTGACATACAGCACTGTGGGAGTTTAAGATGTATAGCATAATGACTTGACTTACATATATAGTAGTCCGCTCCTTATCTGCTCGGGACACATTCTAAGACCCCCAGTGGATGCCTGAAACTATGGATAGTACAGAACCTTACATAAACTAAGTTTTTTCTATAAATACGTATCTATGATAAATTTTAATTTATAAATTAAGCACGATAAGAGATCAACAACAATAATGAATAATAAAATAGAACAATTATGGCAATACACTGTAATAAATGTTATGTGAATGTGGTCTCTGTATCTCTCACAATTTGTTATTATACTGTACTTAACTTTTCACTTAAAGGAAGCACTTGACTGCTCTCTTTGGCATATCCAAATTGTCAGCATCGCTCCTCTTGTGCTTTGAGGCCATTATTAAGTAAAATAAGGGTTACCTGAACACAAGTACTGCTATACTGTGACAGTGGATCTGATAACTGAGCTGTCTACTAAGTGACAATGGAATGGTAGTATATACAGGGTGGACACGCTGGACAAAGGGATGATTCACATCTTGGGTGGGATGGAACAGGACAATGAGAGATTTCATCATGCTACTCAGCATAGCATGCGATTTAAAACTTATGAATTGTTTATTTCTGGAATTTCCCATTTAATATTTTCAAACTTTAGTTGACCATGGGTAACTGAAACTGCAGAAAGTGAAACTGTGGACAAGGGAGGATTACTGTATTGTGAAATGATTACCATAATAAATTTAGTTAAATCCATCATCTCATATAGATTTAAAAATTCTTTTCCTAGTAAAAATATGGAACGCTTCAGGAATTTGCACGTCATCTTTGCACAGGGACCATGTTAATCTCCGGATCATTCCAGTTTTAGTATATGTGCTGCCAAAGTGAGCACTGATTCTTTTTCTTGAGCAACTTTTTGTTTTTCCCAGAACTAAAGTTGTCATTGCCTAGCTTTCTATGTGTCTACCATTGATGCTTCTGCAAATTTTCTGGCAGAGCTACCGAGATTTCCTAGACAAAGTCAAGCCCCTTGGGTGGCTGAACAGTGTTGTTTTTCCCTTGAAACCATCCCTCTGGGGCCGCCAACCCCCAGGTCTATGTGATTTACACTGGATCATTTTAGGTATGCTGCACCCCTATTATCTCAGTTTCCCCTGCACTGCTCCCCTCTGATGATCTTCTTTCTGGATCTCATGTCTTTTTCTGTTTCAGTCTTTTCCTTTGATGAAGATCCTCTTGGAAGCTTCTCATGAAAACACACACGGAGTAAAACTTGAGAGTGCTTGAATATCTGAATATGTCTTTATTCTTTCTTTATGTTTGACTTATCATTTGGCTGGATATAGCTATCTAGGATGGAAACACATTGCTCCGCTGTATTCTAGACTCTAGCATTGCTGTTGAGAAGTCTGATGCTTTCCTGATTCTTAGCCTTGTGTAGTGACCTCTTTTTCACCCTTCTCTGAAAGTGTTTATCCCTCCTACATCCTGGGTTGTTTTACAATTTCACAATGATAAATCTAGGTGTGCATATTTTTTTCATTCATTGCATCTGACCCCTTTTTTTTCAATTACAGTTGACATTCAACGTTATTTTATATTAGTTTTAGGTATATAGCATAGTGGTTAGACATTTTTATAATTTAAGAAGTGATCCTCCCAGACCCATAAGATTAGTACCTGCCTGGCACTATACATAGTTATTACAATGTTATTGACTACGCTCCACACGCTGTACTCTACATCCTTGTGACTCTTGTGTAACTATCAATTAGTACTTCTTAATCCCTTCACCTTTTTCACCCACCTCCCCAACACCCCTTCCCTCTGGCAAACATCAATCTGTTCTCTGTACCTATGAGTCTGTTTCTGTTTTGTTCGTTCTTTAGATTCCACATATAAGTGAAATCATATGGTATTTGTCTTTCTCTAACTTATCTCACTTAGCATAATATCCTCTAGGTCCATTCATATTGTCACAAATGGTAAGATTTTGTTCTTTTGTATGGCTGAGTAATATTCCATTGTACATGTGTATACCATCCTCTTTACCCCATTATCTATTGATGGGCACTTAGGTTGCCTCCATATCTTGTTTATTGTAAACAATGCTGCAGTGAACATAGGGGTGCATATATTTTTTTGAATTAGTGTTTTGGATTTCTTTGGATAAATACTCAGAAGTGGAATTGCTGGGTCATAAGGTAGTTCTATTTTTAATATTTTGAGGAAACTCCATACTGTTTTTCCATAGTGGCTACACCTATTTGCAATCTCACCAACAATGCACAAGGGTTCCCTTTTCTCCACATCCTTGCCAATACTTGTTGTTTGTTGATTTATTGATGATAGTCATTCTTATATTTGACGTTTTGATGAATCCTTTACATCTGGAATCTCACACTCTTCAGTTATGGAAATCTTCTTGGGATTTATTCTTTATAATTGCCTTCCTTGTTCTCTCTGAGCTCTGTTCCTGAAATTTCTATTAAGAGACTATTGGACTTCCTTGATGGATGCTTTAATTTTTCTGTTATTTCTTATCTTTATTCCATCTCATTGTCCTTTGTCTACTTCCTAAGAGATTTCTTATATTAATCTTCCAGAATTCTATTTAATTTTTACTAAGGTTATTCCATATTTAATAACCATGCACTCTTTATTATTTTCTGACTGTTCTTTTATAATAGCTTTCTCTTCTTGTTGCATGGATATGCATCTTATTTTTTCTGAAGATATTAACAATAGTTTTTAAAAAAGAATTCCTTTGCTTCTTGTTCTATCTTTATTTTCTCTAAGTCCCTTATTTCAAATTTTTGTTTTTTGCTAGAGTTTTCTTAAATGCCTGCTGACCCATGACTATCTGTTCACATTTCAGACTGAGGAACCACGATGCTGACTGGAATTCAGTGGTTTTCAGTGATCTTTGTTGCCCGATGGGCTCCCATGTGAAGTGACTAGGTCCTGGAAATTTTCTTAGCCAATTCACAAATGTCAGAACCTCTAGAGACAAACCCTCTAGCTCTCTGTCTTGTCATCAGTCTTCTGGGAGCCCAGTAGGTGAAGGAAGTGGGGGAGGGATCTCAGCATTCAGTGTTTAGACTTTATGTAGTGCTTGTTCTGAAGGAGACAGGCCTGAGACCTTTAGACTACCCTCATGTAGGAAAGAGGAGGAGGATGAAGTTAATGAAGAGGACAGAAGAGTGGTCAGCATGTCAGGAAGAGAACCTAGGAAGTAGGGGAGAGGATCAATAGCATTGACCACAGCCCAGTCAGTTGACTTTAGGCAGCCATCGAAGATCTTCCACATTATAGCAGAGGTGGAATTCTGCTTGTGGGAAAAAGAGAAGCTAAATGGCCCTGCAGAGACAAAACTGTCCTCCTCGCTCAAGCCTTGTTCCTTCCATGGGCTTTCCTAGCTTCATTTCATGTTTCTTCCAAAGGTTCTGAGTATATTCTGGAGAAATAGGGGATGTGGCACATCAGCCATCAGAAGTGATTGACAGAAGACAAGAGGGATTCTTAAATGTACGAAAGTAAAACAAACATTTATTTAAGGAAAAGGAAACTTGGGGAAAAAAAACCTAATAAATAAGTCAGTACAGCTGGCTTAAGAACTTTAAAGCTAGTGTCTGTGATAAGCAATGAAAACATTAATATAAAATGCTTCACCATAAATGAGTACAATTCAGGCTGATGTATTGCAGCTGAGCTGGCTGTCGGATGGCATGCTTTTAAAGTGATGTTTACAATCAGTATTTTTTTTCCCTTTGGTAACTAGAAGAAGGCAGAAATGGCTAGAAGCCTTGATAGGGTGCGGCTCTGAGCCTCAGGAGAATGGGAGCCCAGCCAGGCAGCTGGCTTTCCTCTATGGCCCCCTGGTTCCCAGCCAGCTTGAGATAGGGTAGGTAGGAACCCCAGAGCAGGGTGGCAAGATGCCTGAGCACAGAGTTCCGGGCCTGGGTTCAATCAGTGGCCAGCCTTGGGGTGTGGAGACAGTGGGTCAATATTCTGGGTTCTTTATCTCTCAGATGGTCTGGAGGTCACAGAGGGTGTCTCCCAGGCACCCAGGAGGGTGTCTCCAATGGTGTCTCTGAGACCATTGTCCTCCCACCCCTCCTTCTCTGTCCTGGAGTTTCTTGGCAGTGGTGCCCATCGAGCTCCTTACCCCTGAAGTCCATTCAAAACAAGCGTGTTTAACTTTGATGTTTTAATAATTTAAAAAACCGAGGGGAAAATGCCACCTGTCCTACCATATCAACATGGTTATGGAAGAATCAGATAAAAGAATCATATAAAAGAAGGTAAAGCCTTCTTTTTAACGTATGGGTAACCTGATAATCATCCTCTAAAGGACATTTCTTCTTATTAAGCGATGGTAATAATCAGAGCAGCTTACATTTGCCAACTTTATGCAAAGCCCCAGTTGAGCACAGAGTAGTCCCTCTTGAGACACACCCATTGGCTTCCTGTTGGTCCTGGCCCCATGCCAGCGTGGATAACCTTCTCTTGACCTGTGACATCACTTTTTCCCCCCTCTCTCAGGGATCCATCAGGATTCTGCTTCTCCCCTGTTGCCAACACCCATTTTATTTCTCTATCCCAAGTTTCTGACAGTCCTGTTGGCTGACTGGGGAATGGGAGTTGTTTCGTTTTGTTTCTTTATGGTTATTGTCCATGAAATTAATCACAAGACCCTTTCCTGAAAGTGGTCAACTGTCAAGCATTACAGGGGAAATAAACAAAGCAGCCAGCAGAAATGGTGAAGAGGTCAAAGACGCAGTGTCCTCTGGGTAGCTATCACTGGCTAGTGGTTACTGAATTCTTTTTTAAACAATGACTCGATAATTTCCCAAGAAGGGGCCAAGAGTCTCTCTTGCTGTGTCTGGGGTCTCACTGACAGCCCTGATGACTTAGGAGCGAAACCAGCCTGCTCAGACTCGCATCTGTAAGCCTGCCTGCTGCCTTGAGGGGCTGGATGCTCCCTCAGATGAGAAGTTGGGCTGCTTCACTGGAATCCACAGAGTTTCTCCTTGGACTTAGAAAACCCTACGCTGTTTCCTATTAGTTTCCTATGGCTCCCGTCATGAATAACCATAAGCTTAGTGGCTCAAAACAGCACAGATTTATTATCTTACAATTGCGGAAGATGGAAGTCTGACACAGGTCTGAGCGGGCTGAAATCAGTGTGTTGGCAGGGCTGCACTCTTTCTGGAGTCTCTTGAGGTGAATCTTTCTTCTATTTTGCCTTTTCTAGCTTCTATAGGTCACTCACATCCCTTGACTCATGGTGCCCTTTCATCTTCAAAGCCAACAATGGCTGGTTGAGTCCTCATATCCCGTCACTGTGACGCTGACACTCATACCTCCCTCTTTTATCTCTTAAAAATCTTTGTGATGACATTGGGCCCGCCTGAATAATCCAGGATCGTGTTCCTATTTCAGGTCAGTTGCGAGCAACTTTTATTTCCATTAGCAACTTTCCTATCCGCTGGTCATGTAAGGGAGCACGTTCACAGGTTTTGGTTCATTAGGACATGGACATCTTTGGGGAGGGGGATTGGCCTTATGCTGCCTCCCACAACTGTCTACAGTTGATTTCTCTTCCTTGAACTTCTCCCCTTCTTGACATAAAAAGATCAAATGTAAAGACTGCTTCCACTTTCAGGTAAAGCTGGCCTTGTCACCTGGGGTCCCCAGATGGATAGACTCACCCTGGTTTCTCCTGAGGCTACAGTGAGGGGCAGGTGCCAACTTTCCAGGAGACTCCATCACCTAGCAACCAGAACCCTCTTCTGGGGTTTTAAAGACCCTCTGTCCCTTTTAGGCCTCACTATGAACTCACAGTTCTGGTTGAAGGAGCCTCTGTTCACAGCACAGTGGAATGGCTGAGGGGCTGGTGTGCGCTGAGCACCACAAACGGTCCTGCCACCTCCACTCACCCCGCAGGGATTTATGATGACGCGCTCTGGTATCCTACTCCTGGGAATGGCCTAGCGTAGTCATTACTTGTCATCTAAAATAGTTTGAACCATCATTTTATATATATATGTTTGTTTGTTTTCCTCTAATATGGAAGGAGGAGTGTAATTTTGCCAACCCCTATCATAAGAAGGCCAGTGTTCCCACTACATGTTCATGTTGCCATTATTATCAAATGCACAGTCAGGCAGCTCTAGGGCTATGTTTCGGATCTACCACTGTGTCACCTTGGACAAGCTACTTCATCTCTTTGAGCCTCAGTTTTCTTGTTCCCCACGTGGGAAGACCTAATATGAAGAGTGAGAAAAAACGTACCAGGTGTATAATTCTGTACATTCACTCATGGCACCCTTCCACTACTTGCCTCTCCCTTCCCCACCCTCTTCTGACTCAGTTATCCACTCTTATCGCTCATTGTTCTAACCATGCTTCACCGATTTCGGCAGGGCCCAGGAATAACATGCCACTGTTTTCAGGTCCTCCCTTTCCCGACCCCCGCCACATATACACACACTGGATAGAGATGTGGGGATGGTGTGCAGATGCCTCAGACTTCCTGTGTCAAGCAGGGTTTGCGAAGGGGGAGGAGCTAACCCAACAGTGGGGGGTGGGGAGTCTCAGGCAGAGGGGATTATGGGTAAAGGAGAGAAAGGCTGCTGGGTCCAGAATCGTCTAAATTAACCACTCACACATCTCTCTGAGGTGAGAGCCCGTTCCCTGGGCCCAGTGCTGCTGTTTCCCAGGCTCTTTGTCTTCTTCCATAGGGGGTGGTGAGATCGGAACAGCATCACAGAGTGGGAGTTGTTGTGGTGGCTTTGTCAGTGGCTGGAGCCACCAGCAATGATTTCTAGATGAAAAATCAGCCCCAACAACTCTCCTCACCGAGAAAACCTACACACAAAGTGCCAGGCAAACTCAGCTCTTCAGCACTCCCTGATCATCACTGTGTGCTTTCTAGACTCCAATTATAAATTTGAACTGAACAGATGTATTATACGGAAATGCTTTAAAATATTACTAGGAATAGTCTTTGCATTAGTGGTAATCCATACCTGCAGTCACTTCTGATTTCTGCTTGTTTGACAACTTGAAAAATAGAAATTCTGTTCCAGTGTATATTTGGATACATGGATTGGAGGGATTCCTTCCTTCACTGTTCTGCTCCTTTTCCTTCCAATCCATTCCTCCCACTCCCCGAGACCTGCCCCACAGCACGATTCAGAATGCAGAGGAGGGAGGAAAGTAAAGAGCTCAAGTTTCCAATCACTGAGTCTGACCTCAAATCCACTGTATGATCTTGAAGGACGTAGGTACATTCAGTGCCCCTTGTGGTAGGCTACTTCTCAATTGGCTCTCAAGGATTCCTACTTCTTGGTGTTCACACCCTCTGTGTGGGCTGGACTTAGTGACTTAATTCTAATGAATAAAATACTGCAAACGTGATGGGATGTCACTGCTGAGATTAGGTTATAAAAGTCTCCGATTTTCATCTTGCTGGCACTCTCTCTTGCCTTCTCGGCTTGCTGGCTTTGATGAAGCAAGCTACCACTGTGGAAGAACAATATGACAACGACCTGAGGATAGCCTCTGGTTAACTGCCAGTGAGAAACTGAGACCCTCAGCTAACAGCCTGTGAAGAAGCAAATTTTGCCAAGATCTGCTATGTGAGCTGGGAAACAGATCCTGCCTCATTTGAACCTCGAGATGACTGGCTTCAGCTGACTCCTGGATTACAGTCTGTAAGTAACCCTGAAGTGGAAGACCCAGCTACACCATGCTCAGATTCCTGATCCACAGAAAAATGGAAAATAATAACAATAATAACAAGTAATAAATATGTGTTGTTTTAAGCCGCTAAGTTTTGGGGTAATTTGTTATGCCCCAATAAATTACTAACACATCCTTTGTATCACTAATCTGCAAAATGGTACCATTCCCACCAGCCCTCGTAAGTACAGCCGGAAAAACGGGGTATTAAGATACATTTCCATACTGAAACCTCATTCTGGTTGCATCAATAATAGTCAGTCATTGATTTGTTCCATAAATACTTACTGAGCATCAATTATGGTTAGATGTTGTGCTATGAACATAGGCTACAAAGATGAATACAACAGCCTTGTTTCCTTCGATGAGGTCATATCTTTATAAGGGGGTGATACATAGTTTGGAAACAGAGTGAAACACCATATAGGAAATGTTCTGAAATACCCTTAAAATGGTTTAGAAGTCCAGATGCCAAACTCATATAACAAAATTGTTTACCCAATTAGCAAGAATTCTTGGAAATCTCTAGGCATTCCCAATTTACCCTTTCCAGTGAGAACAACAACAAGAATAAATGAGTTTAAGAAGAACAGAAGGCTTAGAATTTGATGAGATCCTTGGGTACAATCCCAAAGTATGTATGAGATGCACTCTGGTGTGTTGAACCCAAGTCCTAAAACATACTTTCAATAGGGGCCCCCATTCAACCTCACCTTTCTAGATACTTGATACTGGCCCTGTGATGTCCCCTATCTGCAGCAGACCCCTCCTTTCATACTAAGCCTCATCCTTCTGAAGTTTTCTGTGATTTCTCCTTCTCATCTGACTTCCAGGAGCCCCTGGAATCCGAACTACATATTCTAGTACCAAAACTCTCTTTTGTGTCATGTATATTGTTTGTTCATGTATTCACTTCTTTAGTCAACAAATAGGAAATGAAGGCTCTAGTCCCTCCAAGAGGTGACCTGTCTAAAAAGAAGATTTGTTGAAAGTTTGTTTAAGGAGTTGTTAGTCCCTTAGAATGCCTTCGGTATTCGATTTCACACCATGACAGGAAAAGGGAATTTTAGTCTCTGCATAAATTGAACCACAGAGGCCCAAACTCTGTATCACTGGCCACAACAAAGAGCAGGGTTTGGTGCCTTAGTGAAAATAGCAATTAAAGGAAGACCATGCATAACTTATGATATAGCTTCCTTGCTTCCATATGGATGAGACTTGAGTTGGTTATCCCCTTCTCTGACCATTCAATAATCCAGCATTAACTGTCTGCAGAACACCTCTGCTTGGAAATTTCATTATTACTGCAATCACAACCATGCAGGCCCTCACAAGTTCCTTTGGCATCATTTTGGTCCCCACACAGCCAGGCATAAAGTGCCTCAGGGCCTTTGCACTGGTTGCCGTCTGCCAGGAATGCTCTCTCCACATATTGGCACAGTTTACTCACTCTTCCACTTCAAGTCCCTGATCAGATTTCACCTTCATAATGTGTCTTCCTCTGATCATTCTATTTAAACTTACAACCCCACCCCTAACCTGGAATAATGCTTGGCATGTAGTTGTCTCTCGATACATGTTTTTGAAATGAGGTGGAGTGTTTGAGCAGAGGCTGGAAGCCTATATATTGTTTTCATTCGTGGGAAATATACATGGCATAAATTTTGCCATTTTAACCCCTTTAAGTGTACAGTTCAGTGGCATTAAGTACATTCACATTGTTGTGCAACCATCACCACTCTCCATTTTAAGAACTTTTTCCATCATCCCAAATTAAAATTCTGAACTCATTAAATAATAACTCCCCATCTTCTATCTCTCTCCAGGCCCTGGAAACCGCCATTCTACTTTCTGTCTCTATGAATTTGACTTCTCTAGGTACGTCATGTAAGTGGAATCTTACAATATTTGTCCTTTTGCATCTGGCTTACTTCACTTTGCATAATGTTTTCAAGGTTCATCCATGTTGTAGCAAGTGTTAGAATTTCCTTCTTTTTAAAAGCTAAATAATAGTCCATTGTGAATATATATCACATATTGTTTCTCCATTCATCTGTTGATGGCAGAAGACCGTATTTTTCCCGAAATGATGCCCAAAGGACTATAGTGTGAGAGGGCAGGTGGGCTCAGTCACCCCTTGTGTTCCTCTTGATGGGTGAGAGCCATGACGTTGTTTCTCCTATGGAATTATGGTGCTTACTGTCAAGGAAAGTCCATTCTGGACAGTTAGAAGGCGCCCCAAAACTTTGGATATAAAATTATTTTTCTTTCTCTAGTACTACAGCAGACGTTGGAGTTAGAAAGAATTTCATGAAAGCTGCAAGAATGAGTTATCTACTTTATGGCTCATGAATAATGAAAAAATGGACTCTGTCTCTAAACATTATTTATATATAAATTCTTCGCTGAGTAGGTGACTTCAGGCTAAAGGAAAAAAACAACACAAAAAGTGATATTAAAAAGAAACAAAACCACAAACTATAGTCAGGGACAATTGAGAAATCACCTTGTTGAAGAACACAAGGGGATTTCCACTCGAGTTGTGGTGTGAGATGCCAGGGCGGCCATTGGGCTGGCAGAACCCTGGGGACAAGCTGGGCTGGCTGGGAGGGCTCTGGCGCCCTAAGATAGCACTCGTTTAGTCAGGCATGCCCCTGCCTCCTTAGCCTTCTCTCGTCCTCTCGTTCGGTTTGTTCTGTTTTTCACCTAATAATGTACCCAGGGTTGATTGTAATTTTAAAGGGACATGTATCAGTTTTATGTTTTGACCTTGAACCCTTATGTATCTATAGTTCATTTCTTCTTGGATATATTTGGTGCAGTTCTGGGCACTAAGGGTGTTTCTTGAGACAATGAAGTTAGTTTTGAGCACCCTCCTGCCTACCTTCTTTGGGCTTCCTTCTCTTTCTCCACCAGCCATCAAGCCCTGACAGAGCATACAAGGGTAGCCACCTGTCTGCTTCCCAGGGGAGGACTTTCTCCATTTCTTCCTCCTCCCTGAAGGCAGGGCAACTTGGATGTCTATCTGATTCCTTGCTTTGCACTGAATTGTTGTGGGGAAAACATTATTTGATTGTTAACAGTAAGATGTGGAAGAAAAGGGGAAGACTGACAAATTCCAGAGGGGGATTTTGGAACTTGAGATGCAGGATCCATCTCTTTGAGAACCGGGGGAGATCTTGTGACCAGTGCCACAACCAGTTGGGGTGGGATTTAGAGAGGAAGAGGAGTCCTCAGTTAGAATTCCAAATGTGCTCTCCTATAGAAACATGTCAGAGTTTAGGATTGCACTCAGGTCCGTGGGGCTTTCACAGGCTTATGTGGGCTGCCTGGGCACCCAACCATCATGAACAACATGGTTTTTAAGGGAAAATGCATTCTGAGTACCAGGAAACTGACAGACACTCAAACTTTTGGAACAGAGCCTGTTCTTAAGTAGGAGATTGCTTGAATACCACATTCACAGCTAAATTATATACATAGGCCTATTTTTGAGACATACGCGTATTTCCAAGATTCTCAGCTTATGTAACAATAGGAATTGGAAGAAAGAATTGATAGAAGTAGAAGTCACGTTCTTGGTTGGGAGGAGAGATATGAATATTCACTGTATAGAACACATTCAATTCTACGTAGAAGGAGAGTAGGAGACACAGAGAGAATGCCTAAAATATTCTCTAGGTTTGTTTGATTTGCCCCATGTGGGCTTTCCTTTAAGCAGCTCCATCTCCCACAGTTCTTAATTCTGAGACCAACAGTTGAATTCTACAGTAACAGAAAAGATTGAATTAAATTAAGAGGTTAGGATATGACCAAGACCTGCATTTTATAGGATTTGCCCAAGTCATGAAACACCTTCATCTCCTGTCCCCCCTTGGTCTGTGGGTCAGTGATACATGATAAACTCCCCAATGCCAGACCTAGATTTCCTTGCCCCAAAGGGGCCTAACCTGTGGGAGCTGGAAGTAGCTTTGCACAGGATCACGTCTTGGTGCCAGTTTTCCAGAGCTCTCAGTTACTTGAGATGAACACCCATATCCATTGGTCACCACCCCAGTGTTAAAAACCCTGGTTATGCTGAGTCTAAAAGTGAACTAACCTAGATTCACTTCATTTTATTTTAAATAACTCTAATCAACCCAGTAATTCATAGAGTTGAATGAATTCATTTCACTTTAACTACTTTAAATCAACAACTCAAATCAGCTCAGGTGAGAACTGTATACAATACCCCAAAGACTGACTAAATCACTCTAGTTGGCTGGTGGTATGTTTTTAACTACGGGAAGTCACAAAGATGGTTCGGTTGGCCTTTGGGTTGGCAGAGAGCTGTGGAATGAATAGTCTCCTCCTCTCCAACTGTGTGTATTTTATTCATAGACTGCCCTTGTATTCCAGACAAAAATAACTAATGTAAATGCTGTTGTTTCTCAATTGTGAATTTAAGAAAAAGTTTTTGTTCTGATGTGTGCCTCATGTTTGGAATAGAGTAGTTGGTATCTCAGGACAACATGAAAAATAGGAGGGAAAAGAGGGTGGAATGGTACCTGAATTCTTGGGGGAAAGCTGGCATTTCTCCATAGTGTGCTCATCATGGCATCCGTACCCATTCCCTGTGCCCCCGTGGCGAGGTGGCTTCCACTTCCAGGAAGAGAAGACTGAGGCAGTGTGGATTCTAGAAGGATAGATCTGTGTGCCGATAGTAGGGGCAGTGAGGAAAGGAGGGAGTTAGGTATGGATGATTTTCTTGCATCCTGCTCATAATGAGGATAAAGGAACTCCAACAGAATGGCCAGAACGCTAGGCTCGGGGTTAGGAGGCCTCAGCTCTGCTCTTGCTCTGTTACAACCCAGCTGCGTGATCTTGTGTAGATCACTTGCCTTGTATGGGCAAGCTGATCACTAATGTATCTTCTAACTCTCCACTGTGAGCCAGTGGTGGTTTCTGTGGGAGGAGAGATAAGCTGTCTGTGTCTCTGGGCCTCACTTCCGCCACCTCCAGCAATGGACAGCTGGAGTTTGGGCAGGCTTTGGCCTACATGTCTTCAGTCTCTCCATCAATCCTGACCTAGCAGGTTAGCCTTTAGGTGCCTCAGCCCCATGAGCCAAGTGAATCTAAATTGATAGTGGGTTGCAGCCCTAGATGTCACTGTTAAAACTTTTCCTTCAGCACCAGCGGCCACCATGAGCACCGTCATGATAAAATAAACGTGTGCCAGGCTCTGTATTAATCACTTTTCATTCCTCGTCTCATTTAGCCTTCACAATAGTTCCATAGGGACGGACTCTCCCCATGTTTCACATGAAGAACAGGCTGGATTCCAGCCCACATCTACCTGATTGTGAAACTGGTTCCCTCCGGGTCTAATGCTATAAACCTGAGGGTGGTTTTCTGGCACTGTTTTCTACCTTGCCCTCGGTTCTTTGGAAACGACAGAATACTGTTTTAAAGCCCAGGCCACCTGGTTTGGCCTTGACTCTCTGGCAAGTTTTTGCCCAGACTCCGTGGACCTGGACCCTGTTGCTTGCTTCCCAAGCTGGTGGCCAGTTTTTGACTCAAATACTACAGGATGCCACCCATACCAGGATTTGATAATACCTGCCATGTGGCTTATCCTGCTGGCCAGGTGATTTCTGTCCTCTGAACTGTAGTTCTGGGGATCTTAGGGCCTGCTGGGGGCAAGGCTGGCTTCATCACAATTCTTTGGGGCATTTGGTCACTGATTTGATGTTGGCCCTGTAGTTCTCAAAATTTGTTTTAGCCCTCCTCTGGGCATCCTTCCCTTTGCTGCCTGCCCTGCCGCTGAGCTCGCAGAACCATTCCCACTGGAGTTCACTTGGCTTACAACATCTTGGACCTGTGGGAAAGAACAGAGTGGAGCACGGTGATCCAGCCCCAGACTGGAAGGTGAGCCCTGGGGTCAAGCCAGCAGGGGGCAATGTAGGGGTTGCCCAACAGAGCTCCACAAATATACCTTTTGTTTTATTCATGTGTTCCTTTCCACTCTCGCTTATTTCTTTGCTTGTGAAGAGCTCTTGAGCACAGAGCCACAGGGGAGAGGGGCCTTTTCACCGAGGCGGCCCAGTCTTGTTCTGCCTCTGCTCCTCTCAGGATTTGGTTGTTTTCCATCTTAATTATGTTCCTTGCATCAGTGGCTGGCGGGCACACAACCTTTAAAGGAGTTTATCTTAAAAACCCACTCTCTCCTGAGAGAAACAGTTTTGTGGGGAACTGTGAGACTTCCAGGAATGGTTTTGTGTGTGTGTGTGTGTGTGTGTGTGTGTGTGTGTGTGTGTAGGCAGTGGTGGGGGTGGTGGGGGTAGCTTTCTCACTTATCATTAGCTTGGGGAAGTCAGAGCTTCCTAACGTGGGCTGGAGATTCTTACATGCCCCCAGCCTTGAGTCGCAGCAAACACACAGTCTTTTTGTGACAGCACCAGCACTATCAAATCAACTGGGGCAGTGATGGTATTTTTAGGGGGGGCAGGGCTTAGACACAGTGAGTTAAATGGGTGACAGCACCATGCGTTTGGGTTACATATGTAACATATTCTATCTTAATGACTAACTATATCTCTTTGGGTTGAGACTCTGAAGATACCTGACTGAATGCAAATGTCATCCTGCAGAAATAACAGTTTATAATTGTCAACCATTCACATTTTAGTACAAATTAAATTTTACTTTGCACTCAATTACCAAGTTCAATGTCTTCCCATATTTAGGAGAACTATTAGATAATATACTCATTTACCCTTTGATTTATACGTTTGAGAACTGTTTTTAAAGCTCCAACTGTGTCCTATACAGGGAGACCAAGAGGAGAAGACCTGGTCCCTTGAGGAAATAGATCGGGACCTAGAATTCCCCAGAGGAAACAATAAAGAATGGTAACAATATGAGTAAGTTATAGTTAGGAGCTATACCAGCTGTTATAGACATAGCTGCACATTGATGTTGAATGAAGCAGGGTTAGATGGGGCTGGGATTATCTCCAAGGAGGAGCTGAGATCTGCACTGGATTTTTACTCTTGGAATTGCCCAAGTGAGGTTGATGTGATCAAAGTCAGACCGAGAGTATAGGATAAATATTGCAGAAAGAGAAAATGGGTGGGCTACAGGCACTGGAGAAAGTAGAAGGCTTGACTTAAATGTGAGGACACTCAACTATTTGATTCTACGACAGTGATGCAAAGAGAAGGCCCTCACTTCTTCTTTCCCTACCTGACCGCCTGACTTCATTCTTTTTTGCAATGTTCATCTCAGGTTTGAGATGAACCTAGCTCCCACTCAATTTGTGGGTAGGCATTATTCTCTGCCTACACCCAGTAGGTACTTAATCAATGTATTGAATCAGTGAACAAACAAATCATAAATAGATAGTCTTGAGCATATCTGCTAAGCTGGACTTTTATGGAGGCCTCGGTTTGGATGCATCTGGACTAAGGTTGGTTTATCCGAAACCTGAAACTGGAAAGGGTATTCTAACGGCAAATGGTACATTTCAATCACCGATCAATGTTCCCATTCTCTCTGTCTCTCATGATCATTCATTCACATAGCCTCACTCAAATTCAGTGAGACACAGACATTATTTATTTTGCCATTTATGTAGTTAGATGCTGTGGAACAACCAAGCCAAAGAGACGTCACCCTTGCTTTCTGAAAACTTAAGATTAATCTTTAATTTTATATGGTGAGAGGTGAGGTATTTCCTCAGGAAGAAAGAAATTTTAGATCTGCTCTGTAATAAAAATGTCACCCAAAAAGCATACGACTCTGATTTCTTTACTAAGTATGAATGCCATGCACCTCCTTAGATGATATCTTTCAGAAGGTGAACCATCTGAAAAAAATGATTAAATATTCCTGACCCGTGTGTAATAAATATTCTCTCTGGCCATGGATCCCTACAGCCAGCCAAAGGCCAGGCTGAGAATGCCCTCCCCCACCACCCCGCCAATACAACAAGATACCAGTGTCTTCTGGAGGACTGCAGTGACTCAGTTTCCCCTTGGATTCCATGGGCCCAAAGTTGTCACTGTGTCCTAAAACGTCAGGATGTGACTGAATGTGCAGTCTCACAGCTTCTACAAAAGGTTGCATCAGTGAGGCCTCAGCCTCCAGAGGATAGTTGCCTGTTCTGGAGATCCCTTGCGGTCCAGCCATGCCCTGGATCAGGACCCCTACTCCTCAGCTAAGTTCCCAGCCGTGTATAAAGAATCTAGGAATGAAACCAACGCTAAAATGCTTTTGTAATCTGTTCCTCTCTCTTCCTATTTGCCCCCAACCAGGAAGGCGGACTATTTAGACTTCTGCCAAACTCTCAAGAAGTTGACCTTCCGATCTGCACTGTCATTGGCTCAGGTCTTTTTCCGCCCTCCCAAGGACCATGACAGGGGCCTGGACCGACGGTCGCCATGGTGCCAGGAGAGGGCGGATGACCGCTTCCCGAACACCATGATGATGACAGCAACTGTGCCATCCCTCCAGTCTGCTCTAGCTGGGTGATTATAAGTATAATAACGCAGACAGCACTGAACTTTGTGATGACTTTATAATTCAGTAAATGTCCAGTGGGACAGAATTGGAGGCATCAATCAAGTCTTGTATTGGAGAAACGATGGATAAAAGCAGACCCAGCCCCGGAGGTGAGGGCAGGGTCACACTAGCACTGGATAGAAGATACTCAGGTGGATGGGACAACTTCACGGACTGGAACAGCACGGAGCCCAAACCAGGAGCAGCAGGGGGAGAGAGAGCAGCTGAACATAATTCTAATGGGTGAAGTCTTGCCAGGTAAGCCCTTCGCAGTCATGCTAATGCAGGAACATTTTATCCAGTCCTGTTGTTGGGGTGAGGTAGCTCTCTCCTGGGCTGGCCCCCACTTCCGCTTTCCCCAGAGAGTGAAAGTAGTGGTTGAACCAGGGTTAGCGCATAGCGTTATGGCCACGGCTGGGTCTGCACCACATCGCACTGCTTCCTGGATCAGAACCCAGCACAGCTCTGTGGCGTCACTGCCCAGGCTTCCTTCTCATAGCAAACCCCACTACCTGCCGCAGCCCTGCCCCATTTGCCTTTGTCTGATCCTCCTTATAGCCCCGCGACCCCCACGACCCAGGACAGCATCACAGTGGCTTACATTAATTAGTGATTATTCCGTAGGTGACTCTGATTTGCTCATTATGCTAGCATTTGCCTCCTTTTGTATTTTTTCCGATGGAGATCTCAGGGCTGGCCCACAGTAGATCTTCTGTCATATTTGTTGAGCGATGGTTTGATATTTTCTCTCCATCCTACACCACTCATGCACCTCCCCCAGCCCACTCATTTCTCATCACAGTTGGGGGGGGGTGGCGGGGCTAAAGTTACCTTTTCTGTCCTCCATTAGAACTCTGCGTGGGGGTTGATTTTCCCAGCTACCTTTTGGGTCAGCCTGAACTGACTCCAAAGTATCAAAAATGCCTATAGTACCTTTACCCTCCCGGGTATAGAATTGGTTTATCTGTGTATCTTGTGTGTACTGCCTGTTGGGTCATTTTTTGTTAGTTAACATATGTGAAGCCTTAGCCAGGCACGGGCTGGGACTATAGGGATGGAGAAGACCTAGTACGAATAGGATTCCAAAGCTGCACACAGAGGGAATGAGAACAGAGGCCTGGAGCGACTGACCTACCCCTTGGGAAGTGCCAAAAGGAGATTTAAGCCTGTGGGTAAAGTGCAATGCCCCGCTGGTACAATATTCACATGCCACATTTCAGTAATAGGGGCTGGGTCAGCAAGGGGATACCGGGACAAGTGTCATTCTCGAGTATAAATGGAAATTATCTCAAGGCACTGGGACAGCTGATCGTGAGGAACCCACTCTGTGGCTTCTGGAAGTGGGTGGCCAAGGGCCAGAAAGCACCTCATCCTAGGAGGGACTGGGGTGACTTCCTTCCTCCATTCCTCCTTTACTTTCTGCAGTAAATAATTAACGAACACTCTAGTCACTCTGCTGGGTCCTGGGACAATCTGGTACACAAAGAGACTGTACTTTTTCTTGGAGCTTGGAGGGGAACAGACTAAAACTAATACAAATGCATGAAATAATTACAAATTGTGAAAAGATCTATGAAGGAAACAGTGCTTAGAGAGCAAATAATTTGTGGCGGGAGTGGTTGGAGAACCACCCAAAGTATATAGAACAAAGTTTCGCATGGATGATCAGGAAAAGGCCTCAGTTGAGATGGTGGCAAGGATGGTGAGGATGGCCAGGCTTCCCTCTCTTCTCCTTTTATAGGGTTTCCTTATCCTTTTATTGGAAGCTCAGGCTTGTCTACATGGTGGTTGCAAGATTCCTAGCAGCAAAAGGGGCAATCTCCTTTGAGCAAGAGCTTCCCAAGCCTCTTTTTGCATGACATTTGTTATAATGGTCTATTGGCCAAAGAAAGTCACACAACCAAGTCCTCATAGAAAAACCCACCTTTCATTTGGCAGGTGGGTTTTATTTAAAAAATATTGATGTTTTTCCGTGTAATCTCAGGAATGAAAGCAGCAGCTTTGTTTATTAATTGGGTACCTGGTATGGACTGGGCTTCATTCAGTTATTCCTTCCTTCTTTCCTTCCTTCATTTCCTCTTTTTAAAAAAGGAATCTATTGTGTGTCAGACACTGCCTCAGATCTGCTGCTGAGTAAGACGTGGACCTTACCATTACATAGTTCACATCACAGCCACTTGCAATTCCTACACTTTACAGTTTATAAGTTATATGCCAATAGAGAAGTTAACAAAAAAAATGAAAAGTAAAAACATAAAAATAAAGGTTGGGAAAGGGGAAGAGGTAGCCCAAAGCTGCTTGTTTTTCTTGTCCTGTTAGCGATTCCCTAAAAGCCTTACAGAGGCGGGGTCCTTCTTTTTCTACCCCAAGCACCATCGCAGTCCAAGCCACTGTCACCTCCAGCCCTTACTGTGCTCTCCCACTGTCCCTCTTACACCCACCCACACACAACCCGTTGTTCACACAGCCATCAGGAGAGCACACGTGGCCTACGTAGGGATCTGGATGGGTTCTACTGGGGAGAAGGAGATGGGGTATAGGGCGCACGAGGTGTCTTCCCAAACCACAGAGCTTGGCCGGTCACTCCCAGGAAGCCACTTGCTGTTGGAGGCGGCTGGCGTTGTAGAGGAGGTGTGCCCGGGGGCAATGATGTGAGGCGGAAGACGCCAACCCGGTAAGTGTGTCATGGAAGGAGAGTTTGGGTGCCTGAGCTGAGTCCTGAAGAATAAGAAAGTGAGGACCAGCATTCAAGGAACAGAAAGAGAATAAAGCAGATATCTGAGGCCAGCAACAACTGGGTGCTAAACCTGAGAATGTGGAACTGGAGCTTAGTTATCGCCCCCTGCTTTAGCCCATGCTTGGTCAGGGCTGGGCTTGAATGCACAGTGGTGGTGGCAGTTGGAATCAAGGGACCCCAGCAGTGGGGAGGAGTGCCTGCAGGCAGGCCCGGTGTCTGCATCTGCACCTTATGCCCAAGGCTCCCTGAAGCTTGTGCCATGCGTCTCCCATCAGACTGCAGAACCCTGAGTCACAGAGTCGGTGCTGGCAGACAGCCGTAGCAAGCCCCAGGACCTCTTTGCTAGAAATAGGTTCTCAATTCCCCCATACAGATTGTGTCCTGAAGGGATGAAGGGGGTGCGTGTGTCATTTGCTATGCTCTCTCCATGTGCTGGAGATGGAGGTGGGGCAAGAAAGAGAAAGACTCAGGAAATGTGTAAATTTATCCCGGCCTCGCCTTAAGAAAACCCAGCCACCAATCCATCAAAAATGAATTTGAGTTTGGATAACATTAGCGTTTAAGGCAATGCTCTTCTCTTGTATTGATTCTCTGTGGGTTGAAATGGAAACACTTTTAGAAACGTCATCTTAGGTTTCCTTAATCTGCGTGGCTGAGGGAGGAAAAGGCTGTTGTCACTTGTGCTAATAACCACAAGGAACACAGCTCTAAAGTGCTTAGCTGGAAAATGAATTCCAGAAGCCAGCCCTGGTCAGGACTCCAGGGAAGTTATTTCCTAAAAATTCAGCCTTTTTGTTTCCATCCAGGGAGTTGCCTCAGGTGGAGAACCACTGGGGAAGTAAAAACCAGCAAGCAGAATTGAGGATTCCCAGGACGGGAGGAGCCAGCATGGGGTGGGGTTCATTGTCATTGGTGGGCTGAGAGAGGGTTTGCTTCTGCAGTTGACTTTGGAAGCCGAAGGGAGGCCTCTACCTTCCCTGATCCAAAATAAACATCCGCTTGATGTTCTTTTATGAGACACGTGTCTTTTAGGTGAAGGCATGAAGCTACCTGCTCAAATGTGCGTGACATTTGACTGTCTCAGCAGGAAATGAGTGTCAAGTTGACATTAGTCATTTCTCAGGGTTCTGAGTTGAGGGATAAGTTGGATGGAAAGCAGAGCAAAGAGCAAGTTTTGTAGCATGGGGCACACGACTGCGGGAAGTGAGAACAGGGCAGAGCAGGCATGGGACAGTGAGAGGTCACAGGGCATCTAGGTTTGGGATCTAAACACAGAAAGGCTGGCCATCCTGCAAAAGGAACTCTAGTCCTGCTAAAGGAAGTCGTGTCTGTTTGTACTTAGACCCAACAGTTGAAGCCTGGTATCCCAACCATTTGACTATAGGAGGAAAAGTTTGGGAGGTCAAAATCAGAAGAAGAACGGAAATCAGCCACCTCCTACCTTCAGAACTTGCCTGTTTGCCTTTGGCAACTAGTAGAGCTCTTGTGGGTATTTGCATAAATGTGAGCTCTATTTGCATAAAGTGTTGGCACAGTTTGCAGTGTCCCCAGAGGAGAAATCTGTCCTGTGGCCTTTTCCTGGTTTGTTACCTGAGGTTTGTCCCTTTGCACCTCTCTTCCTTCTTACCACCCACTCGTCCTGACCCAGATCTGGGGGACCAGAGTGTGGGACGGTGATGATGAATGGATGGACCTGTCTTCCCAGCCACTAAGAGGGGTCCAAATCCTGCCTCCCTCAGGGAGTGGCCTTCCTTTTTCTCTTCCCACGCTCCTCCAGAGTAACACTTTTATTTTTATCATAAGAAATTTGCTTCTAACAGTTATGATCCATGTGTCCATCAGCAGCCTGCATTTGTGCATGGCCTGTGTGCATGGTGGACTGACTTCAGAATGGGAACAGAGGTGGCCTTCTCAAAACCTTGCCAGGTGGCCAGAGCTCTGGCCGGGGGGTGGAGGGTGGGATGGACCTCTCCTGTAGTGTCGTTCAGACTTTACGGTAGAAGTATAGATGCTCAATTCACGAGTTGGGGTTTACATCAGGCGAGGTCACAGCAGGCACGGGCTGAACATCCCAGGACAGGAACTTAGGAAAGCAGGGCCATGCTTTCCTAAGCATGAGGCCCGGGAGGCTTACAGATCCCAGGCCAGTTCTAGGGTCGTCTATCTTCTTGTCGTGCTGAGGAACTCTTACCTGCTTCCAACACTGTAACCTTCTATTGGTGTATCCATTTGTCCTACTGGCTCAGGGCTTCTAATGTCTAGTGCAATGCCTGGCACATTCTCAACACCCGTAACTATTTGTGGAATAAGTAAGTGTGTACTGCCTGCTATCATGAAAATATCTCCTTTCTACCCACCTAGATTATAAACATATTTAGCATAGGACCTCTATTTAAAAAACCTGTGATACCCAACTACCAGGTATAGAGTTGGATTATTAAATGCGTACACTACTTGGTAAATAAACAGAGAAACAGAACAGAGATATTAGAGGATATGGCCTGCCAGCCTTCCTAATGGTGACTTTGAAGGACTTTAGGTCAGCTTGTGTAGTAGGAAATAATTAGACCGTTGAGTGAGAAAACTGAGCAGGTGGGATAAGGGACTGAGGAAATAAAACAATATCTTATTCCAGGGGCCTCATGGGCAGAGCATGGACCCACTTAACTACAAGGAGAAAAATGATCCTCTTAAACCTCATTAACTCAAACTTTACTAATTCAGAGTAAGCAATCACTCAGGCCCACAGAGCTTAATTTTGCTTTTGCAGTTTGAAAAATGTATCTGTAAGGTCAGTGAGCAGTGTCAGAAGGGAAGCAGGAAGTAAGGATGGGGGAGGAGGACTGCTGACTTCCAAGCTTAGGCCCAGTGTCAATGTTTAGGAAATTCTCCCTGACTTCATGTTCCGTAGAGGCTCAAGCCTCCTTCTGTGCATGCCACCCTCCTGGTCCTTAGCACAAGGCAACAGACTGTGAACCCCCGGAGGACGGTGCCCCCAATCCCTCTTCTCTGTATCCCCAGTTCAGAGTCTACTTAAATAAATGTTCGTTGAGTGAATAAATAAAGCAAAGCTTCCACAGAATAGTCTTTACATAAAAATGATACTGTGTTCATTTAAAACAGGTATTACCCTAGGAAGAAGTTTTTATAGTTTTTAGCCAAGTCCCTGACAAATTGGTCTTCCAAACCTAGTATTACCACTTTAGAGTCAATATTGAAAGGGCAACTTGATAAGATCAAAGCTACTAGCTTTCGAGTAGTTAACCTATTGGTAATTAGATGCTTAAAGTTATGTTTCACTTCTTACAAAGGTGCCTACCACTTCACTCGCTCTGGAGTCCTAGGTCATGAAGAAGAAAATGAGTGAATGAGTCAGTGGATGAATGAATGAATGCTTTATGGTCCCCCGCATTGTGGGTCAGGTCCTTCACCTCAGGTTGTGGCCAGGTTGCCTCCTGCTAGGATTGGGAGCACAGAAGGAAGCTATGATGCTATTTGATGGCCAGGCCTGGCTGGAGCTAGAGCTCAGCTCCAAGGCTGGTCGTTAGGTGGAGTACGGCCCTGGATGGCAAACCTAAGAGTAAGGGTAGGCGAAAGGCCAGCTTTGCAAAATACATTTTTATGGTGAAGTGCTGAAGAACAGCTAAATAATGTCGTGGCACATTGCCTCAGGAAACTTCTAGAAAGGGCAGGAGAAGGCATCATGTGTCAGCAACCAAGGAACTGGCCAGCTGGTCGTATCCCAGAATGATTGGCAGATCCCAGGGTCCTGGCCTTATACCCACAGAGCTGTGGTAGTTCAAGGCTAGGAACCCAATCCTGGAGGGTATAGAGAACAAGGCATGTCTTTAGATGCAAAGAAATGGACATGATGAGTTTCCCAGAATCAAGGTGGGTATTATTTGGTCACAGAAATAAGGTAGTAGCCCAGTTACTAGTACTGGGACATGAAGGCCAAGGCCAGACTGGGGCAGAGGTGACTTGGAGCTGAGTCCTCTGAGTAACAATCTACCGTTCTTTCAATTCCCTTTGGTAGTAACATATCTCTAGAGAAGGGGTGAATGTGGGCAGTGGTCTCTCTGGAGTCAGAAGGCAGTATAGGATTTCTAGGTGTCAAATGCGGGACAGTGCCAGAATTGGTGGACCAGTTAATTTGGACAAACCCTTCTGCTGAGGACTAGAAAAGATGAGCAACACTCAACAAAAAGGAGCAGTGTGAAGGCATTGGAAAGCTAACAAAGTTGTGAGGAATTTCTTAAGAGAAAACCAAAATCCAGAGAAGTAGCACTAGTAAATCACCCTCAGTTTGGGTTGGGACTTTGAGAGGGTATACCTTAGTAATACAGGTGAAGTAGAAGTAAAAGAACCCCTCAAGACTCCAGCCTAGCTTGAGTCATTGGATGGCCAAGAAATTCTTGATTCCTGGAACTGGATTAAGGTAATTCAAGATTGTTATTGTTCTCAAGTGTATGGCAAAAGGAAGTGAAAATCCACATACTGAAAATATCAAGTACAGACTTTTAAATAATTATATTTATTATTTTCAAGCAATAAAAACAAGATTAAAATTTCAGGAGAGAACAAGAAACAATAAAATTGATATAACTGATATAAAAATTTTGTTATATAAAAATTGAATGAAAAAATAATACTCTAAGTCAAGAACTTTATGGAATGATTTACTTGAAGATTAGACATAATTAAAGAGAGAATTACTAAACTGGAATATAGGTCAGAAGAAAATGTCCAGAATGAAACCTCGTCATGTAAAATGTGGAAAAAAGCAGAAAAGAATGCAAGAGGCATAGAGGAAAGAGTGATATGTTCTACCACATGTTTAATTGAATTCCCAGAAATGGAAGAGAGAATGGAGCAAAAAAATATATATATATTTAAATAAATAATATGAGAAATTTCCAACATTGTTAATAGATATTAAGCCAAAATTAAAAAAAAAAATGCTATGAACCACAAGCAAAAAATAAAAAAAAAATAAAAAAATAAAATCTCACATAGCCCATTATTTTAAAATTGCAGAAAACAAAAGACAAAATAAACTTATAAAATCTGTCATGGATGAAAGATAGATTGCTTTTAAAGTGCAACAATTAGATTGAAGGGTAACTTTAAAATAGAAAGAAAAGAAAGAACACCAAAAGATAATAGAATAATATATTTACTGTGTTGAAAGAAAAATAAATAAATGCCAACTTAGAATTTTATCTCCTGAGAAAATATCACTCTGGAATGAAGGTAAAATAAAGACCCTTTCAGACAAACAAAAGGTCATTTGTCACTAGCAATTCACACTAAATGAGAAGCTAACGGCATTCTTCAGATGAAAGAAAAAGAGCTCAGATGGAAAAATAAGGATGTGAGAAGGAATAAAGAGTAAAAAGAGTAAATATATGATCAAATCTAAATGTATATTGAACATATAAAATAATGATAATATTGCATCATGGAGTTTAAAATTAATATGGGATTAAAATAAATGAAAAAGTGGCACATAAATTAGGAAAGGGATAAATAAAATAATAGTGCTCTAAGGTCTTGTTCCTGACCAAGGAAAGGATAAAGTTTCCACTTAACATTAGACTTTGATAAGTTAAAGATGCAAATCATAGTTTCTAGTTTAATCACTAAGAAAATTGAAAAATAAATGTATAACTTACAACCTAGTACATGACCATCCTCGAAAGAAAGAAAGGAAGGAAGGAAGGAATGAAGGAAGGAAGGAAGGAAGGAAGGAAGGAAGGAAGGAAGGAAGGAAGGAAGGAAGGAAGGAAAAATTTAAAACATAAGAGAGAAAGAGAGAAAAAGCAACATAGAATAAGAGACACAAGCATAAACAAATAATAAAGTGGCAGATTTAAGCCCACACATATCAATAATTATGTTAAATGTATATGGACTCCAATAATGAAAATATAAAGATTATAAGACTGGATTAAAAACATTTCAACTATATTTGGTTTTTGAGATACACAACTAAAACATGAGAATAAAATAATTAAAATTAAGAGGATGGCAAAAGATATACTATATTAAAATTAGAAAAAGTAAGCTTAAAAGCAAAAAAATTACTAGAGATAGAGAGGATTTCTTAATAATTGAAAGTTCAATTTACTGGGGAGAAATAATTTAAAATTTGTATGCACCTAAAAATATGAGCTTAGCACACAGAGAATAAAAGTTGACAAACCTAAAAGGAAAAAATAAATCTACAACCATGATATATTTTTAGCATACCTCTCTCACAAACTAAAAGAACAAACAGAAAATAAATGAGTAGAGATATAAAAGATTTAAAAAAAAAAAGATGAACCAATTTGAATGTGTGTGTGTGTGTGTGTACCACATTTTCTTTATCCATTCATTTATTGATTGACATTTAGGTTTCTTTTATGTCTTGGCTATTTTGAACAATGTTGCAATGAACATGAACATGTAGATATCTTTTGAGGTCCTAATTTTAATTCCTTTGGATATATACTCAAAAGTGGGATCGCTGGATCATACGGTAGTTCTTATTTTTTGAGGAACTGCCATATTGGTTTCCACAGTGAACAATTTACATTCCCACCAACAGTACACAAGAGTTCCAGTTTCTCCACATCCTTGTCAACACTTATTATTATTATTCTTTTTTAATAATAGCCATATTAACAGGTATAAGGCGATATCTCATGTGTTTTTGATCATCTTTGCTCTGATGATTAGTGATCACTAGTAGAGTTTTTTTTTCACATGTCTTTTGGCTATCTGTATGCCTTTTTTTTGGAGAAAAATTTCCAATTTTTTTCCTACCCATTATTCAATCAGGTTGAAATAGACCAGAAACAAAATAAAAATACTGCATGATACTGCTTATATGAGAAACGAAAAATAGTCAAATTCATAGAAGCAGAATGCAGAGTGGTGCTTGCCAGGGACTGGAGAGGTGGGGAACGGGCAGGTATGAGTCAAAGGGTGCAAAATTTCAGTTATGTGTCCTAGAGATCTACTGTGCAGCACAGAGCCTATAGTTAACAATACTGTACTATGTGCTTAAAATTTTGCTGAGAGTGGTGATGTTATGTTAAACAATCTTATGAGTCTCCCCCCCACCAAAAAGAAGAAGAAATAGTAGTAATAAATTAAGAGGGCAGGAGGAAAACTTTGGAGGTGATGGATATGTTTATAGCATAGATTGTGGTGATAGTTTCATGGGTACATACTTATCTCCACACTCATCAAGTTGTACACATTAAATATGTACAGCTCTGTGTATGTCAAGCATACCTTAATAAAACAATTTTTTAAATAATAATCACTATTAATTATATGAGAAACCCAAACAAAAATAATATTTTATGTATATATGTTGACAGTTTTTCTTTTGACATCATGACCAAGACCAAAGTGCCCACTAGCATTGTTTTTATTCAACATTATATTGATGCCCTAGCCAATACACCAAAACAAGTGGAAAATTAAATGTTATTTTAATTGGAAAACAAGAAATAAAATTTCCAGTATATATTCATAGATTATATTATTGTGTATAAAAAAATATAAACAAATCTACGGGTAAATTATTAGAATTTACAAGTGAGTTTACCAATTAATAGGTCAATAATCGAAAACCAATTGATTTTGAAATACCAGCCATAAACAATTAGAAAATTAGAATAAAATATAAATATACTATTTATTGAAGCATCAGAAATATAAAATAAAATCTTAAAAGTAAATCTAAAAGAGATGTGCAAGATGTAAATCATGCTAAAAGTAGCCAAGACACTCTTGAAGAAGGAGTGAGAGGATTTGTTGTATTGAATATTAAGACTTCTTTTAAAGCCACAATAATTAAGATCATACATTGTTGTTATAATACTAGGCTAATAGACCAATGAGACAGAATAAATTGCTTAAAAACAGACCTATGTACATATAGGGACTTGATATGTAACAAATGTTACACTGTATTGCAGTGGGCAAAAAATGGTCTTTTCAGTAAATTCTTGTGGAACAAAATAGATATCTAACTGGTTAAAAAAAATGAAAAAGAAAGAGATTATGACCCCTACCTAACACCATTAAAAAACAAATACAGATGGTTTGTGTATATATATTTTTTACAGATGGAGCGTATATATATTTAAAAGGCAAACTAATAAATCTTATGGAAGACAAGATATAAAATATTTTCATAATCTTAGAGGAGGGAAAGATTTTTAACCAGGAAACACTAATTATATAGAAAAGACTGGTAATTTTTTACATTCAAATTTAAAACTCCTTTCCATTAAAAGAAACATTAAGAGAGCAAAAATGCACCCCCCCACCCAAGAGTGAGAAAAGATGTTTGCAACACATAAAACAAACAAGGACTAGTTTTCAGAATAGAGAACTCCTAAAGATTAAAAACAAAACAAAAAACAGCCCAATATAAAAATAATCAAGATACTTGAACACATGTTCCACGAAAAGATATGTTCACATGAACTAATGGCCAGCTCCATTAGTAATCCATAAAAATAGGGAAAATGCAAATTAAAACCATAATGAGACAATGCTACATAACTACAGAAGGGCTAATTAAAAAAGAACTTGTTAATAACGAGTTTTGTAAGGATGTGGAACAAGAGCTCTCATACACTACTAGCGAGAGTGTAAGTTGACAACTATGCTGGAAAAGAGTTTGGCTGTGCTTCCCTAACAATTTTACCTTTAAGTATACAGCCAGCAGAAATTCATGCACACGCCTATCCAGAAATAATTTGCAGTAGCCCAATGCTGGAAACAACCCAAACACCTGTCACCAGTAGAATGGATAAATAAAATTTGGTATATTCATGCAGTGGCGTACTATTCAGCAATGAAAGTGAGAAAAATACTACTGCATGCAAAACATGGATGAATTTCACAAGCTTAAAGTTAAGCAAATGAATTCAAACACAAAAGAATACATGTGTGATTCCTTTTATATAAAGCTCTGAACAGGCAAAATTAAAGTATAGTGGTTAGGAATGCAAATTAGTTTGTAAGGTTATAAAGAAAACAAGCAAGTAATTAACAGAAAGATGATAGCAATCATTGGCTGGAGAGAGACAGAGAGAGAGAGAGGGAAAGAGAGAGAGAGAGAGAGAGAGAGAGAGAGAGAGAGAGAGAGAGAGAGAGAGAGAGAGAGAGAGAGAGAAAGAGCTTCTGGGATGCTGGAAATTTTTTATCTTGACCTGAGTAGTAGTTATACCAGTGTTCATTTTGTAATCATATATTAAAGTGTATATTTATATTTTAGGTCTGTTTCTGTATGTGTGGCGTAATTTTGCAATACAAAAGTGATGGAGCAAAGTTGAGAGACAAACCATATGAGTCTTCTACCTCCTTCTTTTTCTCTTTCTCCTCCTCCTTTTTTCCTGAGCGTCATCTAGGTCTGTGAGAACTAGAACTATTTTAGGGAAAAACAAAATAAACATCTTTTTCTAAATTTTTTTTTTTTTTACTATTTTATTCTCCAAAGGAAAGTATTCCAGAAGACATGTATTAAGAAAAAAGAACCGATTAGAATCCTTAGACACCTCAGGGCCCCTCGGTAGTGCATTCCACATTCCATTCATCTCTGCAATTATAGGGGTGGGAGCTGTCATGCTGTTTGGGATTTGGAGCTCTGACAGCAGTGAATAAACTCTGGCTGAAATTTTCAAATACCCTTTGATATTGACGCTCTAAATTCTTCATGGGTTAAGGAATATTAGCTACCCACTTGTAGAGGTAGACAGATCTGGTGAACATTGAGAATGCTGAGAAGTTTTTTCTGACCCCTAGAAATGAAGGCAGCAAACCCTTCACCCACCTGTCAGAGTACAGGAAATCTTCACCCACACTTGCAACTCCTTGGGGATTTATGACTTTGCTTTATAATTTTTCTCTACAGACTCTTCTATAGGCAATAGCTCCTGGGAAAGAGATATTGGAGACATACTTAGTGTCTGGCACCTCTGTGAAAATGAGTTCCTTGACACTATCTTCCCTGTCTGTTCTCTGAGCACAGGGAGAGGTGAAGCAGGGAAATGCCTCTATGACAGGGGAAAAGGACGGATCCAGAGACGGTTTAGAATTATCGCTTGTCCTTTTGTTATTGATTTGTAAGAATTCCCTATATAATTTGGCTATGAACCCCTCATTAGAAATATATTAGCTTGGTGCAAAAGTAATTGTGTTTTTTGTAATTTTTAACCTTTTACACTGCAATTACTTTTGTACCAACATAATAATAATATTTTGCAAATATTTTCCTCCACTTGTGGGTTGCCTTTCACTGTGTTATTTGTTTCCTTACCTGTGAAGAAGCTTTTTAGTTTGATGTGGTCCCATTTGTTCATTTTTTGCTTTTGTTGTCTGTGCTTTTGATGTCATATCTAAGAAATCATTGCCAAAACCAATATCACGAAGCTTTCCCCCTATGTTTTCTTCTAGGAGTTTTACAGTTTCAAGTCTTATGGTTAAGTCTTTAATCCATTTTGAATTGATTTTTGTGTATTGTGTAAGATAAGGGTCCAATTCTTTGCATGTGGATATCCAGTTCTCCCAACACCATTTGTTGACGAAACTATCCTTTCCCCATTGTGTATTCTTGGCACTCCTATCGAAGATCTATTGACAATATGGACAAAGGACTTAAAAAGATATTTCTTCAAAAAAGACATACAAATGACCAACAGGAATATAAAAAGAAGCTCAACATCACTAATCATCAGGAAAATGCAAATCAAAACCACAATGAGATATCACCTTACATCTATTAGGATGACCATTATAAAAAACAAACAAACAAACAAACAAACACCCCAAAAGATAACAAGTGTTGGTAAGGATGCAGAGAAATTGGGACCCTTGTGTTCTATTGATGGGAATGAAAAATGCTGCAGACATTATGGAAAAGAGTACAGTGATTCTTCAAAAATTTGAAAATAGAAGTACCACACTATCCATTAATCCCACTTCTGAGTTTTTATCCAAAGGAATTAAAATTAGGATCTTGAAGAGATATTTTACATTCTTATATTCAATACAGCATTAGTCACTATAGCCAAGATGTAGAAGCAACCTATATGTTCACTGATGGATCAATAATGGAAATCTGGTATATACATACAATGAAATATAATTCAGCCTTAAAAAAGAAGGAAATCTTGTCGTACGAGACAACAGGGATGAATCTTGAGGACATTATGCTAAGTTAAATAAGCCTTTCATAGGAGGACAAATATTGCAGGATCACTTACATTAGGTATCTATAGTAGTCAAACTCTTGGAAAAAGTAAAACGTTGATTGCCAAGGTCTGGGGGGAAGGAGAAATGGAGAATTGCTGTTCAATGGGTGTAACGTTTTAGTTATTCAAGTTGAAAACAGTTTACAGCTGTACTGCATAACATTGTGCATACAGTTAACTATTCTCTACTCTATACTCAAGAATTGTTTTAAGAAGGTAGATCTCATGTTATGTATTCTTTTTTTTTTAAATTGATTGGGATGACAATTGTTAGTAAAATTACATAGATTTCAGGTGTACGATTCTGTATTACATCATCTATAAATCCCATTGTGTGTTCACCACCCAGAGTCAGTTCTCCTTCCATCACCATATATTTGATCCCCTTTACCCTCATCTCCCACCCCCCACCCCCCATACCCTCTGGTAACCACTAAACTATTGTCTGTGTCCATGAGTTCTTGTTTCTCATTTGTTTGCCTTGTTATTTTGTTGTTTTTGGTTTATATACCACATATCAGTGAAATCCTATGGTTCTCTCCTTTTTCTGTCTGACTTATTTCGCTTAGCATTATAATCTCAAGATCCATCCATGTTGTCACAAATGTTCCTATTTCATCTTTTCTTACCGCCGAATAGTATTCCATTGTGTATATATACCACAACTTCTTTATCCATTCATCTATCGAAGGACATGTTTTTTCTCAGCTCCCTGAGCCAGCCCCATTGGATATAACTAATCACCTTTCAGATTTCAACATTTCCCTGTACCTGTCTCACCCCACCCTCCCTGTGGAAGACTTCTGGCGCCTGGGAACAGGAATCACACTTTTATCTTCCCTTGCCTCCCTACAGGGCTGGCCACAGAGCCTTCCCCTTCTTCTCCTCCCAACTCAGCCCACCTTGCCCCCAACGCTCACCTGTCTCCTCTTCCAGGAAGCATTTGTGGCTTATGTTAACCCCATGGCGACTGCAGTGTGAACTGATGACACAGGGTGTGCACTGTTGTCTAATTGTTTCTCTGTGTATCTTGTCCTTTCATTTGACAAGGAGCTCTCCTAGGAATCTATTCTTTATCCCTGTCAGATCCTCCAGCATGCGATTGGGCTTCTTCCACATATAAGAAACTTCAAACAAAAAATCAATATGACTCATGAGAATCAGGAGTAAAATTGATGATTGTCTTTGGAGTCTGATTGGGGAATTACAGTGCCTCTGGAAGCAAAAGGAACCTGTAGAAGAAAAGCTAGTTTTAGGGGAAGTTAGTAGCATTTTCAACATGCCACATTTGAGAATCATGTGGCACGTGTAGGTGGAGAGTCCGAAAGCAAGAAAGATGGGAGCTGGGGCTGCAGATGTGGGTGGGAGGCGTAGTTGTACGGTGGAGATTTTTACTCTTATTGACATATATTTTCTCAGCATAGCATTGGACCACGTGAAACAGTTGGGAGCACATATCAGGCAAAAAGCTAATCTCTGTAGAAGATGAAACATCAATGTGCTAAACAATAACCTACTATTATTTAAATAAAAGTCCAAGATAACAGTAGAAGGGATGTGCCTCCCAGTGCATAATTAATTGACAAGTGAGCGATATAGCCAGTAAGTCTTATTTCTCCAAAGAAGGAGAAAAAATTTTAGGCTAGGGAAACTTCCAGGTATAACTTTATGCTGAATCTTTAAAAAAATGGGAGCCAAGAGGAGAAAATCCCTGGCGAGTGCCATTCATTAGCAAAATGTGCAGGCGGGAGTGTGCAAGTGAACTTTGGACATATTCAGAAATGTCCAGGAGGTTCCAGGACAAGGCCACAGTTCCACCAGGGCGCCTCACCTGTCTGTCTTTACCATACCCTTGCAAGAAGTCGTGTGACAAGGCAAAGGTGCCTGGGAGACAAGACATGGGTTTGTGCTCTAATCCTGCTTCAGCATTTCTAGTGGTCTGACCTTGAACAAGACATGTTATCTTCCCGAGTCCCTGTTTCCTACCTGTGAAACCAATTTTTGTGATGATCCAAAGAGAAAACATTTGTAAAAGTTCTACAAAAACAGCAGTTCATGGATGTTATTATCATTTTTCTGGCTTGTTTAATATACACAGTGCCTTCTCTACTCTTTGAATATTTAAAGTCATCTAATGCCTGTATCGTTAATTTTGACATACCTGTACCACCTGTTGTTGTCTCTTAATTGCTTTGTGAGTTTGTAGGAGCTTTTTAATGAGATAAAGTACTCACTGTGGGCAAGGGTCTTGTCTTAGACCAGGGGTGTCCAAACTTTTTTCAATGTTTTTCACCCAGGGCCATATGCGGTAAGATACACAAACAGCCGGGCCACTCACTCGAGGTGACGTACGTATTGCCTCACCTGGTTTATTTAAGTAAACTAAATATATTTTTGGAATTTGCTGCAGGCCAATTAACAATGGATTGCGGACCGCAGTTGGCCCGCGGGCCGCAGTTTTGACACCCCTGTCTTAGACCTTCACTGAATGCTCAGAATGTTGTGAGCACATTCTAGGTGATCGAAATATTGTTGCAATGATTGATGTCTATATCCAAAAGGACCAAAATAATCCCAAAAGATTTCCCAGGGGAAGTGGATCTTGGGGTTGACATTGACATATGGTTAAATAATGACAGGAAATGTTCAAGGGACAGGATGCCTGGTGAGGGAAATTATGTGAGCATAGTGACAGGTTCCCCCCCCCACAACTTTTCCAGATTCCTCTAGAACATTCCATCAAGTTTTGAAGTCATTTATCACCCTGGTGTTTTGTGAGAAAACCAAATGAAACAAAACCAAATGAGAAAATATCCTTTCAGCAGCTGGACAACTCAGTTATTTTTAGGAACAGGAGAAGAAGCCAGTGTTTGGGACTCAGCAAAACATCTCACTCTATTTGGGGTTGACCAGTCCCTGGACATGCACAGGTCTAAGCATTTTTCTCAGCTGTAATTGTCCAGCACATGTGTATTTGAAGGGAAACCTTATCCATCTGTTTCTAATTCATTTACATTGAACTCATCCAAAACGCTGTTGACACGTCCTTTGCCTGGCCAAGTTCTTCACGGGTTTTCAGGAAATCCCAATATATTGTTGAGTTCCTCTTGGTATCCCAAGGTTGCTGGGTTTGTCTTCACTGGAAACCGAGGGAGAGTGGAGAGTACTGCTCTGACCTGGAGTAATTTTAAACCTGTGAAGCTCTGCTCTCCCCTCATGAAGTCTCAGTGGCTCCCAGAGTCTGACCAAATTGGAATAAGAACTAGTAAAATGCATCCCCAAGGTCTTTGATTTTCTCTCCTTGCTCCTAGCAGAGCCTGAGGATGGCCTAGGAGAGGGAGAAAAGTGCTTTCGAGGCAATTTGGCTATTAGACTAATTACAAAATAAAGATAGTTTTAATTCCAGATACTATGTGACATTGAGGGAAAGAAGTTCCTTTTCTGTTCTTCAATTCCCCAAAACGTAGTAGAAGAATGATATTGCATGTTTTGATCCATCTCCCAAAGATGGCTTGTGTGGTTGGTGTGTGGTTTGTGACTTAGGAAACAAAAATACCACAATAAGAAATTACTGTTTTTTAGAGACACAGATGGCAGTCCTGATCTCTTTGAGCAGAGTGTGTTCTGGGTATCCCAGCTCCAGGACATCACAGGGACAATGCTGAGTTGCCCCTTCTCACCCTTTCTTAGGTTTGGTGAGAGCTCCAGCTTAGGTGTGTAGCCCAAGTCCTGAGTGATGCTGACTGATCCAAAAAAGGGGTTGGACCATTGATAGCTGAGTCCTCCAGCCTTTCTGTTCAATACATATATTTGGGCAGGCGATTTGTGTCCTTGTGAGGATAGACATAATGAATATCTCACTGTGAGAGATAAACATGTACACTCTTCAGAGAACTGAAAGCTGAAAAGAAACTTGGGAGCTTACAACCCTCCTCTTTATTTTAAATATGAGGGAAATGAGGGTTTCCAGAGTCAAGATAATGTGCCTAGCACTTACCAGACATTGATTTTATGCTAGTCCTACATTAAGTGTGGTCATATTTAGCAGCATTGGATAGAAGATATTATCCCTACTTTGCAGATGAAGAAAACTGGGGTGCAAAAGAGGTTAATAAATGGCCAAAGTCATTCAGTGTGTAAGTTATGACCCAGGAGTTGCATTCAGTTCTATTAACTTCAAAGGTCAATTGACACCCAGCTAGCTAATGAGGGACCAAAACAGGAACCTGGGACATCCCAGCCAAGGAATGTTCTGAAATGTAAAAGTTGGGTTGTACCTCCAGCTTGCATGCCTTCTCTCTACGGGATCTCCCACTGTCTGGCTGATCTACGAAAAGGTTACCTGCCTGGGGAAACGAGCCCAGTGGCAGAAGTGGAGAGGGTAAAACAAGTGGAGGGAAAGCTGAATATTCCGCCTGAGGGCACGGTGAAGGTCTGGCCCTGTGAGTGGCCTCCAAAGACTCCTATGTAGCCACCACGAGATTGCAAGTAAGCTAAGGTTAGAAGTTAGCAGACAGCAATGGCCAGTCAATTCAAAGAAGATCAATTTGAGCACCATACCGGTAAAAGACACTTGTCACTTCCCATCTTTTCTATTAATATCTATCCTTTTTGCCCCAACACACCAAGGGTAGAGGGGGAATAGGAAATGTCAAAAGAGTAGGCCAAGCTCCCCGCTCTTATCTGCTTGTCCTTTGGGCCAGAGCGTGGCCAGTGCTGGGGCAAGGGAAGAGATGATGCCTTATTGGGTATATAATGGAGCTCCGAACAAGGCTCAGCTCATTTGAACTTTTTCATAATTGGAAGTTATTAGCTAGCAATAAGATATGCCTGGATTGTCATTAAAGTTGGGAGAAGGGATTCGACAGAGCCTGTTTGGAAACAGGGATTGGGGAAGAAGCAAACCGTTTCATGTCTGTGCCCCACGAGTTCCGACTGCTCAGTGGGCTCATTTTCTCCCTCTCTTTTTTCATCTATGTAGCAAATGGAGGGGTTATGAAAATGGAGTGTGTCCTTAGATAAGATTCCTCCTCTCCTTTTGAGCAAATTTTGCTTGTGTCTGCATTCCCTGGTTTTGGCCAGAAGAACAAGACCGAGATACTGCCAGGTCGGCTCTTCTTCCTGGATGAGCTACTCAGCATCAGAATGTCCACACATGGAGGGAGGGATGGGGTGGGAGAGAGACAGAGACGGCGGGGGGTGGGGTGGGGTGGAGGGAGAGAGAATATTCCAGGAGGGAAAGGGACAAGGTGTAAGGAACAGAGGAGGTGAGAAATGCAGCAAAGGGCCTAGAAAGAGGTGAATGGAAAAAGTAGGCAGAGGGGCAGGGAGTGAGAGGGGGCAGGGAGAAGAGTGGAGTGAGTGCAAGAAAGGGGTTGGGCGAGAGGCATGGGTTTTAGGGTCAGAGCCAAGCAGCTTCCTGCCAGGCCTGCTGCCCAGCCGGCTGCTGGAACATCTGCATCCTGGTGGGGGTGTTTCCAAATGGAGCTGCCTCTTCCCTAGACTTCTGCCCTACACATTCACGTGTCTGCTCAGTTATACTCCTCCTAAAGTGCTTGCTTTTCCTCTTACTAATCAGCCACTCATGCCCAAACAGCTAAATCAGCTCTGAACATGGGCAACGGGTGAGCTGCTGGGGCAACCCTGGGGTCAGCCAGGGGGAAGAAGTGTTTGCTGTTGGACATCATGTTACCAGCTATAACAGGAGCTGGCTAGCCATACCAACACTGCTCTGACCTCTCTTTGAATAACTGAGTTTATGGAAAGAGCCTGGAAATGGGAGTCAGAGTCTGGGGGACTGAGTCACTGTATGGTCTTGGTGAGGCTTCTTGAGTGTCAGTTCCATCATCTGTAAAGTAAGGGGCTGAAGTCCTTCCTGTTGATTTGGAATCTTATTTTAGCATTCTTTGCGAACTGGTTCCTGCGTTTGGATAGAGAGAGTTCAGATGAAAATTGAAAGCTGTTATCCTCTCCTCAATGTCTTTCATCTTTCTGCAGCATCTCAGGTTTGTGGTGGGTTCCCATCAGAGGGGTCCATGCAGTGCTGCCCCTTCTTGGGGGGTGGGGTGCAAGATGGTTTCTGGTGTCAGGGCCAACCTGCAGCCCTGCTAAGGAGGAAAAGTTTGTCCTCTGGGCCTCCCTGGCCTCTATGGTATCCTCTTAGTCTCTTCCAGGGCCCTCCATCCTCAGGGTCACCCTCGGGCATCTGCCCCACTCTGCCTCTCAGCTGATAGATAATTAATCTCTGCTAAGCTGCCACAAGACCTGGAAGCTTCCAAGTGTTAATTTGATGAAAAGAGGTTCTTGTTTAGCTGTTCCCTGGGAAATCTCACTTTTAAAAGCCATCCTACTCTTTCCCCAGATGGCTGTTCTCCTGGTCCTTCCTTTTCCTCCTCTGCCTCCTTCTTTTCTCTGCCTCCTGAGGTATCTGAGGAAGATGTCCTGGGGACGAGAATCCTGAGCAGTGGGGTCTCACTTATGTGGGGTGGGAGGTGATCTCAGGGGACCTGCTCAGCCCCATGCTTGGCTAATGGGGGAAACCTGGAAGGGGACAACGATGCCCAGACCTCAGCTTCTCTGGGTGGTCTGACCCTAGAGGGGCTGCTATAACTGACCTTCCAAAGCTGACCACAGCCAAACTGCTAGTAAAGTCATCAATGGAGGTCTAACCAGTCTTTCCTGAACCCTCTGGCTCTTGTGGGTTTTCTGCTCTCACCCACCCTGCCAGGATCCTCTCAGGGAACAGTGATGGGTGTGGTTAGAGTGCAGCCCTCCCCACAGCCTTGCACATTTATGGGGATCTATACTAAATTGATGAAGGTCCCCTCCTGGTATTTTAGGCCTCTGTCTGTGCACAGCACCAGGTTTGCGTTCATATGGTCCCTTGAAATCACCCGTTTTTAGTCTCTTTTAATTTTGACTTCCTCAAAGGTTTCCAAAGACTGGGTTGTTTATATATGTCCTCAGATGAGCAGTGGTACTTGGGGGGAGGCACTGGAAGGGTGTGTCTGAACACTGAGGAAACTCCGGCGCATGATCCCTGGTGAGGGGAGCAACTGTGGGATTTGCTACACGCAGGGGGACAGCACAGGTGGCAATGTAATTAGATACCACAAGAATATTTATATGAGTTTATGGGACAGGAATCCCTGATGTCAAAATGGACCTACAAGGCAGGAAAGGCACTGCCATTGGTTGACCACCTACTCTGTGCCATTTTGTAGTTCATCCGCCCCTCACCACAATTCTATTGGTGAGCATTATTATGCTCCTTTTACAGATGAGGACACTGGGGCTCAGAAAGATGATGAAAACAAGCCCAAGATCATACCACAGCATGTGGCAGAGCTGGGATTTTGAGCTTGGGATTTTAAGGAGAACTTGGAATGTTTGGATCCTAACTGCCTTGGGGAAGTAAGACGCGGGGGACATGTGGGCACTACCTGTCTCCTGTTCCCAGTGGGTCACCCATGACACCCAAGTTGAATTCGTGTTGTTTTTCAAAACCAGCTCCAGACTCAGCCCTTCTGAGAAGCTCACCCATTTCTCCTTCTTGTATTTTTTCCTTTCTACCCACTGTCTTGAGCTACCGCAGTATTCACAGGGAGAACCAAATGTGTTCATTCTCCACATAGGGCACCTCCCACTGTTGGAACTGGGAGCTCCTGACTGGCATAGGCAGGGCTTTCATGGAGTCACTCCCTGACTGCCCTTGCTAAGGTCCATGCTGCTGAAGAAACTGAGTAATGACTGCAGCTAAGCCATAGGGACTTGTCCTGGGCTCCCATTTGCCCGTCTCTGCCCTGGACCAGTTTTTGTGGAGGAATGGAGGGTCGCTCTGCATAGAGGGGCTTAGCTGGGTCCTCACTAAAGATAGCAGGATGAAGAGGGGTAGCCAGTTGCCCACATAGCCTCGTGCTGCCACAGGCAGCCCAACATTGCTTCCTCTACCCCAGCGAACTTGCCTGTGTTCCCTTTTTTGCCCTCATCTATATCCACTGAGCTTTCCAAGGACATGGTGCTGGTGGGTAAATAGAGTCCCATTCACTGCGGCCACCTGCTGGTGCTTACAAACATCCTTCTGCCGAGACACTTAGCTTCCAAGATGCCATTTCATAGGCACTTTCCTGTAAGTCTGGTGAGTGGCCCCATCCCCTGGGCGTAGCTCTCACTGGTGCTGGGTACCTCTACTTCCTCTGGGCACTGCTGCCCCCTCTGCTCTGAACCCTGTGTCTCACATCAGCCCTCCGGTCCCATACACCACTACAATCTGCTGCTGGGCACCACGGCTGCTGTTGCTACGTCCTCCATGACCCAGGTGACACTGGGGACGGACGCTGTGTGGAGTCAGCCTGTCAAAAGATGCCTGCCTGTTCTTCTGTGTGACGTGCTTTTGGTGTGACCACAACTAGAAGCCTGTGCTCTGAGGCCTGGCAGCATTGTGGTGAAGTCGATTTTTCTGTAGTTTCCTTGTAGCCCACGTTTTCCCCTCAGCATGAAACAAGACTGGATGGGCAGGTGCATGTGAGCAATGAGGAACAAGCTGTCTTTCGAATGACCTTTCTCCACCAACCACGACTGTGCTCTTCCTGGGCCAAGCTTGGCTTCCTGACTCCTGCTTATTTCAAGGATTTTTTGTTTTGTTTTGTTTGTTTTTGCCAGAAAGCTGCTTATCCCCCCTCTCTAGCCCCCATGAAACAGACTCCTGATCGGTTCACCTCACTTGGTCTCCCGGCCTGTCTTGATCCCAGAAAGCTAAAACAGGGAACCTGCTACTCTGACCCAATATGCCTCTTCATCATCTCCTCTGTGCTCTCTCTGCTTCCAGGGCTGCATTGTGCCCTTACTCCTGCCCAGAGCGAGTAGAGATGCGAGCCTGTGTTGTAATGTCTGCTGGCATCTACCCTCCACTCCAACCAGCTAAATCCTATTCTCTTTCAAGGCACATCTGAGCCCCCACTGCCTCAAGAATCTTCCCTTGATCATTCAGTTCCTCACTATAGCTCCCTCTGTTCAATTCCTACAGCCCGGAGTTGGAACCACCCATATAATCATGTGACCATTTTACTCGTGCTGTTGATGAAAAGTTTGTGTCATCCCAAAACTCATATGTTGAAACCTAACCTCCGACGTGATGGAATTTGGAGGTGTAGCCTTTGGTGGGTGATTAGGTCAAGAGGATAGAGCTCTTGTGAATGGGGTTAGTGCCCTTAGAAGAAGTCCCAGAGTCTTCCCTTGCCCGTTCTACCATGTGAGGACATAGCAAGAAGATGGCTGTCCATGAAACAGGAAGAGGGCCCTCCCCAGACACAAATTTGCTGGTGTCTTGATCTTGGACTTTCAGCTTCCAGACTGTGGGCAATCAATTCCTATTGTTTATAAGCCATCCAGTTAATGTTAATTTGTTATAGCAGCATGAGCAAACTAAGGAAAACCAAACTTGTTCTCTACCCAGTGTCACCTCTTCCGATCTAGATTCGGAGCCTCTTGAGGTCCTGGAGTATGTCATTTGCTTCTCGTCTTGCAAAGCATTCACCACTTGGCAGGTGCTCAGCAGATCTTTGATGCCTGATTGAATAAAAGCTTATCGTTGATATGGGGCTGGGAGGTCCCAGGTAGCTTAGTTCCTTTTGGTTATTAGCCCCTTTCTTTGTGCTGCCTTAAAATCCGGACTTGGTTAATTAAGACACACTAAAAAGTCTAGGGAACTGCCATCTTCTGTTTGCAAACCACGCTCTGTTCGGTCCTGCCCTCGTCCCTTCAGCCTCCCGGTTGGCAGCTCTGCAAGCGAAGAGGGCCTGCTGGTCCCGTCCAGGTGTTACCTCTCCACCTCTAAGGAGGAAGATTTAGTTGTATGGATTTTGGCAAAGGTTTCAAAGCAGCAATAAATAACAAAAAACTCAGCATACCATTCTACATATTTTATAACTCAGTCTAATAAAGAAATAATCCAAGATGGCACCTGCTAAGAAAACTTAGTTTATTGAAATATGACTGTAATATAGAAAAGATGGCTAATATACCAGGCTGAGAGATATGAATGCTCTACACTTCAGCTGGTGTGTTTAAAAGAAGTCTCTCATGTATTTCATTTTATTTTATTAGGAGCCATATCATTAGCTCTTAAAGACATTGTGAGTGAGAGAGAGAAGAAAAGAGATTTGAACTATTGAAAAAAAAAAACAACCCTCAGCAACTCAACCTGCCTTTCTCTACAGACGAAACAAACAAACCAAAAAAAAAAAAAAAAGAAAAGGTTTTTTTCATAAACATTTTTTTTCCAGCTGGGATATTAGGACAGTATATTAAATTCCCCCAAAAGGAGGCCCTAGAACTATTTACATAATAATGTCTCCACTGTGGTTGTGACAGATGGGCTTCACTGACGCAGACATACTGTTAGGGGCTTAGCAATAGATTAAAAAAAACCACCACAATCCTGTGTAACATAATAAAAGTGTATTGTAATGTACATCATAACTTGTGGCCAAGGTTAAATTTGCAGTCGAAGTATGAAAGTCGTATTCCATTATACAAAATAGATGTTACATGGAAAGGCATTAAAGATGAGTTGACTCAACCATTTATTTTTAGTTTATATTTTATTCTATTTTCCTTGGCCCTATTTATGCAATATGTTTTTTAATCATATAAAGTGATATCGTTGTATACGCCTACCCCTATCCCAGAGTGAGGGGAAGCTGGTGATCTAGAGACTTTCTAAGCTTTGCGAATTCATGTTTTGGGGGTTTTAGTTCTGTTGGAAAATGGCTGTTTGTGTGCATCTGTGTTTGCTTCATTCAAAGCTTCTTGCTGGAGCTGAGACCAGCAGTGGCCTCTGAGAGTGACCTCCTTTGGTTGATTTGGAGTCTTTGGAGACAAGCTACAGTTCCAGGGTTTCCCCCCACCCTATCAAGAGGTGATGTGGACATGAGAACAGACACCAATGGGAGCCATCCTATGCAGAGTGGACTGGGCACCCTTTCCTAGGCCACCCCGTCTTTCTTGTCCAGAACTTGACCATGGACTTCATCTTGATGGTCGTATTCACCTGAATGCATCCTGTGTCCAACAACATGCACTCCAAGGAGTTGGGTGAAGTGGAAGTTATATCTGGGGCGGGAGATATGCTGAAGACCTTTCATCCTCATCTACTGTGCTAAGTCTCCAGGTCCCTTTCAATGCCAGCAGAACGGAAGACATGTTTTATAAAGCACATAGGAGAATAGAATTTTGGAGCCAGAACAGGACATTTGTGCAAATAACTCTCCATGTGCCTCATATCTTTATCTATAAAATGGGAACCATTTGCTTCCTACTTTATGGGGGTGGTTATGAAATTTTAATGAAGTAATATAAAAAGTGCCTAGCATATAGTAAGTACTCAGTAAATGTTAGGTATTTCATATTGTGATTATGAATAGTATTATCTCACTTAGAGCTGATCCCCTGAAGACGAAAATGGGAGATTGAATAGCAGTGTGTTTTCCTCTTTATGACCTCTCTCTCTCTCTCCTTTTATCTCTTTCCTTATGTCTCTCATTCAGCCACAGTTTGGCTCTTCCTTTCATTCTTTATATATATTTTTTGCCTTGGTTTGTTTTCTTTCAGCCTTTTGCTTTCTACATGTCCAATAAGTACCCATTATTCAAGGCTCTGCTGGACTAGCTGTTCACTCCTCCAACTTGACAAGCTCTGTCCTCTTCTGAAACCCAGAGCAACCTGTAATCTACTCATCCATTTGGGTCTCAATTTGCAGGTGGAAGTTAGAGAAGGCAAAATGTCAGTTCCTAAGAGAACGTCAAAACAATCAGAGATATTTTGCAAGGAGGGACCTCCATGTTACCAAAAGTTTGAAACAGTGGCTGTGGGCCTTTTGGGGGGACACTAAAAGGTAGATTGCTACATTCTAGAAGGCTGGAATTTCAAGTACTCTAAGAGATCAACTAGTCCCTTTCTTATATGAGGATAGAGGCTACTGAGACCCAGGTGGAGAAGAGGCAGCTTTGCCTGGGGTCCCACAGCTCAGCAGTAACAGAGCTGGCTCTGAACTTCAGCGAGTGGTCAGTTACCCTTCCCACCATGCCACAGAGGCTGTGTCAAGTGTGGCAATGCATTGGAAGACTTCTAAAGTGTAAGATAAAGAACCATCCATCATTGCCTTGAATATCTTTTTAGTTGCGATTATTTTAAGTTTTTGCTTATTGATGCGTGATCTTTCTATGATATTGTTGATGAGAGTACGACTATATTAACTGCGTCTATATACACGTTACATGTAATATGCAGTAGGACAAATTTGACCAATAGGTGGTCAGTTACTATTTGTCGATCCAACTTAAGATACTTAGACTAGTTTAGGCTTGAAATTATTCTGAGTTAGTATCTTCACTCTGAGCAAAGCCGGCAATGTCTTAGAAGGCATCGGAGATTTGGTAGGCAGCATAGCCCCTCAGTACTCCATGGCCGCTTGGATAATTTTACGGCATGACTAAGTAGGGGTTCTCCCTCAGGGATCAGGCCAGGATGTGCAGAAAGAGAGAAGGTATTAGAGAGACCCTAGCCTGGGCAGTGAGCCTGGCTCAGCGAATTCAGTCTGGGCTCCCTCAGCTGGGCACGCTGAATGTTTCTGTGGTGGGGCTGACCATCAACCCTGGAAGGATGGAGAAGCTGACTACTCGGGGCATCTTTTGGGAGGAAAAAGCACCATCTTCTATTACAGAGAGACTGTTCTGAATTCTTATCACTGCAGCTAATGGGACCTCAAGCCCAATCTGACAGTGTGGAGTTATTTGAAAAGTACTGAAAAAGCCCTGTTGTCCACATCAGCACCGTCCAATAGAAATGTAATGCGAGCTGTAAACAAGAGCCACATACGAAATGTAAAATTTACTAGCTGCCATATTCAAAAAGTAAAAAGAAGCAGGTTCAGTTAATTGTATTAATAGATTTTTATTGAATTTAATATATCTAAAATAGTCTAATTTCAACATATCATTATTAAAATTATTAATGAGATATTTTATATCTTTTTCTTCATATTAAGTCTTTGCAATCCCCTGTTTGTTGATAATATCTCAATTGAGATCAGCCACTTCTCAAATGCTCTGAGTCCTATGTGGCTGGTGGCCATTGTACTGGATGAAACAGGTCTAAGTGGTCTCTCTATTCGGAAACTCTGCCATTCGGGCCAGGGGAAGGGAGTAGAATAAGGGATTGTTACTGTTCTAACTCCAATTCCCCTTTAAGTGTTCATGTTTTAATTTCTCACCAATCTGTTGACCTTTAACAACAGTGATCAAATTTTTAAACCTCTTTCCACTTGGCTGGGGTAGAACTAGGACTGAGGATTTAGCACGACTGGTGGGGTTTGGCTCTCAAAGGCAGTTAAGAGGCAGCTGCAGGGTCATAACCCGGCAGGCATTGGGTGAGAACAAAGTTGAGATGAGGATGTGAGTGGCATGGAGGAAATGCCCTGGCCATGTGCGGCAGTAAGATGGCTATAGGACCTGTAGGATCGAGACTGGCTGGCTGGATTCTCTAGCCTGTGATTTTTAGTGTAAGTCACAAATCTCTCAGACCCTCACCTTCCTGATCTGTAATGTGGGGATTATAAACTCATTCCTGGTGTCCATGAAGGGGTATTGTGAGTATCCAATCATATGATTCACAGAAAGTGGATTGGTGTAAACACAAAAATGCTTGGCTCCTGTAAACTTCAAGCCATCCAATTGCAAGTCTTCCAGCAGGGCTGCTGCAGTTAATTCAAAGGAAGCAGGTTTTATTAAGGGCTCAAGCCTAAGCCAAGGATGGTAGTGGGGGAGGAGGTGTCAGAGAGGGAAGCGCATTGGCAGTCATCGCCTGCCTCAGGTGGAGAGACAAAACCCAGAGAGAAACAATTAGAAGATGAATATAATTCCCTCGAAGTGGTTGCCACAGGCAGTCTGAGGACAGACAGTGGAGAGTGCATGGTGTGGGCCAGGGCTGGGTGGGTCAGGAAGGGTCAGTTGTGGGGTGGGCAGAATGCAGAGATGCAGAGAGTTTGGAGAGGCAGAGCAGGAGAGGAAAGGGGAGTTCTTGGCGGAGTGTGCAACCCAGACAAAGGCTGGGAGTGGGAATGAAAAGCTATACCCTAGGGGTAATGAGAAATCTCCTGACTAGAACAGAACAGAAGGGCAGCAAAGGGTGGCCCTCAGGGTCCCTTTCCTGTCAGCACCTTTCCCAAGGCATGAGATGTCAGGCAGAGTCAAATTTCTGATGCCCAAGTCTTATGTCTTGCCCTGAAAGTGGGTCACCCACAGCAGAGGAGACCAACCCACATGAGATAAATATGAACTACAACCACAGGCATGGTGGGGATGCTCTGAGAATCCCTGAGGTGACTCTGGGTAGCTCAGGAAAAGGGGCTCTGATCTCACACCACCTCTGCTGTCCACACTTGTCCCAGGAACAAAGCTGGACAGAGGTCCCTCAAGAAACAAAATTGTCAGGCATTTTCAAAGGTTCTAGGGATGTCTGGTGTTTGAGCCGGCTCTTTCATATCAGTTTAATATGTTTTTTAATATCAGACTGTTTTCCATCATAAATCCACGTGGTTTTAGGCACACGGACAATTCAGACTCCACTTGCCTGCACTGTAGGTGCCCCTGCGTTCCATTAGCAATCACACACAAATGTCCTCCCCCAACACGCACACATGCACACACACACGCATGCACACTCAAAATCACACAAGCCTTGGGAACACAGAGGACAGAACTGCTCTAATTTGAGAGCAGTGAATGAATGAAGACCCAAGGCTGAGTTAATGTATGAGATTGCCAATGAGACACACAACAGGTAGCTGTAGAAATGACACTAGGGCTATACTTGTCTTCTCTGCTTCCGTCTCCCATCAATTCTCCATCAACTCCAATATCCTTCAAGCTTTGGAATCCTTTGCTTGCCGGTTATTTTTCTCTCTGTCCTTAGGTATACCTCTTTCTAGAGTTTAGTTGGGTCTAGGAATATGGAATAGGCCAAATTATCTTTGTAGTTTGCTTTGGTTGTTTGAGGGGAGCTTCAAAAAGTTCCCTCTGCCCCAGGAGATCTCTGCCCTAACCATGCTATCTCTAGCTCTTTCACTGTGCTACTCCTACCCTGACAAGACAAGTAACTATCTGTGGATTTGAATGATGTGCTATTTTCTAGTGTTCTTCTATTGGGCAGAAAACTCAGGCAGGGGCCATTTTCTTCTTTCCTATGTATTTCTTCCATTTAGTGCAGAACTGGGCCCAACTTATTAAGTACAGGATAGATGGATGAATGGATAAACACAAGATTGCTAGTTTACAAAATAATTTCATTTGCCAGTCAAATCTTGGTCTTAAACCCTGACCCACGGATCTGAAACAAAGCCCTGTTTTTGTTGAGAGGTCTAACACCAGTCAAAGAATGGCAAACCCAATTCCAGACAAATTCTTAGTCCCAGCCCTGACTCTCACTGCCGTAATGATAGGTAGACTGAGCCAGAAGCACCACCATAGTTCAACTGAAATGGTCCATCAAAGGCAGCCAGATGCAAGAATGGCCCTAGTGATGCTAGAAAAATAAAGACGATGGAAGCATTGAAGTCTCGTAGCTTTGAGTCAAGGTTGGATTCCACAGATTTATCTTGCCTTGGAGCTAAATTTCACCTCGAAAATTAGAGTCTGGTTAGTTGCACCAAAGAAGGAGGGCTACATAAATCCCTGGGGTCCCCATGACTCGGGCATTATTACTTTAATCTTCAGGAAGGGAAACCAGGATATATTGTGCACCGTCTACGTGGCAAATATTGTGCAGGTATTCTCAAATACACTATTTTGCCTAATGTTGATGACAACTTCATGATTGGGAATTATTTTAGATAGGACTGAGGTTCCATGAAGTAAGTAGATCACTGAGAGTCACACCGATAGCTGTCAAACACCCAAACCTGGCTTCTTTGCCTTGCACCCATGGACAGACTTTGAATGGAGAAGAATGAAATGGATTGAAATGATATAAAATACAGTGGAAAGCTCAGAGTGGATAAGACTGCATTTCCACATTTTGCCCTTTTGCTTCCCCCAGAGGGCCTGATGAATTCCTCCCACACTGAAGTGCAGACAGCCCAGTCCAGAGGATTTGCATTTCAAGGGAGGTAAGTGGTTTGAAAGGGAACTATCTCCAGTGGTAGAGATTGTCCTCACCTCACAGGATGAGGACAGCAGGAGGCTGGGGTGGAGAGAGTCTAAGGACCTGAGAAGCTGCCCGGTGGTGTTTTGAACCTGTGCTTAAGGCTCTTTGCTCCTGGTTATCACCTTCCTCTGCTAGGCCCACTTCCCTGTGTCCTTTTCTGTCTGGCTCCTCTGCTTTCTCGCTTTCTTTTCAGGACTCTGAGTTGCTAGGCAACTCCAGACTGGAGCTGAGGTTTTCACTGTGTCCACACAGGGATAGGGAGTTTGATGAAGCCTGTGATTACAGGTGTCTGTGCAGAAAGGAAGACAACGGCGGTAACCTTCCCTCACCCCTCATTGCCTCCCAGAAACAGGAAATGAGAGACACTGGGTCAGAGAATAAAGCTGTGCGTAGGCCATTTGCCGTCTCCGCTTCCTGTTCTCCTGCTCCTTTCTCCCATCACTAAGCCTTCCTTCTATGTGGGCCCCAGAATCCTCCGGGTGCTCTTGGCCTCCTACTGCCCCACTCAGATCCACAGCGATCGGGATCACTCAGGCCCTTAACTCCTCTTCTGGAGCTGCCCTCCGCTTATGTGGGCAGACCTCCATGGCTTCACTTCCAAAGTAAATAAGAGGCCCTGGCTGGGGGAAGGGGAGTGCAGGGCCCCTCGATCACTGGAACCTGAAGAAATGAGAGCTACATGTGTCTCCGTTGTGATCAGGTGACTCGGGGGAAGGGATGTGTCTGTTCATGGCTGGCCTGAGCTTTCCCTGGGACCCAGAGGGATGGTGGTAGTGCCCGAACTGAGTAGTTGTGTTCCATTCTTCAGTGGTACAAGCTGAAACATTCACTGAGTCCGTGCCTCTGACCAGGTGCCACCCATTTTTGGTGCTGGGGATTCCACAAGCAAGGAGATATTCAGTCTCTGACCTCTCACAGCTGATATTTATACTGGAGAAGAAAGTTAGCAAACAATAGACACTTAAACAAATAACCACTTCGGATGGCATTTTTGACAGTTTCCTTCCAGAGGAACTGTTCTGCTCAGTGCTGGGAGGGCCCTGGGTTCCCTTTGAGCAGTTGGTACCCTGGTACAAGGCCAAGGGCCTGTAACATCTGGAGCCCATCAGTGTGGCATTTCCTTGAATAGTGCCAGGCAGTCCTGGTGGCAGAGATAGTCCTCAGTGTGTGGGGGTGGGGCTAGGCTTTAAGGATCCCCCATGTACAGCAGCATCCCCTGTGAAGGCTTGTGGAGGCTGGGGGGGTGGTGCGGAGGGGGCTGATGGCATTCCCCAGACTGAACTAGCTTCCTGATTGAAAGTGGCAGATGTCAGTCCAATGGAGCTGTGGGGAGAGCACGTGATCTAGCCCTAGCCAATCACAGCTCCGTGATTAGTTAAGGAGAGCACTTGATCTAAGGTTTGCCCATCAGAATCCACCCCTGCCCTTTGAGTAAGAGGAACTCTGTTTTCTGCTGGAGTTGCCAAGCTGGTAGGATGTGAGCATGGAGCTGCCATGGGAAGTCTTGTGTTTTTGTTTTTGTGTTTTTTTTGAGGAGGATGCAGCCAACCCAGAGGAAATCAGACCCAGACAGAGAAGGGAGCCAGCTGGGCCTGAGGCCAGTGCACCTTTGGACTTTTGTGTTTCATAAGCCAATATATTCCGTTTTATTATTTCATTATTTTGTTTTACTAATGCTTAACCCAGTTTGCATGGGTTTTTGCTATTGGCCCTGTAGGGTTTCTCTGTTCATGACTTCATCACTTCTCCTCGGCCCTGGATCTCTTTACTGCCCAAGCATCCAGGACTATTCTCCCTGGGAAGACTGAGGAGTCTTTCCTTAGTCGAATCTCAAAGTTTCAGGCCAGGGGCCACTTTATTCCCTCTTCTTTCTGTGAAAAGACTCCTTCCTATGTTCCATCTCTCCAGGGTCCTGCTCTCTGCCAAGGATCACTTGATTAAGTTATACTACGCTACTGATGCCTGAAAATTGCTCTGGCAATCAATAATCCTGTGTGGCATTTTTACATTTGGACTGCAGTCCTTTGTGCCATAATCCATGGAACTGGATACCTAATGGTGGGAGTTCAGGCGCTGTGGCAGGCTGCTAATGACATGGTTTCATAGAATGCTGCTCCTTGTGACTCTGAAGTTCCTTGGCTGGATGTTCAGTCCTTATGCCTATGTCCATGGCTGAATGCCAACTCTCCTGGCTCGCAGTGAAATGCCTGGTCTCTACCACTGTGAAGAGATCATGTCCTTCTCATAGAAGGAAGGAGAAAGGTTCTGAAGGGAAAGCTTTTGGAAACAGGCATCCAGTTTGCCTCTGAGTCCTGGAGTGGCCTGGCCTGTCAGTGAGCTTGTGGGGTGTCACTCTTCCCATCTGTAAAATGGAAGTATTCCAAGTCTTCTTTTAACTGATATCTTGGGTGGGGTGTCTGTGACTCTGAGTAACCTGTAGGACTTCTGTATTTTAGAGTGAAACTGTTCTCACAGGAGCATGAGGCATGTTTTCATGGATACTTTTTATAGTCCGTTCACATTTCATAATCCATTCTTAGTTTTCTTGCTCCCTTCCACTGGTTTCAGGCTCAGTTTGTGATTTATTCATGTTCGTTCTACAAAGGAACGTCGGTGGGGAGTGTAAGTTTAACTCCAGCAGTTAGGACATCTGGGTTCCAATCCCAAAGTGGCTGCTATCCAGATAGCTGAGACCTTGAAAGACGTACCCACTATTCTGGGTCTGTTGTTTTCATCTGCAAAATGAAAATAGACCACTTTGCTTTGCTCGCAGAGTTGGTTGTGGCTTACACGACACATTAAATGAAAATGCAATGAAGAAATGGAGGCTGTATAAAAATATCAGGAGATGCATCGCAGGTGCACGTGTGGGGAAGTTGGTGCCATGTCTGTCCTTGGCCCCTAGGCTTGTATCCAAAAGAGGTTGGTAATGACATTGTCAAGGCAGCAGGTGCCTGGAAGGGTCTAAAGATTATAGTGGAACTGACCATTCAGAACACACAGACCCAGATTGAGGTGGTATCTTCTGCCTCTGCCCTGATCATCAAAGTCTTCAAGGAACCACCCAGAGACAGAAAGAAGCAGAAAACATTAAGTTCAGTGGAAGTACTACTTTTGATGACACTATCAACATTGCCTGATGTCGTACTAAAGATACAACACAGATCTTTAGCCAGAGAACTTTCTGGGACCATTAGAGAATTCCTGGGGATTGCACACTCTTAGTCTTAGGGTTGCAACGGTGATCACCGCAGCCTCCATGACATCATAGATGACATCACTAGTGTGATTCAGTAGAATGCCTAGCTGGTTAAGGACTACAGAGGAAAATGTTTCGAAAAAGATCATTTGACTATCATAAAAAGAACAAACCAGGGGAAAGTGTTTAATTTTGGTAATACATTGAAAAACAGGGTTAGTCTTCTGCCAGGGAAGCAGGTGGTGTAAAACTCTTCCTCTGAACGGGAGGTGAGACGGGGGGCTCGGAGAGGGGAAGATATTAGCTCAGCCTCCCCCAGCAAGTCTCAGTACTGAGGTGCGGTCTGCAGGCAGAGCATGAGGCCCTCCTTCTGGTGCCCCGTTGGCTTGCTCTTCCCATTTCCAGGGTAGAGATTTGAGTCAGATAGGAGGCAAATGCTTAGGCAAGGAAAAAATGTTTCGCCAGCTTGCTCCACAGGGAAAGAGAGTCCGTGATACGATATGAAGCCGAAAATAGAGTGCCTCAGGAAAGAACTATCTTGTGGTGGGTGTGGGAAGTCTCCTCCAGGAAGATGGGAGTTGAACTAAGAATGCGATGTCATAGCTGCCATGTCATACTGCTGAGCGCAGACGCTCCCGGCTGGAATTTGGAATCCGTGTCACAAGAAAGGGGTCCCGCTGGAAAGGCTCGTTTAGCAATGCTTTCCTGCTGGGGTCTGTGGAACATCCTGACACAGTCCAGGGCTTGAATAGGGGCCAAGGATTTATCCAGAAACAGCAAGCCCTGTACAAAGACGATCCTGGATTTAGAACAGATGAAAGGTACTTTGAGGGAGTTCAAAGAACGGCCACACGCTCCCTGATGGCTGCTTGCCGGATATTTTGAGAGGCGACTGAGGCATGCGTTCCCTCCCAGCTTCTCCCAGGGGTCTTTCCAGCACAGTTTCTCTCCATTAGTGTATTCCAGAGCTTGCGGGCTTGGAAGTCTTAATATGGAAATTCCTGCAGTGGTGGGAACAGGCCTCTCCCAGTTGGGGCTTGCTAAGGCCATTATTCTGATGATGTTAATAGTGATTAATTAGCACTAATGATGGAGAAGGTGAAAGTAATGAGGCCAACCTGAGTGGGTGACGGGAAAGGTGGAGCAGATGGGCACATGGTGAACATAGTGATAATGATGGAGATGACAATGGCAGGAAGCTCAGTTTTAGAAATTTGTTGAGAAATCTAGGGAGCAAACCTTAACTTGAACTTCATTTTCTTGTCTGGCAAAGTAGATTATGGGCCAAAAAAAAAAAAAAGAAAAGAAAAAAAAAATCTACCTCTGGGAAAGAGAGAGATTTTGTCCGTGGTTGGTTCTGTCAAATCAAATACTTAGTGTCAAATATGTCACACACCATGGCACCGGTTTTCTGGTGGGTTATCTAGAGAGCCCCAGAGCTGAGAATTTTGAGCTACAAACTCCAGCTGATATTACTGGCCACAAACAAACCAATGACCTCTCAAATGTCAAGTTAATATAAGAAGGAGCCAATTGTCCTAATTTTCCTGCTCTGAGCAGTATCTAGAGAGAAGGGATGAGAAAAGTCAATCATCAAACTCTTCTTCTTCAGGATTGGCGACGATCCCACTGCCTTTCAAGAACGTTTCATGTGAGGCTGTACTTGCACTAAGTCATTCTACTTCCCTGTTTCTACCCTGAGTCACAACATTTTTGCCTTTCTGACTCACTGGGTCCAACTGGTAAGGTAACAGCATTAAGACAAAGGAATTTTGAGGTCCAGTGGACTCTTGCTCGTGGCGTTGATGGTATACCCCCAACAGCCAGGGACAAGTTAAGGTTTTGAGGCCTAGTGAAAGCAGGGAGCAACACTAGTACTAGGGAATCCCTATTTCCCTGATCACCAACAACATAAAAAATAAATGATGAATCAAATTTAATCAGTCACCATCAAATAAAGAGATGTACTGGCAGCATAAACACCAATTTTGGTGAAATTATGAAACACGAGAAATTTGATTTCAGAGTTCCAAGACTTCCCTTTCTTTAATTTTTTCTTCTCTGTGGATGCCCTTACCCACAAACCCTTGCTTCAGTTGTACACAATTCCCTCCCCAGTCCAGGGACAAACTCTGGGAAACACATTCACTCTGAGACATTAGAGCAGAATAACAAGAGTGATGCTGCTGGTTCTGTCACACTGTGATGTGCTTCCTTCCCAGGGGAGTTTCCTTTTAATGAAAGAACCTGGAGAGGAAAATGCTTACCCCACGAGGGGATCTGAAATGGTGGATTAGCACAGAAAAGGTCCTTTGCCCTTCAAACCACACCACATAGGTGACACCATGTGCTAGAACTATGGCAATAACAGTTTACTGGGACTGACTGAGGATTCTGTAGGCTCATTGGAACTGTGGTTCTATGACTTGCATCCTATTGACTGAGAGTATGAAGGTAGCAGTACCATGTTGGTTGCTAAAGAGGGCCCACCTTTTCCTAGAAAGTGGCTTCTTCCTGCGAAAAGGGCAAACTCAGAGACGACAGTTTCTTCATTGGTCCTCTTGCTTTATTAGCTCTTCTTTTTTAATGAGCATAACTTTTGTACATGCTGGCTAGCTAGAGAATTATGCAGAAAGAAACAAAATTCAGAATATGTAAAAATAATCCGCTTAGTTGGTTCTCTTAGATCAAGATGTCCTTAAGAAGACTCATTAACCTGCATAAATTTGGATCCAGGGAATACAGTGACAGTTAGAACTCCCGTTAATTAATTAATTCATTTATATAACAAATATACATGGATTAATTTTTATAGGGCCAAGAGATGGAGGACTGAAAGTGTTCCAGAGAGGAGATCTGTGAGGCAGCAAAGAAAAAACAGGAAGCATAAGTAAGTTTCAAGTTATCAATTGCTGTGTGACAACTCACCCCCAAACTTAATGACTTAAAATATAGCAATGATTTTATTGTTATGTCTCAAAGTTCAAGGATTGACTAGGTTCAGCTAGACAGCTCTGGTTCAAGGTCTCTCATGTATTGGCAGGCAGACAGTGGGTGGGGTCAGAGTCATCACAAAAGCTTTCTCACTTGCATGTTGGTGCTTGTTGCAGGCTATTGACTAGAGAATTTCAGCTGGGGCACTTAGTCTGCTGAACACCTTCATGTGGACTCTCCATGTGGCCTGTGCTTCCTCACAGAATGGCAGCTGGGTTCCAAAATATAGCATCCCAAGAGAACTGGGTGGAAGCTGAAGCCTCTTTCATGTCCTGGCCTCAGAAGTCAGGTGGCATCACTTCTGCTATAGTCGCAGTCTTGCGCAGATTCAAGGGCAGGTAACGTGGACCCTGTATTTTCACAGGAAGAACGTCAATGCCAATGTAAGAAGAGCATGTAGGTTGGGAGAAATTGTTGCAGCCATCTTGGAAAATACAATCTGTCACGAGTAAGACCGATCTGAATATGGGTGGCTCTTGAATGAAATCTTGCTGAAGAATTAATACTTTCAAGTCTTGGAAAATGAGATAGCAACACAAGGAAGCATATGATCAAATGGGTGGTTGTATAACAGGGATAATAATGGCTAAAAGAGTGTGAAGGATGAGTAGATCAGTGAGGTCTGGAATGGTCAGAGCAGACTTCATCAAAGAAGTAGAACTTTGAACTGAACTTGATGCCTGGGAAAGATCTATTTGGTCATTTTAATTTATATTCATTTCTCCCCCCAACCCGGAAAAGAAATGATAATAAAATAATGATCGTTGGTGATTCCTTCCTACTGAGATAACTGTTTAAAATCTCCATGAATATCTTTACCAGCATTTTTTCCTCTGGGAATGTATTACAAATTTGGAATTCTACCTAACTTTCTTCACTTAAAATATTTTGTGACTATTTTCCGAAACTATTATGTATTCTTCTAAAATATAATCTTGAATGGCTGCTTAGTATTCTGTCATGTGAATATGCTACCATTTACTTTCAGCTTCTTACTGTTGTTCCAGTTTTTTTCTATTGCAAAAAACACTGTGATGAAAATCTTTATACGAAAACCTTGTTCATCTCTCATTATCCTCTTAAGAGTGATTCCTAAAAGTAGAATTACTGGTCAAAAGTTATCCACATATTAAAAACTTTTCATGAATCTCATCATAGTGGCTTCCAGGGCAGAGTGTGCTCACTGACCATCCCACCAAGGTGAAAATTCTTGTTTATTTGCAGGTTTGCCAACACTGATTGTCACTGGCTGCAAAAGACAGTTTCCTATTTGAGAGACCAAAGTGGAACTTGTGGCTATACTCTGACTTTATCTGTTTCTTAGAAGGGTATCATCTTTCCATATATTTCTTTACGTTCTGGGTTTCTTTTTCTGTAATTTGCTAGTTTAAGTCCATTCCCTGTTTCTCTCATTGGTATTTTCCTCTTGTTGATTTGTAACAGCTCCTATCAGTTATTAATCTTTTGTTTAGCGTATATGGTATATACATGCTATTGCATATATAATACATGCAATAATTTTTTTCCTCATTTGGTTTTTTTGCTTTCTAGCTTTGATTTTAGATATAGGGAGATGTTTTAATTTTTCTGTGGTCAAATCTAGTAATATTTTTATTTATATATATATTTTTTGCTCTTATGCATGAAAAGTTTTAGACACAATAATAACAGATTAATTTTACTTTGTTTTCCTTTTGGGTTCACACTGACACCAGTACATCCACACATATAAAACATGTAATTCTTCAATCAATCTGGACTCTATTTTTATGTTCTGAGTAGGGGTCTCCTAAATGTTTCCCAAATATTTACTCAGATGTTGGATTACAGGATTTAATTTAGATCAGTAAAGGGAGAAGTCCAGCACTCTGAAAGGGAGAAACAGTGTGAACAGAGTCTGTCTGAAGTAGAGGGTGGTTTGTGGGAATTAAGCGGGAGGGCAGAGCTGCAGGGGTAACTGCACTTAGATTCTGGAAGACCTGGGATGCCAGACAAAAGGAGGTGTCTTGTAGGCATGGAGAAGGCCTAGAGGTTTGGGATAGGAAAATTATTTTTTTCTGTTTTTTTTTTTTTTTTTAACATCTCTTGAGGGCTTGCAAGGAGCCGTGTACTCTGGTAAACATATGCGATATTTCATTTAATTCTCAGCACTGCCTCTGAGGCAGGTCCTTTTATTATCATCATTTTAGAGGTGAAATGATTGAGGCTTGGTAAGTGGAAGGGTTGGGACTTGAGTCCAAATCTGGCTATTTCCAAAATTCTGTGTTCAACCACTACATGTGTTCATTTCTCAGTATAATTAAATAGTTTCAGAAAGTGAATCTGGAAACATTGAACAGGTACAAGGAAGAGGAGAGTGACTGAGGTCAGAAGCTTCTGAAATACTGGAGGACCCAGTGACGAGGGCCTAGACTAAGGTGATATCAGGAAATGGACACTGGTGATGAAGAGGGAAAAGGAGAGGCTAGAGTAAGCAATGCAGGGAGGATGGGAGGGGAGCTTGCTGGATTTAGTATTCCTTCACCTTTGGCTCTGATTCTAAATATCTGATGTCCCTCTGAGGCCTTGCCTCATCAACTGATTTTAGCAGTTGTCACTTTCCTGACACATAAACAGAAATTTGCAGGAGACCAACATTCTTGTGTAGAAATTGAGAATAGCACAAAAATTCTTTTTTCCCATCTATCCAGAACCTCGAAGGAAGGAAGCCAATGTGGTTAAGAGATTTTTTTGGGGGTGGGGAGATGGGACTGGATCTTGATCCCTTCAATAAACATTAGTGAATCATACAGTTGGCACATGCGTCTGCTGTGTGGACCCAAAGACACAGCAAAACAGTCGCTGCCCTAAAGGAGATTAGAATTGAGCAGATGTACTAACTTGCGCATGTATAAAACTGGTACAAAAATGGAAAGTGCCCAATTCCCCCCAAGAAGACAGAGTTACTGGGTTACGGGAGGTCTGAGAAGAGAGAATTTTTCCTGTTGGGAGGGCCAGGGACCGACAGAATCATGAACTAATAACTAGTTTCTAGGTTGGGGTCACGCTGGGCTCGCTGGAAGGAACAAATAAGAATCTTGTGTAATGAGCACTTTCCTTCTTTGTTTGTAAGCCCTGCTACCTGGCCTCCTACAGGCCTGGGTGAATCCCTTGGCATTTGTGCCTTCTTTCCCCAGCCCCTTAGGTGGTTTTACTACTCAATCACGAGGGTGTTATGCTGTAATTACAGTAATAGAAGTAGCTCAGTTGTTTTCTTTCTTTATGCATCTATGTTCTAAGGACGAGGACAAAAGCAGACAGATAGGAAATAAACTGAAGCTCAGTGCACAGAACATGCATCTTTATCAAAAGAATTACAGAATGGGTGCTAATTTTATTCTCCACTCAGGCACAAACTGAAGTCCTAACTCTATTTCAAAGTCTCCTCTAATAACTCAAACTGCATAGATCACCCACAGCCCTTATATTTATAACCCCAATTTGGTCTTGTGGTTCTTGGTTACTGAACAATCATAAATAGGCTTCGGTCTGCAAGAGCATCCTACAGAATGTCTGCTGACGCTCTTCTGAACCCCCAGACAAGCCCACTAAGAGGGAGAGAAGGACCCCAGCTGCGTAAGCTGTCCTGGGTTTGAATCCCAGTCCTGTAGTTCCTAGGTCTCAATTCTGAGCTGTTGTTGAGTTTTAATTTGTTGATCTGTGAAAAGGGGATAAATAATAGCACTCCCGTCACGGGCATGTTATGAGGTTATGAAGTAAGCGTTCCACACATAGGTGGGATTAACGCAGAATGAGGACAGCCAGAGGTACAACTCAGTGTGTTTCGCTGAGCTCTAGTGGCGCGGCACCATTTGCCTTTGGGCTGCATGTCCTCCTCCCATGGTTGCTTCATCAGATTGCTTGGAATGGGTCTTTCCCCTCTTGGTACAGGGTGAGTACCTCCTGATGAATATGTTCTTTGAATTATCATTTGGAATCACTTCTGAGGTTTTGACTAATGCCTCAGGTTTGGGAAGTGTGAATCTGAAACTACAAACTGGTGAACATTCCTTCTTCACTGTACGTAGGCCAACAGAGCCTATGGCTCACTGTGCTGTGTCTGTCTGTTTTCCTTGTCTGTACCTTGGACCAGACTGTGAACTCCAGGAGGGAGGGGATGGGTCCATTTTATATATGGATATTTATCCATACTAATAAATTTATCCATCCAATATTTGAATATTTATTGAATAAATGGCATAATTCTGTATCTATGCCCAAGAATTTGTGCCAAACATCATTTCCCCAAATGTTCTTTAGTTTTTAACTTACCTAAACTTCACCACAACCTTATGAACTAGATATTGTCATTTCTAATTCATTAATAGAGAAACAGAAATTCAGATAGGGTTACCAACTAACTCAAAGAATGACTGCTTCTCTCCTCTATTCAGTGTCTCCACTCATCCTTAAACACTCTGATTCTCATTTTGGTCGTGCCACTTATTAACCATATGGCACCAGGCAAGTCACAAGCCCTTATAAAGAATCACATTTTATTACAATGAGAACTGCCTCACTATCTTGGGAACGTTTTAATATTTTCTAGATATTCACAATCTTGAGAAATAAATGATATCATGATATTGTTTTGATGAAGACTGAAAATGGCTGGTCTATTTTTAACGTTGAGTGGCAGTAACTAATAATATTAGGGTCCCTTATTCTACTCCAAGGAGAGTGAGAAGCAAAAGATCGTGGGGGTTAAGGAATATCTGTAAAGAGGGAAGGTTGTGCTCCCCACAGCACCCAGGATAGAAACTGTTCAGTTATCTCGAGCACCTTGTCCTAAAGCTGGATGCTCCAAGCTAGATTGAGGTCTATTTTCTAAGACTCATTACAGTTGTCACCAGCACTATCTACTTTGTGATTGTCCTCAGTTTCATTTGGGTGCATGTCTCTTTAGCTACACTCTTATGATATTTTCTCCCTTTCTGGTACGTTTTTATTTATCTTAGCATTTCCAGCAACTTTCAAGTTACTGGCACAATGAAATACTCAATCACCTCTTTATTTTTATATTTTTTTGAAAGTATGAATGAGTGAACAAATGAATGAATAAGTATACATTTGGGGAGGAATTCAGAATGTGTCTAAGCAATGTGTGGTACAAAGAACAGTGAGGCAAAAAGGGGTTTGGTGGTATTTGATGGTTAGTGTGAAAGCTCTGGGGTCAGAAAATCTGAGTTAGACTCTGGCTTCACCGCTCACCATCCGTGAGATCTTGAATGGGTTACTTACCTTTCCTCAGCCTCATTTTCCACATCTTTAAAGTGGGAGACATGGGAATATCTCTATCATTTCACTGTCGCTGTGTAACAAACCACCCCAAAGCTTAATGCCTTAAAAGAACAACCTCTTTTACTGCTCAGGTGACTGAGGGTCAGTAAGGGCTATCTGATCTAGGCTGGGTTTCGCTCAGGTGACTTCGTGACCCTCATCTTTCTCTAGTGCCAGCAGGCCAGCCTGGGCACATTCTCATGGGGATGGCAGAAGGGCAGGAAGACAAGAGGAAACATGCTCTCATTTTCACTCATGTCATTGGCCAAAACAAGTCACATGGCCACCCTCAAAGTTAAGGAGAAAGAGAATACACCTTGGTCACCATAAGGGCACCCCAATGCTATGGATGCTGCAGGTAGGGTGGGGGTGAAATATTGGAGCCAGTAATGCATTTTACTATCCTACCTTACTGAGCTATTGAAAAAAAATAAAGGAGGCGATCCTTGCGAAGAGTTTAGCATGGTGGCTGGTATGTTGTACTTTGCATGTGGTTGGTTGCATATATTATAAGCAATGGATAAATTATAGCTACTGCGGCTGTTATGACTGTTATTGTTAAAAACATAAACACTTGTTATCCCAAAGGACAAGATGCATACAGACCTTAGCCAGAAGAACTGGGTGAAACAGGCTGTGTTGTGCAGTAAAAGGGATGTTTACTCATGCAACAAATATTTATTGAACACCTATGTGCCAGGCACTGCCATAGGCACTTGAGATACATTTATGAATGAAACAAAGCTTCCTGTCCATGTGGGGCTTACATTTCAGCAGGGAAAGACATATGCATAGAAAATAAGTAAATTATACCGTATGTTGATGCTATGAAGTAATTTAAAGGAGAGTAAGGGAATTGGGTATAGCTCTATGTGTGCATGTTGCAGGATTAAACAGGTTGGTCAGTGGGCCTTTCTGAGAAAGTGAGAGCAAAGACTTGAAAGGTGATGGAGTGAGCCAAGCAAATATTGGGGGCAAGAATGTTCTAGTCAAGGGAACTCCAGAGCAAAGGGCCTAAGATAGGGATCTAGAGTGTATTTGAGAAACGGCATGGAGGACAGTGTGACTGGAGACCATGAGTGAAGGGAAGAGTGACAGGAGTTGCGGTTGGAGAGGAGATGGGGAGGGAAGGCCTTGTAGGTGATTGCGAGTGCTTCTGTTTACTCGTAGTGAAATCGAATGACGCTGGAACAATTTGAACAGACATATGACATGACTCTTATGTCAAATGCCATGAAACTTAGGTTTTAACACATCACTGTGGGCTGCTATGTTAAGAATCCCTCCAAGGAGGCAAGGGAGGCTGTGAGAATAATCAAGGAAGGAGATAAGAGCCATGGGCTTGGAAGGTGACAGCAGAGGTGGTGAGCATCTCGTGTTTTGATATGTTTTAAAGGTAGAGCCAACTGAATCTACTGGCAGGTTAGATATGCAGAGTGATAGAAAAAGAGGAGTCAAGGATGACTCTATGGTTTTTCACCTGAGTGACTGAGCTAGGAAAGGTTGTGTGTAGAATAGGACTGGGTGGGGACAAAATTAGGTGTTCAATTTTGGACACGTTCAGTTTGAAAGGGCTGTTGGACACTCAAGTGGAGATTGTCGATAGGCAGCTGGAGACACATGTCTAGAAATCAGGAGCTAAATTCAGACTAGACAGACAGATTTGGGATTCATGAGAGCACTGCAGTATTTAAAGTCATGGTCATACCAGCAAGAGGGTGAATGTTGGTAGAAAAGAGGAGCAAGGAAGCGTTCCAGAGCACTCAACATTTAGAGAGTGTAGAGTCCTGAGAAGTGGACAGTGTTGTCAAACGCTAGGGCAAGTGTGATAATGCTTGGAATTAACAGGTGGATACAGCAATGTGGAGGTCACTAAGAATCATGATAAGAACAGTTTGGGTTGAGAGGTGTTTGTGGAAGGTGACTGGAGGGGTTTCAAGAGAGAAAGGGAAGAGAAATATTTGACAGAGAATAGATAACTCGTTGAGGAGGTCTGTTGCAGAGACAAACAAAGAAATGGGTCAGTGGTTGGAAAAGTGGGGTCAGGAGAGTTTTATTTTAATGGCAGACATAATGGCATGTTTATGTGCTGCTAATAATCCAGTAGAGAGTGAAAAACTGATAATGCAGGAGAGAATAGGAGAGAGGAGAGTGATATGGAAACCACCAAAGGAACTGCTCAGGCTTTTCCGGCTTTTTACTCTTGGTATTCCTTACCCCAATAGGGATATTTATTACATTATTATGATTCTCTCCTGTCAAATTATTGCTTCAAGTCCCATTGGTCGTCTCAGTCCCATCATTAGCATGAGTGTTTCCTCTGTTGTCGTCTATTATCCCTTCACTCAGGACACAGAAGTAGCAGGGCATTTTTCATTTTCTAAATATGGAACCCTGAACCATTTCCTGTGCTTCCCTTTTTGTACAGATAGGACCATGAGAAAGCAGAATTGGGCTCCCTGACCTTGTCCATGAGGCAGTACAGGCAAACTTGACTTTACAACACCAAGGTCCTATTGAAACAAACTGGGGCTGATCATGAGAGCAAGGGACCAGTAGGATTGACAGTTTTGGAGATTTTAATGAAAAATGGGTCAGGTGAGGGCTGTCCTGCTCAGAAGTAATGTGGGGCAGTGGTATTGGGAGGGGTGGGGTCTCCAGTGCCTGCGGCTTCTCACTAAAGGATCTTTCTTCTCTAACTTTACTGAACTGGCATCCAAGTTCTCCCCTACAGCCTTCTTCCATCCCTCCACCCCATTTGATACTGCACTCTAGGTCCCAGGTACAGTTTCTCCCCCAGCCCCACATGAGTTATGAGCTTCCTGAAACCAAGGACTGTACTTCTCAGGAGTGGGATAGCAGATCGGTTAATACTTGGCCATCCATGATGGGGGATGGCAGGGGTCTGGTAAGAGCAAAGCCTATGAACTGGAAGAGGTTTCAGCCTCATCTTCAAGTAAGCTGGAAGAGCAGAGTGGATCTGATGGGGAGCTTTCACTCCAACCTTCTATCTCAAATTTATCGTATGGAAGGGGGAATCCGATCTTCCCAACCTGTTGATGACGCCCAGTAAGGAGTCAGTCTTCTCTCCTCTGCCTAGGCATTCCGTACCTGGAGCGTGGTGGTCAGCTCTCTGAGAGGTCAGCTCTCCCTCACTGGGGGTGCTCTATCGGAGGCTGACGGTGTCAGGGACGCTGGGGGTGGGTCTGCTCCATTGCTGTAGGTGTTCTCTAATGACCTTGTTGGTTTTCCATGATGCAGCCAGCCTTGCCTGGATGGGTGAGTGATAGTGGCCTCTGCTTATGCCATCTGCACCCTAGATCCCTCAGTCCCACTCGCCTTTCCCCCTGCAATCCTCTGGCTGCTGCTTAGCTGTCTCAAGTCTGCAGCTAACGTCTGCATTCCAGGCTACGCACTCCCATCACCCCCATCTGAGGCCTGGGGCACAGGGGAGGGACTCAGGTGTAGTGTCAGAAACAAGACAAATTAAAGCCATTTTTTGGTCACTTCCCTGTGCAGGAGGGAGTCTGTGTTCTAATGACGGTACTGACACTAGGTGTCACATGCATGAGCGTCCACCAGTGGTGCTTCTGTCTAGGGCTCTGAGGTGGGTGTCCTTAGCAGTCACGGGTAGAGACCCTGCTCCCAATATCATCCCTGAATGGTGGTTGAGGCCTACTTTCATTCTATGAGAACTTAAGGCGTTAAACATCATTAAAATGCACATACCCCAGAAAGAAATTGCGATTTAGGTTTTATTATTGCAGATAACTCTTGAGTGTGACTAAATACAAGTCAGTATCCCACGGGTGTTTCTATAGAGGGGAGGGGTCCTGACGGTGTGGGGTCCTGCTGTAAGAGAGAAGAGGCAAGAGAAGGAGGAGAGCCCAGAAAGTTGTGAGTAGTATACCCTCCAAAGAAATGTTTCCACCTTCACCATTCTGTAGAGGGTGGATTGTGTGCACCTGTTGCTCCCCTAGTCTCCACCCTTCCGCACACAGGAACTCCAAAAAGGCCTTCAGTCTCCAAATGACACCCTCATCAATAAGCTTGCATTGCAAAAAACACATTTTGACAGCACATTTCCCAAATTTAGTCCCCTAATCCACTCCCAGAATATATTATGCTTTGCACCCAACAGATGGATTAAAAGCTTAAATCTTCTGCTTGTTAGGAAACCAACCAGAAACCAAAAATACAAACACTCACACCCCTGCAGATGTGAGTACAATGGCAAGGGGGAGGGGAGAAACACGGGTATATGTACAGACCTGAGAGTGTGAGCTTTGAGGAGAAGTGTCACAGGGAATGTGGAGAGGTTAGGACATCGTCTGGGCTCTGAGCAGCCTGAGGGGGCAACAACTACTTTCTATAAATCCTTCCCAGCTCCCCGTATTTAGGCATCTTGGTACCAGGTGAGTGTGTATGGTAGCAGGAGGTCCAGGGCACAAGTATGAATCTGTAAGTGTGGAGGCTGTCTGGGGATCTCAGCCGAGCTCTCTCCCATACTCAAATGCAGAGACAGAGGCCTGAGCAGGGGGAGCGAGCCCCCAGCCCACCACCAGCACCAGGTTCAGAACCAGATGTTGGACTCTGGCTCATGGCTTGCTCCTCTCTGCTAGCTTCTAGAGGAGCCTTGGGGGCTTTGAAGATATTCTTCTCTTCCTTTTTTGGGAGGGTCCCAAGTTTTCATTATGATAGAGACTTCATCTCATCTCCCCTTTGTGTATAAAATCTGCTGAAATCTCTGCAAATGGAGGTTGTTATTTTGAAGGCTGTTGGGGGAGGGGGACAAATGGAAAGAGGGGGTACCAGGGAGTCCTTATGGGGGCTGCAAGGGCATACCCCCAGAGCTAGGGTCATCAGGGGAAGCAGAGAAATTTCAGAAGCTCTTCCCCACTGTCTTATTTTCTTCTTATCATTGAAAGATTGCTCAGAATGCAATAAAAACAAGGTGTTCTAATTAAACAGATTTGTTTACATATTGTGGCATGAAAAACTAATTCAATCTGATATACTGTACATTCCTGCTCTACTTTTTCTCCTTTCCTTTATATAAAACTGCCCATTTTTAAATAGTATTGTACTTAAGCATTTTAAAGAGTGCCCTTGATTAAAAGAAGATGAGCCATTTTCTACTTCCCACAGCTTTCGAAGGGTTGTGTTGACAGGGCAGGAAGGAGAGTGGTTGTGGGTGGGGGCTCTGTGACATCCTGCTTGACATTGTTCATGACCGTTCTGGCCACGTAACGACCAGAAACATGTTCTATAATGTGAGATTGGAGCCTTAAATGGGCTTTCCACTCTGACAAAAGCAGAGAGACCTAGGGTGTTGGAAGCAGGTAGTGGCCTGACCTGGGGTCCCTGTGCCTGAGAAGGAGTAGGGACCATCAGTACAGGTCCTGCTCAGGAAAGTAGCAGCCCCAGTATTCTGGCCGAGTCCCACGGTATCCTGGGAAAGAGTCCACAGAGAGGAATGGACATGGAGAAACTGAGGCATATTCATAATAATAACGATGATTGTGAGAACAAAAACAACATTCTGTGGGAACAACTGGGATGATTTAAGTTATTATAGAATAACTTTCTTTTGATTATCCAATTGTCCAGAAGAGGATCAAGATGACTTTATGTCATCCCCTACCTGAGGATGTCTGAGCAGAAGCCAAACTACCAGCCTTCCAGCATCATCTGAAAACAATCTTTGTTTGGGGTAAGAAGCCAGTTACCTTCTCACTACTCTTAGATTCTCAGAATTGGTCACAACCTGCAGATTCCGGAGAGCAGGGACTCTTTTCTCTCTAACCTTCAATCCCCTGGGCCTTAGGCAGCACTAGCAGTGTGTGTGTTTGTCAATATTTGTGAATGTGAATGGGGAGTATCTCTTCTGGACACGTGCCTTATTCGTTCTGACCTCCTTGCCTTCATGGAAGCTGTTTCCTTCACCCAGGAAACCTTCCTCCATCCACTCTCCCTATTAAAATGGCACCAATCTTTTGAGCCCCTCAGACCCATACTCTCCTGACCTGTGGATCCAGTTTTTTTACGTTTTGACCAGTTCCATGTAATTCAGCCTGCTATTTAATGGTTCTACTTGGTGAATGCCTTTTGACACAGTCCCCTGATTGGACTGTACTTTCTTTTCCTATCTTTTTTAACAGCACCCTGTATCGTTCTGGAGAGACATGAGTGATAGTAAAGATATCCTCACTGAAGGCTTCAGTGGGAATAACCATTTGAGAATGTCCTCCTCCCTCCCTGCCCACCTCCTTCCCTTCTACTTGATTCATTTCATGCACACGTCAGCATACGGTCCCATAGGGACTCAAACACGAATGGGGTAGGATTTTTCTATGTTGGTATATTGCTTGTGGAGGGCACCAGCGCTAACTGACGGTTAGTTTGCAGCATGGAGAGAGCAACCCTGAGGTCTGAGCTGGGGGGCAGCAGGCCTGCCAGGTTCAATTTTCCTTCAAATCATGGTAAGACCTTGCCTCTTTGGTTGGCTCCCTCCTCGCTCTTTTCTGTCCTGCTGCACCCTCCCCACCCAGAGACCCTGCCCCCGCTCCATTTTAATATAAATGTTTTGAGTTTTAGTGCTCAAGATAAAAGTAGGGTGAAAACCCTAGGATTAGACTCTCTTTGAAGGAAATGTGGCTCTCCTAGGCCTCATTAGGCTATATCTGCCCTGTGGGGCAGTGATTCCACAAATAAAGACTGGGAAGGGGAAAAGGTATGAAAGGCTCATGAAGCTTGTTCTCTCAGATCTCCTGCAATAGCTCCTCTCTGTGCATGCAGGATCTAGGGAGGGTTTCCCTTTGTGGCATCCCAGACCCTCATACCCGTGTATTTAATGGTTGTGTTGATTTATTTCTTCAAAAATATTTATTGAGATCCTTCTGTGTGCTTGATGTTCTGACTAACCCATAATTCAGGATATTTGGCCTAGCCTCAAATCCCACTCTTCTTTCCCTACCAAACCCATCCAGCCCAGCTAAGCCAGGTTTTTTAACATCCAGCGCCATCCACTGGTCTCACACTCTCACTCTGCCTTCAAATGCTGGCTCCCTCAATGGGATGCTTTCTTCTCCTGATCTTCTCAGACCCCAACCACAATTCAGAGCCCTCCATGCTGCATATCTCCCGCTGGCCCCTCAGGTCCACTTCTTACTTGCTGTCTGTCCTGCAGAATGCTCTGTATGAATGACATCAACAGGCACATGAGCCCTCTGGCTTCTGATTGGCTAGGCCAATAGGAGGGACTTATGTGGGGTCAAGGTGTTTCCACCCCTCCTTAGCTCCTGTGAGGGCACATCACCTGTCACTGTAGGTCCCTGTCCCTCTCAGTAGCCTGTTCTACACAAGCCTCTCTCTCTTTCAGTGTCCGTGACTTCTCTCTCTCCCCATTCCTTTAGTCTGTGGTTGGTCACAGCTCCACTGCTGCTACCCCTGGGTTCCCACACCGGCTCTCCTTTTGCTTTCTCTTCACCATACCTGCCCCATTGCAATATATGCTCTACAAAGAAACTCTCCTAATTTGAGTGTCCCATCCTTTCCTGGCAGGATCCTGCCATGCACTCCCCATATCTATTTCCCAGGCATTATTTTCTCTTCTTGTTTGGGAACTCCTATAGGCCTTCTTAAGCTTGGCACATGTCTAACAATGTTTTCTGTATTCATTAAAACATGTAATTATAATGCTGATATTTCCCTTGTCTCTCCTGCTAGATCATGAACTCTTCCGAATAAGGCCTGAGTATTTTTTTTTCTCTTATCTCTTGTAGGACTGGGGAGAAAGCAGGTGCTCTAATAAGTGCGTGTTTATGGACAGATGAATCCTTCCACCAGCAAGACCTGGGCGGAGAGAGCGTCACGGGCTCAGAGTTAACTTTCAAATTCCAAGATAGGGTTCAAACCTGTCTTCCCTTTTCAGGGGAGGGTGCCATCTTGACCAGGTCATTGTTCTTAGATTCTTAACTTTCAAAATTGAGCTGGTAATACAAGCTACTGCACCTCTCCTTATCTCATTTTCATTATTAAAAAATGTAGTTGCAGTAGTGATTTTGTGAGGATTCAATAAAATCTGATATGAGAAAGCTTTTTACTGTAGTCAAGATTTGAATTAAATCTTGAGCTACAATTTGGGGCCAAACGTTGACTTCCAAGGTGATTAAAAATATGAAAACTGTGTAAATATACTACCACTGCTCAGACTATTATGTTGAAGCGTTTTATAAACATTTTCTGATCTAATTTTATGCAATAGGCACCACTAACACCATTGCAAAGGAGGAAACTAGTCTTGTAGGTTAAAGAATGTCCTCAAAGTCACTGAGTGAGGAAGAACAGAATTCAAATTACACTCAGAGTGCTGCTCCCTGATCAGGGTTCCTGACCCTGGCTGTGTGATTTGCCTCAGTGGGGCTTAGCCAAAGCGTTCAGCCAGGGATGTCTCCAGGAAGTCACCTGTCACCTTCCGTACATGCAGTGTACTTGCTTGTCCCGTGCTATCTCCAGGAGGGAAGGTTTCTTATCTTGAGCTTTCTTTCAGAGCCTTCAGGGCTGGGAGGTGTGGACAGGTGAGTGGAAGAGGGAGGAAAATATCCATCCTTTGTTACAGCCTCATCCTTCGTTTGAACTCCTGGTTCATTCTAAGCTATGGAAGGGAATTCCAATAAAACCTTGAGGGTTTAGGTAGTCACCTGATGGTCAAACCAGTGGTAAGTGTACATGGAGAAAGTGACCTGGTGAGATATCCAGGGATTTTTAAAAGATACTCATCAAAATATCTAGCTCACAATGTAAGGATATCAGGAATTTTATATCAGGAGCTTCATTTTATTAGTAACAGACTAACTCTGACAAAACAAAAATTCCTCGATGGCAGGCGGAGGCAGTATAACATTTGGAACTGTTGTCATTATTTGTGCACCTTCATGTGCATGGGTCTCAGCCTCTGGTTGGCCTTGTTGGGGCCACCAGACTCCAAAGACAGAATAAGGGATGAGACAAAGCTTTATTTAGGCAAGACTTCATTTTTGTTGAGAGGTTGACCAGGGTAGGTCAAAGGTCCAGGGATTGGTCAGACACTGGACACGTTCATCTGAGTTCAGATCAACGCCTGCCTAGATCTCAAGCAAAAGTAGGCACCAGCAGAACCCAACAGCCTCACCTCCTTGGATTCAGAGTGGCCACAGGGCATTAGAGAGAGGAAATTGTGAACTTTAAAGTAGGGATCAGGGTCTGGGACACACATCAGAGAGACATAAGTCTAAATCGGGTACTCGGGACAGAGTCTCATGACAGCCACAAGGAGGGCATTAAAATGGGTCTTAGGGACAGGTACAGTTTCCCTATGCCCTGTGTTTCAGTACCTGTGTCACGATTGCTGATCCACAGAAGCTGGGTGGGGTGACAGCCACTCCGAGGCATGCTCACAGACTGAATACCGTTCTTAGAGGACAGGAATCAGAATGAAGGAGCAGGCCCGTTTGGGATCCTCTGTGAGGGAAGAAGGAGGGGTAAAGTGGACAGACATATGCAATCATCGCATGGTGGTCTAGAATACTCAACTGCTGGGGCGGCACGGTGGTTAAGCTTGCAACGCTGGAATTAGACTACTGTCATTCAAATTTTATCAGCTAGTCTGGTTATCTATCGTAGGGAAGCGTAAGAAATAAACCATTATTTTATTGGTTCTGGGGCATGGCTGGGCTCATCTGGGTGGTGCTTGGTTGGAATCCCTTTTGTGGTTGTAGTCAGGTGGTGGCTGGTGTTGGAGTTAACTGAAGGCTTAACCGGGCTGTATGTCCAAGGTGGAGCCTTGCCTTGCATGTCTGGTACTTCAGTGGGTATGGCTACCATAGCTGAGGACTGTCTAGGCATATTTCTTTTCCCACATAGCCTCTCCATGGGGCTAGCTTGGGCTTCCTCCTAGCAAGTCAGCCTCAGGGTAACTGGACTTCTTACACAGTGGCTGGCTTCCCCCAGAGGAAGGGTTCTAAGAGGCCAGGCAGGCACTGTAAGACTTCTTACGAGCTAGCCACAGGAGTCACACGGCATCACTTCTGCAATACACTTGCTGGTCAAAAGTGAGTCACAGAACCAGCGCAGGTTCAAGAAGATGAGTCTATACCGTGATGTGAATGTCAGGGTGTAGGGCTTACCGCAGGGCCATGTTTGAAGACCGTGACAGCATATCATACCAATCATACCAGCTGTGTGAATGTAGACAAAGTATAGAGCCTTCAGTGCCTCAGTTTCTTCATCTGTGGATTGGGAAAGGAAACTATAATGCCTACTTCCCAAGGTTGCTTCTGTATGCACACATACAGATCAAGAAATTCCCACCGTGACTAGCAGGACTAAAAGGTTCAACCACAGTTGGAGCTTACTCCTTACGTATTGACGTGATTGAACAGTTGAATTTCTCCCTAATATGTTAATATGTCTGTGTCTTGTCTTTCCAGCCAGTCTGTAAGCTCCTTGAGGTCAAAGATTACGCCGTACTTTCCTCTTTAAATTTCTTTTAGTTGCTCTCAATAAATGCTGACTGAAAGAAACTGAGAAGGAAAAAGAGATAAGGGAGCTGGGGACCTTGCAAACAAGCTTGGGCATCTTCATCATTTTCTCTGGGCTCAGCATAGCACCCAAGCTCCTGGAGATCTAACCTTTGCCTTTTCTGGAAAAAACTAATAAGTTATCCTAGATTGTAAAGGGAGCATTATTAATCTAGTTAATAGATTGCACTGTTTTTATGAGGACTTTAGCCCATTAATTGTTTCCATGCAAATGGAGGCCGTTAATTACAAATTAATCTTATCTTTTTGTTAAGGCAGGGCCATCAGGACCTCCACTTGGCAATACTTGTTGGCACTTGATATGAATCAATGCTTATACTTGAAAGTAATAAAACTGCATTTCTTTAAAGATAGTTAATAAATCAGATCTTCATTAATGCAGATAGGCCAGACCCCCTACTTGTCGAAATTAATGAGGTTCTAATTCATTACCGTGATTCATGTGTTCTCTCCCTGGGGATGGTGGCTAGCAGGGCTGGGCACATAGTAGGCAGTTAATAAATCCTGTGTTTTCTGGGTCCGTCCACAGTGGGAGGCTGCCCACTACTCTTTCTCCTCATCATAAAGCATCGTTTGTGTCCTTACCAGCCTTAGAACCACTTTCCTCATGGCTATACAGGACCCCAAAGAGAAAAGATAACTTTCTATCAAAGCCTGATGCTTTGATGCTACATCTGTGCTGGGAGCTCCAGTGCCCTCAATGGAGAAACTAAGGGTGGGGGACATCAGAAGGACTGCCCTGGTCAGAGTGGCTTGTTTAGCTTGTGCCTGGACTGTGTTAGTGGCTCAGGCACTTGGATGGGACTGTTTGACCTCCCTGTACCCTGTATCTGAGCATGATGTACAAACGGGCAACGGGACCCACATTTTTCTCCAGGATCCATTAGCAATCCATTTTCCAGTGATATCTCTAAACTGTTTCTCTTCTCGGGCAGATTTCCCTTTACAGGAAAGTTAGTTTCTCCTTATATTTATTGCCAGCCTGGGACTGGGCTTCCACCCACCTTCTTCCAGTCACTGGGACCTCAGGAGCCAAGCCCTGGCTTCCTCTGTTTAAGGAATAAGTGTAGACCAGCAGAAGCAGGGACTTGCCTGTCCCTCTCCCTTCCACCCACCAGCTCTGTGCACTGGGGAAGGGTTCAGATGCACCATCCAAATATGGAGTGTGGTGTGCAAGAGTGGGTGGGAAAGAGGAAACAGGGCTTCTGTTTTAGATTTGAGGAGCCGGCAGCGTGATGAAACGTTTCCCTTCGTGCCGCCGAATTCATTTCTCTAAAGTTCTGCTGTGCACAGAACCATTTGTTTCCACATTGTTTTTATTAAACAAGAAAGGCGAGCTTTATTACTGCGCAAATGAAAGCAGCCGGCAAAGACAGATACTTCCCAGATTCTTATTAATCTCCAAGAGTTATGGGGCCTCTGAAGTCCCACAGAAATTAACATACTCCACAGAATTCTCTTAGCAAGTCATCCAGCGCCGTTCCTCTCCCTGGCAGGCGGGGATCGCTGCTCTGCCCTGGCCAGCTCCAGGAGGACTGTCTGTGCCTGTCTGGGACAAAGGACCCTCTCCCCCTGTCACGTGACCCCCACCCTCTTTTGGGTTGCATGTGCGCTCACTTCATCCTTCAATGCACAGTCCTGGATTTATTTGTACACTGATTCTGGGCATTGTCTGGAAATATGGATTTAGGTGTCGTTCAGTTCACTTCCATATACAATTAAATATGTATGGATTATTTACTATTGCAGTATGGGAAAGTCTTGACATCTGTGAGATTATATCCTGAGGCCTTTGTGAATCTCAAATGCTTGAAAAACACAGTCATGTATAATTCCCCCTCTCTACAATTGTGGTACAGTCATCAGTCATTCATTCTACAAATATTTACTCAGTGCCCTCCTTGAGCTGACCATAGCACTCTCAACCCTCAGAGAGCCCTGGGCATGATGGGGAGGCTGGAGAGACACGGGAGAGTTTGAATGAAGGGATGACAGGATCTGTCTTACGGTTTTCAAGGAGACCATCTGCTGTTTTAAGAACAGATCATCAGGGACAAAAGACTAGAAATAAAGCAACTAGTTAGGAAGCAGTTGCAATAGCCTGAGGGAGATGAGACAGAACAGGGTGGGCAAGGGGTGGCGAGCGAAGGAATTCAAGACATGTTTTGAAGATACAGGTACACAAGTAGGAAATGCCATTGCTCCTTCAGATTCCTCATGACAGGTGTGGGGTACCTGCAAACAGGGGAGACCTACTGCACTTGGGGAGGCATGGGTGCTGCGCAGTCATTTAGGCCCACTCACTGGGTGCATAGCTAAGATGGCTTTATTGGCCCCTGCAGGAAGTCAGATCCCAGCAAAATGGTGGCTTCCTGTTATGTCACGGGATCTGGGGGTCTCTTGCGAGCAGTCAAAGATGGAGCAGTAGAATCTGTGAATGCCAGGGCCAGGACATAAGATTTGAATAGCATATATTAGTTTAAAGCATTAAAAAAGTATAGTAGCTCAAGTGTCAGCTTACATGCGAGAAAGCAAAGGTTCAAGAGAATTTAGGTGAATTTACCAAAGTGACAAGATAATTAGGTCCAAGACTAAAGCCAGGGTCCCCAGCAAGCCTGGTCTCTATGTGCAGCTTTTTTCCAAAGTTACAGTTTGTGACTTCCTTACTGCATCCGGCTCTACCCTGGCATGAAGGGGGTTGGTGAGAAGGAAAAGTAATGCCAGGGGATATCAGGTCTTTGTCCTAGAGGAGCTAATAGTTTCTCGGCAGATAAGATTCGTATATACATACAACTCTTAAGGAGGAGTGTGTTCTAGAATGGCACTATTTAATGTTTAAAGTAGTGTCTAATCAGGTGCAAGAGCTAGGGTTCTGACTATATGTACCTGTAGCCATTAACAAGTTCACTCCCATGGAATGTTCCATGGTGGGGCCATCATGGCAAAGCATATAGCTTTAGGTTGTGTTGATACAGTTGCTGGTCAATGTGTTTTGACAGTTCTTATTCTCTGATATCATGTCCCTCCTTCTTATCCAAACTTTCGGCTCAAGTGAGGCCAGTGGCCCTAGGTCTTTCTCACGATAAATTTGTTTCTGTCATCAATACCTTTGCTTACCTTGGTCCCTGGTCCACCTTGCAAGGAAGTCCCCTGTCCTCCAACTACCTGGGTAAAGCCCACCCCTCTTTCCAGGGAGGTCCCAGCCCCACCGTTCTAAAAAATCATCTATTGCTATGTGCCAGCAACTCCCCCAGAGGCACAGAGGGCAACAGTCCAGAGAAAGTGAAGGGTGAATTTGGAGGGAAGAAAAACACCTAGAAAAGCAAATAGCTGGGAATGGGGCAGAAGTGTGAGAGGAAGAATAGTGACTAGTTTCTCAAACACCTGGACTTGGGCATTTCTGGATGCTTGAAAGAGGTTACTTAGGGTTACAAATCACTTTACATCAGAGAACAATGACTGTATGGCACTTGTTCTCTCTCTCTCTTTTTCAAAATTTTAAATTGTTTTTAATGTGAGAAACATTTTGTTCCACATTTTTACTATTTTACTTGTTTGAATTAGAATCCAAATAAGGTTCACAATGTGATTGATTGATATGCCCTTAAAAAAAAACCTCTTCTAATCTGTTTTCCTCTCTCTCTCTCTCTCTCTCTCTCTTTCTCTCTCTCCCCCCTTCTCCTTCTCCCTGACACCCCTTTGTCTCTCTGTCTCCATTTTCTGTCTATATTTTATTATATTTTTCTTTTATTAAATTTATTGGGATGACATTGGTTAATAAAATTATATTGGTTTCAAGTGTACAGTTCTATAATAATCATCTGTATATTGCATTGTGTTTACCATCCAAAGTCAACTCTCCTTCTGTCACCATATATTTGACCCCCTTTACTCTCTTTTACCACCCCTCTCTCCTTACCCTCTGACAACCACTAAACTATTGTCTGTGTCTATGAGATTTTGTTTGTTTGCCTTTTTCATTTGTTGCTTTCAGTTTTTTTATCCCACATATGAGTGGAATAATATGGTTCTCTACTTTTTCTGTCTGACTTGTTTTGCTTAGCTTGATAATCTCAAGATCCATCCATGTTGTCGCAAAGGGCACTATTTCATCTTTTCTTATGGCTGAGTAGTATTCCATTGTATATACGTACCACATCTTTGTCCAATTATCTATTGAAGGACACTTCAGTTGTTTCCATGTCTCAGCCACTGTGAATAATGCTTCAGTTAACATAAAGGTACATATATCTTTACCGATAAATGTTTTCAGGTTTTTTTGCGTAGTTATGCAGAAGAGGGATTGCTGGGTCATATGGTAATTCTATTCTTAAATTTTTGAGGAACTCCATACTATTTTCCACAGTGGCTGTACCAATTTACATTCCTACTAACAATGTATGAGGGTTCCTTTTCCTCCACACTTATTACTTGTTTTGTTGATAATAGCCATTCTAGCAGGTGTGAGGTGGTATATCATTGTGGTTTTGATTTGCATTTCCCTAAAAACTAGTGAAGTTGAGCACTTTTTCATATATTTGTTGGCCTTTTGTATGTCTTCTTGGGGAAGTGTCTGTTCAGGTCTTCTGCCTATTTTTTAAATTAGATTGTTTATTTTTTTTGTTGTTGAGTTCTATGAGTTCTTTACATATTTTGGATATTAGCCTCTTGTCAGAGGTGTTGTTTGCAAATATCTTCTCCCAGTCGGTTGCCTCTTTGTTTTGTTGGTGGTTTCTTTTGCTGTGCAGAAGCTTTTTAGTTTATATAGTCCCATTCATTAATTTTTTTCTTTTACTTCCCTTGTCTTTGAGATCAACTTCATAAAATCTTCTCCAAGACCAACGTTCATAAGCTTCGTACCTATGTTTTCTTCTAAGCAATTTATTTTTTCAGGTCTTATATTTAGGTCTTTGACCCATTTTGAGTTAATTTTGGTGTATGACTGTCACTGTTCTCTTAAGGAAGGAGATAGAAACAAATCCAAAGTGTTCTGAGGACTCCCAGGGGGCTTGGAGGATACCACTTGTAGGAACTGGAGAAGGTGCCAGGGAGCATGTCAGAAAGGGCAAGTCTGCTTTGCTCCAGGGGCGGGGCCTCTGGGAGACCAGGAGCAAAGGGGGCTGTCCTGCATGCCTCATAGGAGAGATAAGAGAGACTGAGGGGAGGTATAGGCTCAGCTGGCACACAGGAGTCCCATTCTTCGTGCCTGACCTACCTCTATAACCTTTCTCCAAGCGTAGGACTGCTGAGAGAGAGAGAAAGAGAGAGAGGTAGAGAGAGATGGAGATGGAGAGGGAGGAGGAGGGAAGCGAAGGGAGGGGCATTAGGGGAAGGAGGCAGAAAAAGAGGAAGAAGAAGAAGAAGAAGAAGAAGAGGAAGAGGAAGAGGAAGAGGAAGAGGAAGAGGAGGTGAAAGGAGAGGGAAGGCGGGATTTGGAAAATGTACCGAACCTAGAATCGGAACTTGTGGGTTGAAATCCAAATTCCATATTTACTAATTTTAAGAACTAAACAAATTGCTTCTCCTCTCTGAGCTTGATATTTTCTCCTGTGATGTGAAGAATCATATCACATCTTGCTAATCCAAGAGATCAGATGTGAAAATTAAATGAGATAATATATGCAGATGCATTTTGTGGTGTAAAACGTCCTCTAATATAAATAAATACATCTGTATGTATTTATGCCCCACCTCCACTGATTTGCATGTCGTTGTAGTTGCAGCACTGTCCTCTGAAGGTGCCACATGGATTTCTCTTGTACCTTTGCCTTTGTCAATTCCCACATCCGAGATATTCTTGCCATTTCTAACCACTACCTTACATGTTAGTCAGAGGCATTTCTCAAGCATCTATTAAACTCATTTGGCCTTTGGGAAGCATTTTGTGATTGCCCAACTACAACTGACGCCTCTTTTCTCTGAACTGGGAGCCTGTAATAGGAGAGAATGAGTCAAGAAGTGCTCCTTCCCCAGCCCAAGCCTGTCCTGGTATCTGGCTATTGTTTTATTTGTTTTAATTTGTTTTATTTTTTACTTTTTCCCCCTTTAAAAAAATTTTCAATTACAGTTGAATTTTTCAATTCAGTGTTATTTTATATTGGTTTCAGGTGTATAGCATTGTGGTTAGATATTTATATAATTTATGAAGTGATCCTCCTGACTAGTCTAGTACCCACCTGGCACCATACACAGTTATTACCATATTATTGACTCTATTCCCTATGTTTATTTTACATCCCATGACTATTTTGTAAGTACCAATTTGTATTTCTTAATCTCTCCACCTTTTTCACCCACTTCCCCAATCCCCCTCCCATCTGGCAACCATCAGTTTGTTTTCTGTATCTATGAGTCTGTTTCTGTGCTGTTTGTTCATTTATTTTGTTCTTTAGATTCCCCATGTAAGTGAGGTCATATGATATTCGTCTCTCTCTGTCTGACTTATTTCACTTAGCATAGTACTTTCTAGGTCCATCCATATTGTCACAAATGGTAAGATTTCATTCTTTTGTATGGCTGAGTAATATTCCATTGTGTATATGTACCACCTCTTCTTTATCCATTCATCTATGACTGGGCACTTAGGTTGCTTCCATGTCTTGGCTATTGTAAATAGTGTTGCAATGAACACAAGGTGGACGTCTTTTCAAATTAGTGTTTTGCATTTCTTGGATACCCAGAAGTAGAATTGCTAGGTCATATTTGCAATTTTCTGAGGAACCTGCAAACTGTTTTCCATTGTGGCATCGTGAATTATTTTAAATGTGAGCACAGGTGGATATGTAGAAGGTATTACTGAAACATTTAGAAACTATCAAATTTTTACACAATGCCCTGCAGTGTCCTGGGGTTGGAGAGTGTGTGTGGAAAGAGGACAGAGATAGAGAGGTTTCTTGTTGGTCTAAGATGAAGAGGACTGTGGGTTTCTAATGAAAGAGGGAGACGACATGGTGAGAGGTGCTTTCCACCTCCGTCTTGGGCTCTGATGATGAGCGGGGTCTGCTGTCCCTGTTATTGCCCTTCCTCTAGAGACAAGTAGTGGCAGATTGGAAGCCCAAAATGGCTGTAGCAAGTCAGGCTATTATTTTGAGAGGGGTTTCTTGACTGTTTAAGAAGTAGAAACTTGGAGAATAGAAGGGAGCTCCTCTCAACCTCTGTTTTCTGCATTTCAGGGAGCACAGGCCATAGTAGGAAGCCTCAATCCTTGAGACAGAAGAGTGGGGAAGGGAAATACATGATGACGTCTGGTTTCCCCAGGGATCGTGACACCCCGTTATATATTGACTTTGTTTCCATGTTTGCCCTACTTCACTCAGGAAAGGCGAAGTCAGACAGGAGGAAGGCCTGAGTGCAGGGCGCAGTTCAGGAGTCCAGCTACTGAGAACCAATGCCTGTACCCTCTGATCTGACCCTCAAGCACACCCTAGAATCTTCTCTAGTTAGTCTGTCTCTCTGTGTCTTGTATTTCCAAGCAGAGTATAGTAACCTCAAGGGTGCAGATGCTATGCAATACCCTCTTATAGCCCATAGCGCTAGCGTATTGCGAGGGCTCCTCTAGCTGCCCATTGAATTGGCACACACGCAGTGAGAACCGTAATAATAACATATGACAGAGGTACAAACCAGGTACTGTTCTAAGTGTTTTACACATATCACTCCATCCGGTTCCCATAGGAGCCCCATGTGGTACTTACCATGATTAGCCCCATTTTATAAACGAAGACACCAAAGCAATGGAGGTTGAGTAACTGGATCAGAGTCACATATCTAAAGAATGGTAAAGCTGGGGTTGAACCCAGACAGTCTAGCTCTAACATCCAAGCTCTTAACTATGCTTTCTGCTGGGTGTGTGTGCGTGTGCACGTGTATGTGTGCGGGACAGAGGATCCGTATTAGTAAAGGAGGAGAAGGTAGGAATGACTGGAAGGACAGATGCCCTATAAAGGAGAAATGCTGGCGGGCTTTGAGGAAAAACATCTTTTTCAAAGGCTATATCCCTCTAACAATTTATGCAATTTCCGCAAGTAGGAATGAATATTCTTAAAATAGACCATTCCTTCATATGCTATGTTTGTATCAACTTTCTTCCGGTCCTAATTTTAGAACTTTAGGTAATCTGTATTCCCATTAGTTCTCAATGTTTTGAATTCTCTCAGAAGTTCTTTCTGAGATTGCTCTTCTTTTTGGTCCACCGAAAGCACTTGGGCAAGCAGGCTATGATGCTGAGGGCAGCAAGAAGAGAGCCCGAGTAACAGGGCTGCTGGTAAGCCACTGTTCGCCTTCTTTCCATGAGAATTAATTATGTGAGAGATAGAGCTGTGAGGAATGTCGGGACAGACCCTACTCTCCTTATATCCCCATAGCCCCCAGCACAGGGTCTGGTATACAGTTGATGTTTGATCCACTGTTTATTCATTGTAGACCTGGAGTGAAACGAAGTAGCTTCTGTTTGGAGCCCTCTCCAAGTTTGGTTTGGATCATGGGCAAGTCAGGTTTGCTCAGGGACCAGCCTTCGTGGACTCCAAAGTAAAATTCTCAGCTTAAGCTTTTTGTGGAATTTTCCTCATTGAGAATGATGCCATTTCCAGAAAACACATGTTCTTTTGGCCTATTGTATTTGTTATCAGACATTCTATCACTTGAAACACCAAGAGAAGATGTGTTTTCTCAGCTGTAGGGATGTTGTCTTAGGGGAGAAGTTTTATACAATAGAAGTTCAGGAAACCCAGTGATATGATTTAGAAGCAATTCAGTAGGTCGGAGACACTGTTAAATCAGAAACGTGGCAAGGGAAGAGGAGAGAAATCTGGAAGAGTTGGTGATTTTGTCTGTAAATCAAGGGCATGGTAAACTTTCTCACTTTTAACTTCTCTTGAAACAATGACCATAAACAATGTGCATTGTTAAAAACTAATTAAACAGCCACTCTAAATCAACAAAAAAGGGTAAATTGAATTTTAAGTAACAGTTGCTCCTAGGAAATGTGTATGGGACAACGTGAGGGGAAATGTGCTTTTTTGTTTGTTTGTTTGTTTGTTTGTGTTCCGTCCCAGGGCCGAGACTTCTCTGAATCAGGCTTGACTCGTTAGTGAGTTCCTCGGCTTGCCCCTATTATCTCAGCTGGCTTTATTTTTCATGGAGCACTCCCTTCAATGTCGCATCATCATATCATATCATCATCATGCCTTCCTTCAGGCCATTTGTCCAACGAAACTATTCTCCTTCTTTTCTTTGTTTATCTAAATGCTACTCATCTTCACAATGATGTCAGTTCTTTCATTCCGTTTACCCAACAGTTTTCCTACATTTCTGCCTCTTAATGGATACTTCAATGAGTGTCTGTACCACTTACTGGACACGTGTTACATCCAGCTTCATGAAAGCTATTCATTCAGTTCTTATTCTTACCAGTTTCGTAGTACCCCCCCTATTCAGGAAGGGCCAGGTTATACAGAAACTAAAGATCCCCAACTGTCAGTGGCTCAACACTGTGAAGTTTTAGGTTTTTGTTCAAGGATCCAAGCTAAGTGGGTCTCCTCCATCTAATAACTGTACCTTGGAGGACAGGGCTTCTGGTCATTGCCATAGGGGTAGATGCTGTTTTTCATGGACTCATCCTAGATGTGACACATGTCATTCTTGTTCATTTTTCATTGGCGAATTAGTCACACAACTGCCCAATCTGCAAGGCAGGTAAAAAGCATAATTTCCCACATGTCTAGAAGAGGAGGAGAACTGGATATTGGTGAACATTGTGATGCCAGCCACCTAGATAACAAGTTCAAAAGAGTAGCTTGGATATCTTATTGTTTCTTAGTGTCTCCCATGATGTTTTAGGTAAAACCAGCTCTCAATAAATGTTTGTTGAATAAATGACATCATGAATCACCCTTAAAGAAGTATTCATTTGTGACAAGATTTATACTAGGAACAAGCAGAGTGGAATAAAGACCTGTAATTCAGGTCTGGCACATGGTATCATTCATCCATTCATTCATTCATTCATTCACTCATTCAGCAGATATCTGTTTAGTGGCTTATATATTCCAGGCACTCTTCTAAGCATTTTTGAACAATGCACTGATCATTGTCGTTGCAAAGTCTGTATTCTAGAGAAAGAAACAGAGTAAAGAATAAATATAACCAATAAGGAAACTAAATAGTATGATAGACTGTGATGTGTTGTGGGAATAAAATTAAAAATGTAGAGCACAGCGAGGGCTATAGAGACTATTAGGGTTGGGGAGAAAGTAATTTTACATAGGGCCGCCAGAGCAGGCGTCATTACAATGATTAGGAAAAGAAGTAGGTGAGGGAGTTAGCCATGGTCGGTATTTGGAGGAAGAGCATCTAGCTAGAGGGAACAACCCTTGCTCAAGCCTTAAGGTGTGACATTTTCGAGGAATAGCAAGGAGTTCCATGTGGCAGGAGTGAGATAGTGTGAGCCAGAGGCAGATGAGTTTAGTGAGAGAATGGGGGCCACAGCATGAAGGCTTGTGGGCCATTGTAAGACTTTGGCTTATCCTCTGAGTGAAATGAGAAGTGCCACTGAAGGGTTTTAACGCTTAGTAACACATAATTACATGTGTGTTATGTATATGTATATTTGAATCCAAAAAGCAAAATTTGGTTTAATGTCTTATTCGCATATGGAGACACATTTCTTTCTTTTTTTAATTTTTATTTATTTATTTATTTTTAATTTATTGGGGTGACAATTGTTAGTAAAATTACATAGATTTCAGGTGTACAATTCTGTATCACATCATCTATAAATTGGAGACACATTTCTTGATCCTTATTGTAATGCCTTATATTTCTTTGCCTTTTCAGAGAACTTTTTCATGTATTGTATCGTAAAACCACAATTATAAAGATAGGAGAGGCTGGTACTATTTTCATCCCTCCTTCCATATGTCAACTTAATGGGGACAATCACTAGTAGAGAGTCTAGATGGAAACTGTGCTCAGAGACCTTGTGGCCCAGCTTCCCAGGGGACGGGGCTTTTGGGGACTGGCTTCTCTATTGCCAGTCTCATACTGCAAGGTCTTAGAGAAAGAAACTTAATCAACAGAATCACATGCGTGGTACGATGCGTTCCACATAATCCCCACTCTCATCGGATCTGAACATCTCTTAATAAAACTCACAGTTGCTGTGGGGAAGGGATATGGGGCTCCAGTCTCTCCATCCCACTGAGCCACCACCTGTTCCCAGCAGGGCCTGCACCATTAATCCCCTGAGCACCATCGCTTATTTCCCAGCCTGCTTTCCCTTCCAGGAAGAAAATAACCACTGCTCTGTAAGCTACATCAGAGTGTCTCTCCCAATGCCATCAGACCCTGTGTGGCCACGGCCTGCATCAGGCCACCAGTGACTCCACAGTGAGGACCACTCTCCCCTGGCGTTCCTAGGGGATTTTCTTTTGAACTGACTGATATCCAGTCACTCCTGTTTTATTGTCTCATGCCTGACGAAGTTAGGGCTGCTTCCCTTGTCTGGGCCAGGCCTCAGTTTATCTTTCTTTTCCCTCTCTCTCTCTCTCTCTCTCTCTCTCTCTCTCTCTCTTCCTCTCTCTCTCTCTCTCTCTCTCTTTCTTTCATTCAAAATTTTTATTAAAATATAGCTAACATACAATATTATATTAGTTTCAGGTGCACACCACAGTTATTCAACATTTATATACCTAAAGAAGTGATCACTACGATAAGTCCAGCAACAATCTGACACTGTACCACTCTCTCACAATATTATTGACTAATATTCCCTATGCTGTATATTACATCCCAAGGACTTATTTGTTTTATACCTGGAAATTTGGACCTTCTATTCCCCTTCACCCTTTTTAAAATTTTTCAATTACAGTTAACATTTAATATTATTTTATATTAATTTAAGTTGTACAGCATGGTGGTTAAACATTTGTATAATTTAAGAAATGATCGCTCTGACTAGTCTAGTATCTACCTGGCACTATACGTAGTTATTACCTTATTGTTGACTATATTACTTTGCTTTACTTTACATCCCCATGACTATTTTGTAAGTACCAATTTGTACTCCTTAGTCCCTTCACTTTTTATCCCCTGCCCCGAACCCCCTTCCCATCTATCACTCTGATAACCAGTAACACTCAGTAACCATCTGACACCATACATAGTTATTACAATATAATTGACTATATTCCTTATGCTATACTCTACATTCCCATAACTACTTTGTAACAATCAATTTGTACTTTTTAATCCCTTCCCCTTTTTCATCCACCTCTCAACATCCCTCCGATCTGGCAACCATCAAAATGTTCTCTGTATCTATGAGTTTGTTTCTGTTTTGTTTGTTTTGTTCTTTAGAGTCCACATATAAGCAAAATCACATTGCATCTGTCTTTCTCTGTCTGACACTCCACTCAGCACAATGTCTTCCTTGTCCATTCATACTGCCACAGATGGCAAGAACCCATTCCCTGACATAGCTGAGTAATATTCCATTGTTCATTCTCATATGTATCACCTCCTCTTTATCCATTCATCCATCGATGGATGGCTACCTCCACATCTTGGTCATTGTAAACAATGCTGCAATGAACATCTGGATGCACATGTCCCCTCGAAGTAGCACTTGGGTTTCTTCAGATAAATACCCAGAAGTGAGATTACTGGGTCTTTCTTTGTCTCTTGTTACAGCGTTTGTTTTAAAGTCTATTTTGTCTGGTGGAAGTATTGCTACCCCAGTTTTTTTTTTTTTTTTTTTTTTTTTAGCAACAAGTTTTTAATTAATTTTCAAACTGAGCCTATAAGATAGGTGGGGCCCTTTATCATCCTTGACTTGCTTATTTCTTTTTTTTAAATTAAAATTTATTAGGGTGATAATTGTTAGTAAAATTACACAGGTTTTAAGTGCACAATTCTGTAATACATCATCTGGATATCATATTGTGCGTTCACCTCCCAGAGTCACATCTCCTTCCATCACCATATATCTGACCCCCTTTACCATCTTCTACTATCCCTTCTCCCATTTCCATTTTCATGAAATATCCTTTTCAATCCTTTTACCTTCCATCTGTGTGTCTTTCCATCTGCAGTGTCTCTTTGTAAGGGTCCTATTTTCTTCTCCATTCAGCCACCCTATGTTTTGATGGGAGCTTTTAATCCATTTACATTTAAAGTAATTGTTGATAGATATGTAGTTATTGCAACTTTTCTTCTTCTTTTTATTGCCTTTTGCCTTAAAGAAGTCACTCTAATTTTCCTTGTAATACTGGTTTGATGGTGATGAACTCCTTTAGCTTTTTCTTGTCTGGGAAGCTCTTTATTTGTCCTTCGAGTTTTAATGATAGCTTTGCTGGGTAGAGTAATCCTGGTTGTAGGTCCTTGCTTTTCTTCACTTTGAATATTTCCTTCTAATCCCTTCTGGCCTGCAAATTTCTATTGATGAATCAGCTAGCTGACAGTCATATGAGAATGCCCTTGTAGGTAAGGAACTGCTTTTCTCTTGCAGCTTTTAAGATTCTTTGTCTATAACTTTTGGCATTTTAATTATGATGTTTCTTGGTGTGGGCCTCTTTGGGTTCATCTTGTTTGGGACTCTGTGCTTCCTGGACTTGTACATCTATTTTTTTTGCCAGGTTAGGGAAGTTTTCTGCCATTATTTCTTCAAATAGGTTTTCAAATTCTTGCTCCCTCTCTTCTCCTTCTAGTACCCCTATGATGCAAATGTTGGTACTCTTCAGGTTGTCCCAGAAGCCCCTTCAAGTATCCTTATTTTTTTGGATTCTTTTTTCTTTTTGCTGTTCTGATTGGGTATTTTCTGCTACCTCATCTAGATTACTAATTCGATCCGCTGCTTTATTAAATCTACTGTTGACTCCTTCTAATGTGTTCTTCATTTCAGTTATTCTATTTTTTTATTTCTGACTTTTTTTTTATGTTTTCTTTCTCTATTTTTATGTTTCTTATAACTTTATTGAAGTTCTCCCTGAGCTCATTGACTATCCTTATAACCAGTCCTTTGAATTCTTCATCTGTAGATTGCTTGTCTCCATTTTGTTTAGTTCTTTTTCTGGAGCTTTGTTCTGTTCTTTCATTTGGGACATGTATTTTTGTCTATCCATTTTGGCTGCCTCCCTGTGTTTGTTTCTATATATTAGGTAAAGCTGCTATGTCTCCTGGTCTTAGTAAAGGGCTTTATTTATGTAGTAGGTGTTCTATGGGGCCCAGTAGAACAGTTTCCCTTGTCACCTGAGCCTGATGCTCCAGGTGTGTCCCTTGTGTGTGCCATTCTGTTGTAGTTGAGCCTTGGTTGTTGTTTTCATGTCAGGGTGAGGGATTGACCCTTGGGCTGATTGATTGTGAAGACTAGCCATGACTACAGTGGAGGAATTATTGTGCAGAGGCTGACCCTATGGAGCAGGATTTGCTTTAGCAGGACTCTGGTGCCTGCCCAGTCTGCTCTTTGGGTATGTTGCCCTTGGAGGTGGCCAGGTGATGTTCTGGCTTGGTCTGAAGCTGGCCACCAGGTGTGCAAGCCCTGGGGGATTGTGGAAGGGGCTGCTTCTGCTCCACAGGCCAAGTTCAGCCACAGCCTGTGCCCTACTCAGGCCCACCTGGCATGAGCCACAAAGCAACCTACAGATGGCTGCCACTTGTGCTGGGCTCAGAGGTACCTGGAGAGGCCAAGCCGCAAACCAAAGCCGGCTGCTGCTAGTGCCAGAACTGGGGATGCTCAGCAAGAGGGATGAGAGTTGCCAAAGCCAGATGCTGCTTGTTTAGATTTTGTGAACCTCTGAGAGATTTTAGGAAAGTCTGCAGCCTGAGCCAAGACAGGCTGTTTTTATGGAAAAGCTACTGGAAGTGGCCTGGGTAGGCCCACAAGTTGGGTGAGTCAGGTTCTCAGGGAATCACTAGGGCAGATGAACAGTGCTAGCTAGATTAATGGAGACTCATATAGTAGCCGCCTGCATCTGCTCTCCTAGGGTGGGAAGAGCTCAACAAAGAAACAGAGGACTCTGCTAGCACTTCTGTCTGGGAGAAAGCTGCCCACTCTCACCCTGAAGCCAGACAGTTCAGTTGCTCTTTATATGTCCCTGGAATCTTTCAAGCTACTTCCCCAGCACTGGAGCTCAGAGAAAATGAGTCCATCAGCAAGTGAGTCTGTGTGTGGGCTCTTTGAGAGGAACACCTGGGATTCTAGCTGCCTTCCATTTCACCCAGCCACAGTCTCCACTGGTTTTCACAACCAGAAGTTATGGGGATTTCTCTCCCTGGCACTGGAACCCTGGGCTTGGGAGCCTGGTGTTGGGGCTGGGATCCCTCACTCCTCTGGGGTGGATCTCCAAAGCTGAGATATCCCTCTTGATTTTTAATAGTAACATGTGGGTGCAGGACTAGCCCATTTTATGTCTGCCCCTCCTACCAGTCTTGAGGTAGCTTCTTCTGTATATCCTTAGTTGTAGGGCTTCTGTTTAGCTGGACTTCAGATGGTTCTCAATGATGATTATTCTGTAGTTTAGTTGTAATTTTGATGTAGTCATGAGAGGAGGCAAGCACAGTGTTTACCTACTCTGCCATCTTTACCAGAGAATCTCAGTTTGTTTTTTAAAATTTATTTTATCAATCTGTGATGGTGATTTTTGGTCATGAGACCAAGACTGGCAAAGAGGGCTTCACGATCATCCCTTCATTTGCCATTAGACTCAGGGTCATGAAATCTCCACATCTTTCTGGCACCTCTCCTACTCTGCCTAGATGGGCTCAACATGGTTTTCATGGTGTATCCCCCCAAAATGCTAAGAAAACACTTAGTCAATGATACTCAGTACTGCCTACAGATTCAGTGTCCAGCCCTTTCTGAGAGTATTAACTCTTTGTGTGATGGATATGTTGCACATGCTCCCGCATTTGGCTCCTGGTCTTTCTAATTACGATGATTTCTAATTACGATGATTGGGGCTACCCCGCCCCATCCTTTTCTGCTCTTTACTGTCCTGCTCGCTGCCCTGGGATACTGATCCTGCACAATACCTCCACCCGGCTCCCTTACAGCCCTTTGCCTATCTTCCTGTTGGGCTCAGCAACATAAGGCAGTGACAGGATGCTGGGGGGAGTGGAGAGAGCGTTTCTGCTCTGCTGTCTCCCCACTTTGGACAGCAGTTCTGGCTGCAGTGGTTTCTTTACACCTGTAGGTGTGCCCTCTTCCAGGACTCTAGCTTTCACTGGGTTCTGGTAACATCACTTCCTCCCTACCCTAGTCTCTTCAGGCTTAGGGTGGCAACAACCCCAGCTGTTATAATCCTTGGGTGCCTTGACATCTCCTGTTGGCTTCCTTATTCCTGCTTCTAGTCTCATTACTAAAGTCTTTTCAAAATCCCAGCTTGAGTGCCTTTCATTTCCTGCTGGGCCCTCACTGACACATCAATGAACAATTCTCTCTGAAGGCAGGGACAGGTCTTGGCTACAGGCACTGGGGCTCCCAATTGTCTCATCTCCCAGTTTCTGTCCACACCCCTTTGTGCTGGGCATTTTGGTTAGGAGACTTCAACCACAGTCACACGTAGGGTTATAGGGAAAGATCATGGGTCAACAAGGGCACACTGCTGTGGGCTTGTACCAGTGGTGGTGGGGGGTGAAGTGAGAAGGTGTGTTCTTTGCCTTAGGGCAATCCACAGACTGGCTGGGATATAGGAAATCACATACCATCAAAACAATATTAATGATGATCATGAAAAATGATAGTTATTATTTATTGAGCACTTAGTATGTGTCAGGCATTGGAGTATATAGTAGACTATATGTAAATTATCTTTAATTCTCATTCTAACCTTGCAATGTCAGTATTATGACCTGCATTTTACAGACCGAAATGTGAGGCTCAAGAAAGCAAGTGACTTGCCAGAAGCTGTTCAAGCTAGACTAGAGCTGAAATTTAAAACCAGGTCTTTCTGGCTCCAAACCATGATTGTTTTTTCAGCTATGCCACATTGACCCATGAAATAGAAAATCATACAGGCTACCGTATATGATCCAGGGCTTGAATGGAAGGCAGCTCACATTTTGTGTGTGATGGAAGGATGGAAGATCAGCTCAGGGAAGAACTGTGTGGGCTGGAGGGGACATGAGAGATTTCATTAAGGAAGCAAGATTTGGCCTGCACCTGAAGGAAAGAAATTAGGATATTGGAGAAAGAGAAAAAGTAAACGAGGACACAAATGTTAGTGCTATATTCAAAAGTAATGGCTTCCAAACATAAGGAACTCAGGAGGCCACCTATTCCGTGCGATTTTCCCTAAAACCCTGGGCTCCAGTTGCTGCTCCGGGCTGGGATTTAGGGCATAGCTGTAGAGTTTTGCTTCCGTAGGACACAGCCACCTGCACTTAGACTCTTCACAACTCTTCATGAGCTTGGATTACCTGTTCAGAATGAGGGCCACGAGCTTCTGCTTTACCTCATTCCTTGCTTTATGTTGTTCTGGTGGGGACCTGTGTTCCTGGGGTCACACTCCGCAGCTTGTCGTCCATCTATCCAGCCACCCATTTCTCTATTCATTTACTTACTTAGATTGATGCACTCGTCTACTTTATTCATATCTACTCTAACTCTATATCTGCACAAAACCCTCCTACAAATCCTAAGCTGTGGACCCAGTCATATACCTGTACTCAAGATGGTGGGTCCAGCTGAAGAAAACCCCACCACCCCCAATGGTGGATCCAAAACCTCACTAGGTTCTCAACATCTCCTAGCAACTTCTTTGTATGAATGTGGTATCCTGTCATTCTTAGAGATTATTATTTCAGACCCTCATCACTCATCTTTAGACATTTGTTATCCACTCCCACCTCTGACTCACTCATTTCTGCATCTCCCTCAGATATCCTATCACACCTTAACTAGTTTTTTCCATGCTTTGATGCCGCTGTATGCTCAGCATAAGAGTAGTTTGTCTCTCTTCCTTTTTATTGTGTTTTACTCGGAGGCTTGTCACCTCTCTCATTACTTCTGTTTTACCTAATCCCCTGCTGTCTCCTCACACCAATTCATGGAAATACATGTGAACTCTCCAATGGCCTACAGATGGCTGAACCTAAAGGATTTTTTTTGGTTTTTAGCTTGCTTTCTGCAGCTTATGGCATCAGTGTCCTTCTTTTTGCAGGATTTTGGTAAACATCTATCTTTCCTCTTTTGACCTCCAGGACTCTACTTTCTCTGCAGCCTTCTCCCCTTTCTCTATACCCTTTCATTCTCTGTTCTTCCTCTTATCCTTTCCTAATTCAACACCTAGACTCAGACTTATTATTTTTCTCTATCACAGAGAAAGCTGGTGCAGTGATTAGAATCCAGTTGATGTGGATTTGAGCATTTGAATCTTGGACCCACCACTTCCTAATTGAGCAACTTATCATACTTGCTGAGCCTCCACATTGGAATAGAGCTTAGCACATACTTACAGTTTAATAAATATCAATTATTTTCCATCCAATTGTCCAAGCACATACCTAGAAGTCATCCCAGACTTCTTCCTCAGCTCCCTCTAATACAGCAGCGAGGATCTTGATCTTTTGATTGCCTCTTGGAAGTGCCCAGTTTTTGTGTTCTCTAGAGATGCTCCACTTCAGGGACTTATGTGGGGTTTGATTTTTTTTTAACTGCTCTGTTTGCTTTTAGCTTTACCTGACTTGATCTGACTTTGCAACCAAAACAATCTTTTGAAGAAACAATTATGGCCTCAGTCGTGTGGAAAAGCCTAGTGGGATTGCCACTGCCTTTAGGTCCAAATGCTTTGGCATGTGATGGAGGGTCCTTACAGATCTGCTTCCTATTCTCCTCCAGTCAGACCTTCTAACTCCTGCAAGTTTTCCAATATCCATTCCATGACCTAGCCATCTGATTCCTAAAGTTGCTCATTAAATGTGGGTCCGCTCTTACTTGGTGAGACTCACTGGCATCGCATATCCCAGGAATCTGTACATTTGACAAGTTTTTCCCACCCCTTGTATGTCTGATTCACTTCAAAAATTGGAAATCATTGTTGTAGAAAATACAACAAAAGAGTTCAGTCTTTGTCCTTAACAAGAGGTCAAAATGAAGTTAATCAATAGCTAGCTGATGTAATCCTGGCTATAAATGCCATAGGAAGGAGGTTACGGAAAGGTGTTGTCTTTCTGCGTCTTTGCCTCCTTTTTGCTTACTATTCTTCAGTGTATCACTCACCGTGCCTAAGTTTTTCCTAGCTTTTGGAGAGGATCATGCCTTGTGACATGCAAGAGGAAAGAATTACTCTATCTACTCTCCATGGACACGAAGCTCCTCCTGCTCACCACGTCTGAACCATGGCCCACGTCCTCACAAAATTAACAAGTTTTGTTTAAATCCCGGGTTTCTTTTGCATGCATCCAAGTTGGATCAGGTATGAGCTTTGTGGAAGAAGACAAAGGAAACCTCCCTGAAGGTTGAGGGAAAATGAAGTGAAATAATGATGAGTGTTGGAGTCCACAGTCCAGGAATCTAACTTAAGTAAATCAGTGTATTCCCTCGGGCAAGTTCCTGAGTCTCTGGGCATCACATTTGGCACCTTTACAATGAGTTGGGGAATTTGATTATCAAATTAGTAGCATTAGTGTACTTTCTTTATAGGATCAATATGAGAATCCAACAGGATAAGAGCTGTGACAACACCTTTAAATCTTAAAATACCATGATGCAAAAATGGATTACTAAGGCTTGAAAACATCATCTGAACCTCTGATTGTTAGATTTTTATAAGTGACGTTTTTCTTCCAAATGTGAGGCAGATCTTGGACGTCAGTAGCAGCAGAATTGGGAGAGGTGGTGGGAAGAGGAATTACAGAGAGTCTATCTTTTGAAATGAATGTTAAGAGCAGAAGGAGCCTATTTTACTAACCATTTTCTCAATGTTCCTCCTTCATAAATGGCTCACTACAGGTCCTTCCTTGCTTTTTCCTCTTTCTCTTTGAGCAAATTGAGTTCCTGTAAATCTTAGAATTAATCGTCTTTGAAAAAACGACGTTTAACTTGTTAATACTTGCGGAAACATCCCCAGGGGAGATCCTTCCCACCTTCGTCCCCATCCACCTCTCAAACTTTAGCTTCCACTGGTTCCTAAAACCCGTGTCCATTACAGCCCAACTGCTCTGATCACTCTTACACCTCAGTGTTCCATGCAGGCAGATACCTGGTAGGAAACATTGAATACACATTTCTTTGGAGGTAAAGTATATCACTTTTCTAGGCTCAAAGAATTCCTTTTGAGTAAATTCATAGCACCAATTTGTAATGTTGGGTCTAAAGTGGTCAAGTTAAGTACCAGTTGAAATCCAATCAGAGCTCTGCTCCCAGTCAACCAAATTCATACAAAGTTGGCCAATTTTTGCTGCATATCTTAGTAATCCTTGGTTCTCTCTCTCTCCTTTTCTTCCTCCTCTCTTTTGGTCTCACACACCAAGCAGGGCCAGGTTTTATTCCAGCAAACTTGGGCAACAATAGATATGATTGTCAGCCTCCCTGGGGCTGGCCAGGTTTTTATGAAATTAGACATATTTGTCTTGATGTTTAGAAGCGAGCATGAAATTCAAATCTGTGTGTTGGCATTCCACGGGCTGGGCCTTTAATATTCAATGACATAACTTCATTGCAGTTTTGACAACACTATATAGAAGTTGTGCTTACCATTGAAAATTAAAGCCACTGAAAGCGTTGACAACAGCAAAATTGTGAATGCTTCCCGGCTCCTGAAGTGATTGCTATTCCAGTTTGTCTAGAAGTGCTTATTGTGTTTGTAATGCCGTCAGTTCTACTTAAAGACGACTTGAAGTCGATGCCATACAGGTAAGTACCAAAGAAATCTCCATCTTCTTTTCTCTCTCCACTCCCCCATCACTTCCCACAATTTTTCCACTGAGGGTACATTTGCATTTGGCCCCTAATGCCCTCAACTTCTGAGCCAGTTGGTTCCATTTCTCTTTCAAGTTCCCAGGTTAACCAGATTGTCATTTTTTTGGTAAATGACATTTTACTTTGCCTTTTTTTCGCTTTTCTTTTCTTTTCCTCTCACGTGAGTATCAGGGAGATTGTGTTTTAGTGACTTACTGCACAAATCCCCTTAATGTCAGAACCATCTCCTCTTGTGTGTAAAGCAAATCTTGGGTGGGGAGGGGTTAGTGGTGAGGAGGATTTGTTATCTGAGGAAGGGTGACCAACCAACCAACCAACCAACACAAAAACAATAAAAAAAACACACAACCCCAAAAACTACCTTTGAAACTAATGTTAGGAGTAGAGAGAGACTACTCTATTAACTGTGACTTCAGGTGGGGTCTTTATAATGTCAAAATATGGTACAAAGCAAAGTTAAAAATAATTATTTACAAATGGTTCGCTTTGCTGTTGCTGGTGGCGGTATTAAAGTAGGTGAACAAGCAGAGAATCCTGACCGCCTTGTTTAGGTGGGTTGCTTGGTTTGGTCTTTGAAGGAGATTTGCCTCCCCTGTTACCAGTTGGGATAGGATGATTTTATCAGAAAAAAATTCTTCGTACAAGCCTTTCATCCTCCAGCAAGCTGAGACCCTTGAAATCTAAACCTCAGTTGCAAATATGAGAGCTGAGAGGACCGTCTGGGGCATTGACGGTAGTGATCCTGGAGGGACCCTGTGCAGCCGTCTGTAGGAAGGGTTAAGTGTAAGAGAACAGCTGCGTGGTTACCCACATCGGCAGTTGTGGGGACATGTAGACACCAATTGTTTATTCAATATATACACGCATTCAATATATGGGTGTATATACTACGTACCGTATTACTTAAGACTGTCTTACAGTCATTGTGAGAAAAATAAAGTCTCTCAGTAGCTCAAGACATAAGGGCCACATACCGAGTAACTATTGTCACTACATCTGGGGACACGTAAGCACACATCTGAGTGTGAGGTCAGCAAGTCCCTGGTCAGTTCAGTAGGATAGGTGACTTCCTGAGGCCATAGTCCACGAAAACTTCACTAGAAGATGGGAATCAATTGTATATCATCCCAGACTTCACTACCTAGCCATGTCTTCCTGGCTGTGCTCAGTCATGGCCTTTGGGCTCCACAAAGGTACAGGTGTTAACTGTATTCATTGCTGGCGAAGACTGGCAGGGCCTTTGACTCAGCATTCCCTACATCTGAGGAGTCTAGCACTTCCAGAATGTTTACGCTGTGCTTAACATGTACCTAGTGCTTTTCCTGGCACATAGTAGGTCTTCTCTACGTATTTGCAGGTGATTGAATGAAAACCTGAGAGGGAACTTTTGGGATGATGATGATGATGTCGGGGACCTCCAGCTGTGACCCTGCCTGGGATGGGCCCCCGAGGCTGTGCTGGGAAAGACAAGGTCAAGCCTCTGGGGTGATCCCAACAGAACAGAGATGCTCCTCAAGAGCATGTGTCCTCTGAGCATCTCTCTCCACCTTCCCGGGTATTGGCCTGCTCTGTCCCTCAGGGGATTTGTGATACAGCCTTTCTCCTTCTGGAGGAAAATGACCACACTTGTTTTAAAACTTCCAGCAAGTTGCCACCAGGGGTGCTTTGCATTGAGGTGGCTTTCAGGGTAGAATGGCAGAGAACTCCCAGCTTCCCACAGCCTCAGTTCTTTATTGCCAGAAGGTTCTATTTTATGGAGAGGCTAATTTCTCCACCTGGGCCTGAGGGTCATTTTCTTCATTTCTGGTTCTTCTGGGAAAGCTTCCCACCCACCTCTTTTCGGGGGTGGCTCACCTCCCCCCAGAGGGTTGTTCAGGGCTAAACCAGGAAGTTCTCATCAGGATCCAGCTCCCCCTCACTGTGACCTAATTCACAAGGGTACTGGTGCTCTCCCTACCTTTGGAATTAGCCAGGGAAATTCTAGGGTCAGGGGAGGACACTTTCCATCTGCATTCACCACTGTTTGTGTAAGGAAACGATTTGCCACCATCAAAGGGTGGGAGCCGCCTGTGAGCAGCTGGAGGACCCTCAGGTTCCTGCGTTCGCACCAGTAACCTCCTAGTCCACCCACGTCCGAGAGCAGCAGAACGCTGAACCTCCACACTGGACGGGCTTGGCTTCCTCTCCTCCCTCCACTGGTCTGGAGGTTTCTGAGGTCACAGACTGAATCGACTGTTTAATTTCTAACCTCCCATCGCTCTCAATTTAGGGCTCGCCTATGGGGTCCAACTACTCAATTAGGGCAGGCATTAAAGTTGGTGGCTGCTTTGACAGTGTGTCATGGGAGGCGGCAGCATGTCCCCAATCCAAGAGCTTTTCATTCCTCCATAACAGCCTCCTTCAGGGTTTCTTAGTCAGGTAGCACCTTGGTAGTTGGTGGCATGGCAAGTAGCGGATAACATTGACATGAGAGCAACACAAGGACACAGGCTAGGTCTTGAAAGAAGAAGAAAAAGTGGGGCAGTTAGGAGAGAAGGGCACCCGGATGGAGGAAAGGGAAGTTAATGATAGAATTGAAGACAACAAATAAAGTCTTTTCTAGCTTTGATCTTTTGCCAAAGGTGACTTTTGCAGTACATCACCGTACCCTCTGGAGGGTTTTAAACCACCTGCTCTAATTTTCTAAAAATAGAGTCTCTACTCTTTAACCTCTTGAGGCAGGATATTTTTTTTTTATTCATTTTGTAGAATTGAACAAGTGGAGACTCAGAGAGGTGAATAATCTCCCCAAGGTAGCACAGCCAAAGGAGAGTGAAGCTGGTATGAAATCCAGGTACGTTCCCCAAACATTCATGCACCACAGTCTCTCTGTCGTTGCTGAATTCTCACTCCTGCTCTCTCTCTTTCTGGTCTGAAATCGGTACTGACACGAATTTGAAGGTAGCTTGAGAATACTGATTTATTTGGACCATTCACTTGCTTCAGTTCAGAGACAAGAAGAAAGAGCACAGAGAGGGCAAGGATATAATTTGGTATACATTTTGCAAAAGACCCACAAGGTCTGTGCACTCTGATTCTCCTCACTCTTTTCTCTCCCTCTTATTCTTGGCAACTGTCCCTTAAGCCCGTCTGTTCTCTGCCTCTAATATATTATGCTGATATTTTATTACCAAACAATTACATCCACTAATTTGAAAAGGAAACGAGCAGGAAATTGCAATTATAAGAGTAAAAGCAATGCTCTTTTATTTCTCCCCTTTATGCATATGAAATATGGTTTGTCATTGCTGCAAAACAGACTTTCCCCCTCTTCCATGGCTCTTCACTGCCTTGTCTTTAATAATTGAGCAGAAACGAGAGTCATAATTAGATTTCTGATAACAGGGGAGATATCTATGTGTTTGCAGATGTGGAGGCTCAGCTTGGAGCCATGGGGCCGCCATCGTGCCTCCATGGGAGAGAGCATACTTCGTGCTGTTTCTCTCGAGTAACTTCCAAAGTATCCTGTACATTGATGGTCTTCTATGCAGATTAATTATTTGTTCACAATTATTGTTTCCTCTCTGCCCTTGTCATGCTTTCTCACTCCGTTGGCCTTGGGCTTGGTCACATCTTGCTTTGGTCAATGAGTAGATGTGATGTACACCTCATTTAACTTAGCAGAAGCTTTCAACGTGCTTGCATGATTTGGCCTGCTTCCCTTGGTGACACTCAGGATGGGGACGGTTCCATCTAGGTCCCTGAGTGATTACGATACACAGAAATGCCCTGCTGTGTCCTGATGGATGTGTGGCGAATGCAAGAAATAAACGTTTGCTGTTTTAAGCCACTGAGAGTTAGCGCTGTTTTTTTAATCACAGCATATCCCAGCCCACCCTACTGATATATCTGTGATCTCGTTTGGCTCTCATTATATCCATGGGATAGAGAAAAGGCTGATCACACTGGGTAGTGTGGGGAAAAGAGAGTGTGATGTGGAATCAAAGGGACCGGGATAAAAATGCTTTTTCTATCACTACTGGCTGTGCAGGCTTAGCCAAGCAACCCAATGTCTCTGAAATCTTATTTCTTTAGCTGCACAAAGAGAATAATAATACTTACCTTGAAGGTTTCTGAGAATCAGAGTCAATGTATGCCACAGGTCCTAGCAGTGTTCATCAAAGAATAAGCATCTAATAATAGATAGCTGTTTTAAAAACAATTATTTTAAATTCCCCTTTTGATATTATCTCCATTGAATAGATGGGAATGCTGAAGCTAATCTGGCTGTAGGGACCCGCCCAAGCTAATTTCATAACAGAGCTTCAGCTTCCAGACTCTGGGTCCAGAACTCTTTCCCTGGATTAATACTTACTGAGTTCCATGCCTGGAACTGTACTTAGGGTCTGGGGTGGGAGTGCGGGGAGGGTGTCAAGAAGTGAAAACACTGCTTCTTTAAATGAAATGCAGTCTACATAGATAGAGGAGATAGATAGCAGAGTTAGCTCCAAAGAAGCAACTAGTTTATCTGGGGCACACAATATTCTAAAATTCCAATTTTGGGTGCATAAGAATCACCCAGTGGCTTACTAAAATGCAGATTCCCTGGTCCTACCCCTAGATTTTCTACCTTGACGCTATCCTGCATGACTAGAGGATATTTAGAGCATGGTGGGCTTTAACGTCAGGGTCCCTGGATTCATACCCCTTCTCTGACACCTGTAAATTAATTACGCAATCTTGGGCAAGTTACCTAACCTCTCTGTGCCTCAGTTTCATCATCTGTAAGAAGGGACTAATATTAATAGTTACATATCACAGTGAGGATTAAATTAGGTACTATGTACAAAGCACATGGAATTTAGCAAGCACTCACTGAGAACTCCCCATTAGTATTCTGATGCAGGAGCTCTGAGAACCACTAGTCCAGAAACTTCTCTAAGGAATGGCCAGGGTAAGCCCCTGCTCTGGTGTCCTAGCTGGATACTCTTTCATGGAGCTTCTTGAGACAATGTCTTCCACCCTGTGGGATCTATGGAGGGGTTTCCAATCATGGAAGCTTTGAATATGGGGCATATTTGGGTTAAGCAATGCTTCGTGGTGGCTCTTACATCACGTGTATGTCACCTCCTTCTATTCGCTCTGCACAGGTTCAGTCCTGGAAGAAGACTCTCATTAGCAAAGTTTGTTTGGGCACCATCTCTGGCTGGCAAGTGGGCAGCAATCCCAAGAAATTCCTGGTGCTTGGTTGCCTGAGGCTAGAGTCAGGGCTGGATTTGTGTCAACTGAAACATTTCAGTTATTTTTCTCAACCTGTGCCAAATGCTTCATTTGCCCCTTGCTAATCACCAGATATTAGAGTCCATAAGAGTCACATTTACTGCGAGAGAGGTTTTCTTCTTCTCTTTCATTTGTTTGAATAATTTATGTCCAATTTCAAAGGATTAAATATGGTGTGATCTCCCATTCCATCAAGAGCCACAGGTGAAAAATCTGGTTTTTCAGAGGAAATGGAGGCCAAGTTGTTGAGAGCCCTCCCGGTCCCAGCCTCTCTGTGCTGCCATGGACTGTTTGATGCAGGGCCTGCGGGCTGTCCCTCCTCTTTGTCCCATTTGCCTGTACTGCCCCTCCAACTTTCCTTACTCTTCAAGGTCCATCCCTCAGGAAGCCATCCTCCCAGTGTGAAATGCCCAGGCTGTGAGAAGGTAGACCAGGTCTCCTCCAGGAAGAGTCAGGTCCTGAGCTGGGAAGGGCTGGCTACTCCCTGGGAGCAGGAGGCTGCTGCCACAGATGTTCTGCCACCCGTGAGCCAAGAAGGAGTTACAAAGCATGCAGAGTAGGGTTCCTCTGACCAGACTGACTGCTGACATCCAAACTCCAGCTCTGCCACTACTTGGGGGTGGTGACTGTAGGCGATACTTACTCTCCCTATTGCTTTAGCATCCTTAGCTATATTCCTATAGGTGAGAACTACCACCTCATCACATTGTCCTGAGGATGTAAGTGAAAACAGAAAATATAGAAACATACAATCATAGGAAACACACATAGAAACCACTGAGAACGGGGTCTGGCATTTGATAATCTCTCAATAACATAGTTGCTTTCATTGTCACCTTTAGATCAAAATTTGAAGTTTATCATGAGGTATAGGTTTTATTGGTCAATTAAAAATTAATTTTAATTACATAAGAAATTTATGAACACATTCTCCTTGTAAAAAATGAAAACTACAGTGAAAACTATATTCCATTTTGGCTGCCCCCATCCCCAGCTCTTCCCCAGAATCTATTGCTTTTCAGTTTTGTACACAGCCCTCTAGGATTTTAAAAAAGGCCTCTATGTACATATGTGTTCTTGTAGAAAATAATAGAGTATATATAAGCATCTATCTGTCTATCTATTTATCTATCTAATCTAGTATAAATGGTATTATACCTATATGTTTTTTTCCACTCAATATTGTGTTTTAGAGATTATATTATTTCAGAATATAGAGGTGTGCCATATTCATTTTAGCAACTTCGGACTATTTCATATCGTAGGGCTATCACATTTAATTAAATGATTGTTTAAAATTTGCCCTCACTGTAGACAGTGCTATGATAAACATCCCTGTAGGTGCCTCAGTGTATGTATACATCGTAAAATTTTTTTCGAAGGATGTCATTTTGCTCTCCAAAATGGCTGTGCAAAGTTACATTCCCATCAATTGTGTACAAATTCTGTGTTTCATACCACATTATCATCCTTATATAACCTAACTTTATTCGGCCAATCTAAGCAGTATAAAAAGATTCAGAATTTTATTGATGTTGTAATTACAACTTTCCTATCCCTAATGAAATCATGTCACTATATATATATTTACTGAGTGTTTGCATTTCTCTTTTGTGGGTTTGCCGGTTGTATTCATTGCCTATTGTTTATTGAGTTACTTTTTTCTTGATATTTTTCCTGATCTTTAAACTATATTTTAGATAAAAATTCTTCTGTGTTATATCTGGTGACAATATTTTCTCCCATTCATTGTTTACTTTTTGTTCTATACATGTGCTTAATTTTGATTTTGTGCATTTACATCGCTCTGTTCTTTAAGGACTTGCTTTTGTATTCTATATGTATAAGTAGACTCTCCTTATGCTCAACATCATAAACACATTTTCCAATATTTTCTTCTATTTTTTAAAAGTATCAAGTCTTTCATGCATTTAGGTTTTATTTTGCAAGTGATATAAAGGAAGATCTAATCATATGCAATGTGCATTGGGCTAAGAGCTTTCCATGTATGATCCTAGTCATTCAAACTATCTGAAAAGTTAGGTATTCTGACACCCACCTTGCCGATGAGGAAATAAGCTGAGAGATGCAGTAATTTTCCCAAGGTCCCAAAGGCCAATGCAGAGCAGCCATCTGAAATGACATCTATCTGTGGATTACACAGCTCTTTGCACGTCCAAATGCCTCTCCCTGCAGGCTGAGCATTGGCTCATCATGCTAAGAGGAGGAATTTGGATTAGGTAGGAAAGAGCCTTTTTCCTGTAGGAACTGAAATCGCTGAATATCCCCAAAGGCCAGGAAGACAAGCACTAAAGGGGCAATGGATTTCTGAATAGGACGAAGAATTCCACAGTCCCAGCAACACGGCTTATGTGAACCAGCTTTGGGCGGTGCTTCTCTCTAGGATATGGCTAGGTCTTGGTGAGCATCCATCCAGTGGGTTGGAGCCTGGTCCTTTCCCTCATTAGTAGGACACTGGTCCAGGCTTTGTTCCTCCCTCTTTACAGCAGGAGGGGTCCAGGAAGTTGGGAACATAACCTGTCCTTTGCTACCCATTTCTACTGTACCCCTGACAAGGGAGGCTGAGTATGGAGTGGGGGTCACAAGAGGGGCAAAGGAAGGAGGAGGGGAAAAGCTCTTTCTGGTTTTATCCTGCAAATCTCACAGTTCCCACCTACTCACCTGTATGGGCTTGAAACCTGGCTCAACTGTTCTATCTCTCCCCAAAGAGCTGTGAACCACACACTTAGCAATGCAGAGAGATGGCTCCAGGCGCCCTCAGCATTTATTATAAATCACTGAGACAGGAAAGATATGAGTCTCCACCTGCAGAATCACTGAAGCAGCGACTGTGGACATATCTTACCTGAAAACGATTTTCCTGCTTCTTCCACAGCACATGGGGCTTCAGGGGCCAAACCCAGAGGAGCCATTCCCTGGGGCAGCATTCGTAAGTTCTGGGAAAGTTTTCTTTACATGATCCTTACATCAGGACCCTCTTAAATACTGACCACGTTTTTTGGCCTTCCTTGAAACTGTCTCCACTGGAAAGTATGCCCTCCATGCCCCACCCCCCAACCTGATGTCCTATGGTGTTTTCACATTCAGGCTTGCATTATAATACATTTTATTATCTTCTACCTACTAATAGATTTTAAGTTCCTTAAGGGAAGGAGTGGTCTTTATGGGAGATCAATAAAAAGTATTTAATTTCTTTTTAAAGAGGTACAGGAAAAAAAACCCAACCTTCTTTTTCCTAATGAAAAAGAAGATAATCTCTAAATTAACTGATTTCTTCTCTCTCCCCAAAACACAGTGTGATCATCCCCCCTCGAAACCTTTGTGCATGCGGTTCTCATATCTGTGAGGCCCTCTCTCCTTTGTCTGAGTGGATATTGGGACTCTCAGTTGTGTTGGTCACGCTGGCCTGATCCCTTCCACCACCTAGCACATACTATAAAATGGCAGGGATGGGACACGCGGCCCTCCCTGGGTGGTTTGCCCCCCTCGTCTCCCCTTTGGCCCTGGAGCTGACCCCGTGTCCTAGATGTCGGAGAGGCTGTGCAGAGCCGTTCACCAGGCAGGCCTGGCCTGTGGTTTGAACCAGCCAGTGCTGCCCTCTGCTATTCAGATCAAATCCTATTATCATCAGATGGGGACGCCCTCCAGATGGCCCCACACATGCACAGATGTTGCTGGGAAGGAGTGCGGGGGCTCCTTGGCCCAGCCCATTAGCACATCAGCCCGGATCAGTTTACCAGACTAACTAGTGCATCCTATCGGCTCTGTCACTTCTCGGTGGGCAGTTTCCTATCCAGATCCCTCAGCTTCCCGTTCTCGAACCCAAACTCACATGGTAAAGCTGGTCCCGAATTAATATGGATTTAGCAGCCATCTGTATTGGTGGAGTAGTGGGAGAGAAAACAATATGCCCTTTATTGAAAATTATTGAATTAAGAAAAGATTATAATAGGACACCACCCCCACCCTTTGCCTCTACGAATATGTCTTCTTAGATAAATGTTAGGCTCATTGATTATTGGATACGGTGGTCCCTTAAAGTCAAAGGCCAAGACCATACCCTGGAAGCCCTTTGAGGGCACAGTAATGTCCAGAGTTGACTACAGAGCAGTGAATCTTCCTCAGGAGGTGGGAACTTCGGTGGGAGCCCAGTAGTCTGAGCCTCTCCAGCCTTGCTTTCTTGGCCACGAAGCAGATGAAGGTCTCTCCTGAGTTTGCCCTGTGGGGAGGAAGTTACGGGGTTACAGGCAGCTTCCCAATCCTGGGCTCTGCTGCTTCTCACCATCAGCACCCTGGTTTGCCAGACTATCCAGGTGCACGACCTCTCAGCTTATTTCCATCGGGCAATCCCTGAGTCTTATTGTATTCCCATCTGGGCAGAGTAAAAGTAAGATTTGTGTACGCATCCATGCTGTGGAGGTAGTGATTCAGGTGAGTTTCATAGCTTACACAGTGATGGGTGCTCGTGTACAAGAGCCAGCTGCTCCCTGTGCCCTGTGGGAGACTCTCTAACCTTGCCAGCCCTGGGGATGGGGTCTGTGTCACAGGGAGACGGTGGTTTCCCTTTTGTTCCCTATAAGATTGCTTTAGGCAGGGGTCTTCCTTGCTACAATTAGACTGCATTTATTCCCCAAACCTGTATGAATGATCTTATGGAAAAATCTGGCATAGAATATAGTTTTGGAATAGGGCAGGGTGAGACAAACTCTGTTGGAGGGGGGATCAGGGAGACGTCAGGTGTTTGAGAAGTTTGATAATGAATCAGACTTTGCTTAGGAGAGAACAGGAAGGGTACTTGCTCTTTGATAGTAGGGAGTTGGACATCCTACACACTGTCCCCAGAAGAGACCCTAGCAGGGCCAAGAGGTGTGTGGGGGCAGGCAGGGTTGTCTGGGGGAACAGACGGGAATTGGGGGAAGTGAGGAGCCAACAGGATGCTGTGACATGTGAAGCCTTGGGTACAACTAGGAATTTGGATTTCTATCTGTCTATACAAGGGAGAGCACTTCTGAAACACTATAGGCTGGTTTGATTTAGAAAACCCATACTGCACATGGCTTTTGGGTAACAGAGTTATGGCATAAAGAGGAGTCCAGCTGCACCGTGATGAATTCAGCAGTTGCCTCTGGTTCATATTGAACCTTTCATTGAGGAAGGGTCTATGGTGGCCGAGGGTCCAGGGCAACTGCTTTCAGATTTCAGAAGTGGCCTTCTGAAGGGGCATCTGGGAAGTGAATTCCATCTATAAGTACATCAAAGTGGAACTTTTCGAGTGCATTATGAGACCAGCATACCCTCCTTGTGAGGGGTCAGAGACTGTGTGCCTATGCTGGGGACCCCTCCTCTGTGAAGAGGAAAGAGCCCCAAACACTCAGCACTTTTATAATTAAGGTGTAGTTGCTCAGACTCACAGGCAGGGCTGTGCGAGGACAAAAAATGGCTAAGAAAGGTGGTTTTGATGCCAGAGGTTCTTGGGGATGTCCTGAAGCTGCCTCAACCCGGAGGAGAAACTTGGTTCTTTTCTACATGTGAGGAGGAATACAAGACTAAGACAAATGTAGGAAAGCACAGGATGTTTATTAAAGTGCAAGTACACATGTGCGAAGGAATTGCAGGCAAGCTCAGAGAGCCATTCTCCCTGAGAAGGTCTTGATTAGGGTTTTTATGTCTCGTGGGGCAGGAATTTAGGGACTTTGCTCCGTCTTCTCCTCTCTAGGGGAGGGATCTCTGTTTCTGTCCTTTTTGTTCTTATTTGGTTCCTCTGGAACTGTCATGGTGTCAGGTGCGTAATGGGAGTTGGGTAACCGAAATGTAAATGACATTATGATAACATTAAAATTAGCTAAAGGTCAGGCCCTGGTCAGGGATACTGGTCCTGCCAGAGGAAACTAGTTCTTGTTTATCTCTAGCCACAGGTGTCAGGTTCCATGTTTTATTACCTTTCAGGGAGGTGCCTCTTTTGGTATCCTGCAGGGGTAGGAGCTGATACTCTAGGCTCTCTCTATCCTGTCCCAGTCTGGCCTGTCTAAGTGGGGAGTACAGGCTGAGACAGGGATGGGTGAGATTAGGAGAAGTGGAGAGGATAAAGTGCTGTCATCCCTCAAAACAAAACCATCCAAGTGGCTTTTTAAATTGCAATAAGCTAACATATGGGTGAACATCTTTTGTTTGTTTGTTTGTTTGTTTGTTAATTCAGTGCTGGGGATGGCTTTTCTTTTCTTTGTTTTTAAATTAAAATTTATTGGGGCGGCAATTGTTAGTAGTTACATAGGTTTCAGGTGTACAATTCTGTAATACATCGTCTATATATCACATTGTTTGTTCACCACCCAGACTCAGTCCTCTTTCCATCACCATGTATTTGATCCCTTTTACCCCCATCTGCCACCCCCATCTCCCTCCCCTCTGGTAACCGCTAAACTATTGTCTGTGTCTATGAGTTTTTAAGTGTATATCCATTTAAAAAGTGCTGGAGGCAGGTCAAGGACCAAAGTGAAATAAGTGAAGTTCCCACTCTCTTGAGATCCTCATTCCACAGAAGGCATATTTGTTTCCCATTAATTCATCCTACAAATACTGAAGTCCTAGTATGTGCCGGCTCTGTGCCTGTGCTGGGGATATGACCCTCACGGGGAAGGAGACACTGAGCTAACTCGTGAAAGAGCTAAACCACCTAAATAATCCCTATGAGGTTCTACAGGGCTGGAGTGATGAGACTGATTGTGTTTGGCCAGGAAGAAGACCTTCCTTGTGGTCTTCTTGAGACCAAGAAGAGCGAGTGAAGGAAATAGTCAATTGACGTTTATTGAGCCTCTATACTTGCCAGCCTATGTGTGGCTCGCAAAGCTTGAGTCAGTCGCTAGGAGTCGCCCAGCAAGTAGGCAGACACTTGTAATGTGTCCTGATGAGGGTGGCGGTCAAGTATGAAAGAGAGCTGAGAAAGAAGGGAGGAGAGAGGAAAAGGGAGGAGGGATCTAAGAGACCATCACGAATCAGTGTGTGTGTGTGTGTGTGTGTGTAGGAGGGACAGCCTCAGGCACCTGGAACAACTTCTTCTGGTCTCTGTGACGCTGATGCCATGAGGACACAAAGGTCACAGAAAGGAGGAAAAAGAGCTTCGGCTCTCATTCCCATCAGTTACTGTGTCTCTCAGGGAACGCGTTAGGGAAGTGGGATGGTGGCTTTCTGATGCTGAGTTTGCGTGAACAGGCTTCCCAGGGACAGATGTGCTTAATGCCATGTTAACAGACAAAGAGGGATGCGATGAAGCTCTGAAGTCTCCAGTCCCTGGCTGCCTCCCAACAACCCACCTGCAGAAGTAGACCCAGGCAAGGAAACCCACCTGATGGTAGCCCCTGAGGGCAGAGGGGCGGGGGGCCGGTAGGAGGAGGGAGGGAAGGGAGACTTTCTGGGGCCTGAAAAACTGGCTTCATGAGGTAATATCTTGAGTTCTAAATTTTCATTTAGTCTGTGTAACCCATTCACAGGGCCATCTTAAATATGCTCGGAGAGCATAGTTGCCTGGTGGCAAGCTTCTCCATCATTCTATATGGTTATCTGAAAGTCTGTCTGAGGTACTTGTCTCACTTGCCTTAAACATGATATCATCTGGGTTAAACATAGCCCTCTTTGGAACCCTCTTTGAGTCTAACTGACACGTTTAGTTTTGCTGGAGGGCTTCTGGAGCTCCCCTACCCCCTGCTTTGGGGCTCCTAGGCTGCTCTATGGGCACTGCGACTATTGTGCCAAATAGACGGCACTGTAAGCACCTGTTGATTGCAGTGCGGCAGCCTTAGTGCCTCCCACATCCATGGCTCCCCGCCACGGCACCCACTGTGCATACCCACCCCACCTGTGTCCTACTCTTCACACCAGACACCTGCAATCCTTAGTTCTTAGCTAAAGGCCCCGTGACCGGAAACACATTCAGGTCCTGTCTCAGCGACTAAGTTTATTGCAATACCTTTTATTCCCTCATAGGAAAGATTGAAACTAAATATAAACACTGGTGAAGACGTTGGGTTCCTATGGATTGGAGTGAATGGGACAGTGATTGTCTTCGTCTGTTTGGGCCGCTATAACAAAATCCCGGATTGGGTAACGAAATAACAGAAATGTATTGCTCACAGTTCTGGTGGCTGGATGTCCAAGATCAAGACAATGGGAGATTCCGAATCCTCATCGATAGATGGCTGTCATCTTGCTGTAACCTTACGTAGTGGAAGGGATTAGGAAACTCGGTGGGTCTCTTTTATAAGAGCACTAATTCCATTCATGAGGACTCCACCCTCAGGACCTAATGACCTCACAGACACCCCACATCCAACTACTAACACATTGGGGATTAGGTTTTAACACATGAATGTTGGGGGGGGACACAAACATTCTATCTATATTGGTGATGGAATGAATCAGAAAAGAAGCAAAGGTCACAAATGTGATTGGTTTTCTAATTTTAGAGCAAGATTCAGTCCCCCAGTATAGCCACCATAAGCACGATATCTTGTTGGCAACAAGGGCTTTATATCAAAAAACTGGAGAACCGCTAAAGGGATTCCTCGTCAGGGTCCCTTCTCTGTAGATCCATATGTCCCACAGCCCAGAGAAAGTCAGTCTGCAAATGGGATGCTGGGATGGGTGACCCAGTTCTCTCCTTCTCACTCAACCCAGAGAACTCAGCCTTGAAAACCATGCACATCCAACTTTTTTTTGGTATGCAATAGCCCCATTTCAGGGGGAAGCAAGGTTTTTTTGCTATAAACTTCCATTGGGATTTTAGAGACATTTTATAAAAGTATTAGACTCTAAGCTCTTTTGAGAAGAAAAGACAGTCAAAGTTTTTCATTGTGTATTCTCACATGCAATATAGTGCTTGACATATAGTAAGTGCTCAGTAAATGATTTTGGGGTGAGATGTTTTGTTTTCAGTGCTGTTTAATCTATAGTAGCTTAGGTGGGGGTGTGGCTAGGACTTGGAAGGGAGTAGGCCCTGGAATTAGATCAGCCCAATCGCATGGGGCGAATACTGTGGAGGAGTTCAGTCCTAGAGACAGAACACTTGGTACTCAGTGGGCATGGCTGACCAGCGATGGGACTGTCCCAGTAGGCAAGCAGCCCAAGGTCAGGAACAGCATAGAAGGAGACAAACAGTCCAAGAGTGTGTCCGTGTGCCAGGCCCTGTTCTTGGCAATCCATGTGGAGTAACAACTTTCCTCCTCACAGCCAACCTGTGAGACAGGTAATATTGCTTCTGTTTACAGATGAGAAAGTAGAATCAGCGTGAAGCTGTGACATTCTCAGGTCACCCAGCTGGTAAATGGTACCAGGACTCCATCCCAGGCTAGCTCACTGGAGATTACATGCTCTTCACAACTCCCTCTACTGTTTCTCTGCAGTGGGGTCCTAAGGGTAGACAGCTGAAAACTGGGGAGCCCAGCAGGCCGCTGGCAAAGTCAGCAAGCCAGCCTGGGGTCAGTTAGGGTTTCCGGGCGGGAATTCCTGCCTGTTCTTGTGAATTTTTTTCGCTTTCCTATTCCTGAATCCCAAGAAAAGTTGGTCAGGAAATTGGGAAGATCGGCTCCTTGAACCCAGGTGGTTGGTAGTATCGGCCGTCACTTTGTTGAAATGATTCATCATGGAGAACAGAAAACAGTTTATATCTCGGGATTTGGGAACGGGAAAGTAAAAAAAAATTCCTGAGAATGGGCGGGGATTCCCACCCCGGAAACCCTAGGGTCAGTTGACAGCAGGTGGGAGGCAGCTGGGTTCTAGAACGCATAGCCTGAAGTGGCTGGACATTGAGTTGATGATGTGGCCCGGGATTCACAGAAGGCAATGACCAAAATCAGGTAAGAAAGTCCCTGGCTCAAGGGCTGGCACACTAAAATTAATAGTGCTGGGTCTCAGGATATTGTGAAGTACCTCTGAGATTCTACCTCTCCAGGTTTGTGTTGGCCAAGTCCTAGGACGAGGCCGAATATCATTCTTAGAATGCTATCATGGTAACCACCTGAATAAGTGAATGGGAGAAAGCAGACACCATCCAGCCGGATCTAATGCACAGGCTCGCTTGATTTCCTTATGGTGAGTACTTTCCTTTAGACCCATCCTTTTATTTCAGGCCATACAGTTGGAGCTAGTGTTTATTTCCAAAGTTGTGTTATATGACGGGAAAAAGTTCTCTGGAGAAAAATTCTGGAGTTCATTAAACAAAAGAGAAGAAGAGAATGACGGAGGGAAGTAAAGAGAAAATTATAGGAGCATGACGTTTCCTCTCCTGTAGCAAAAAACCTGAAATAATTACATCTCCTGTTTGGAACATTTTTATTTTCCACACTTTATTCATGTTTATGCAAAACAATGAGTGAGGAGAGTACATTCTTAGGGTGAACTCTTCCCAGGAAATACATGGCTGTACCCACATAACTTTCAGGTCACTGAAGGAATTGGTTAGACTAAAATTTATTTACAGTGGAAGATTGACCAGAAGTCCCTTCTATCCTCTTTTGCTTTTTAAGCACTTTGTATTTATGGTTTTTATTTGGACAAATCAATTTGTCTCCCTCTGAGTGTAACTGGAGAAACTTAAGAATGCCAGTCCAAGGTTGTTCAGTACAAGCCCAGATTGGGAAACTCCTCCTTTTTATTTGTTGGAGGAATTTTTGTGAAATAGGAAAGGCAATGGTGGCCAATACTTTTGAGCAGGCAGCCTTTGTAGGCAGCAGACCGTCTATAAATCGGTCTTTTTCCATCAAGTGGCCAATGCCTTAATTCTCTCCTAACAACCATTAATCAAACCAGCTCATAGGACACAACTTCAAATAGACCCTAAAGTGTAATGATTTTATTTCCTCATCTCTTTGGCATTGACATTGTAACAGAGGCTTTGACTAATATAACAAGGAAGTCCTGGATGGCTGAATTTCAGGCAATGGCCACAGGCTGGTAGGGCAGATTATTCTGGGCAGTCTGGCTTTCCTTAAACTGTTTGAATAGCACCACGACTCCACTTAAAAAATAACTTCCCTTATAAATGTCCTCTTACTCCATGATTTTACTAAGAATGAACCCAAGGGGCTGGCTGTTTTGGAACAACTTTGATCAATTCTGTCTTCCCCCATGGACTGGAAAGCAGGGGTAGGACAATGCCTGGGAATAGTTATGCAGAGCGAATCTCACTAATTTTTCACAGGGATGGATGTTTTCTAACTTCTGTCCTGTGGTATCAGTGTTTGAGTCTGGAGGGAGAGGGAGCCTTGGAGAGTGTTTAGGAGCTCTGATCTCTGCAGGAAATGGAAGAAAGGATCAGAAAGAGAAATTGAGAGAAGGCAAAGGGATTTGGGGTTGAGGGGTGGCTTAAACACAGACATTTATTTTCTTATAATTCTTGAGGCTGGAAGTCTTAGATCAAGGTGTCAGCAGGGCTGGTTTCTCCTGAGGCCTCTCTCCTTGGTTTGTAGAAAGCTATCTTCTTCCTGTATCTTCACATGGCCTTCCTTCTGTACATGTCTATGTCCTAAGCTTCTCTAAAGACACCAGTCACATTGGATTAAGGTCCACCTTAAAGACCTCATTTTAACTTAATCACCTCTTTAAAGACCCTATCCCTATACAATGGTCCCTCGGTTTTTGAATGTAATCCCTTCCGGAAGACTGTTTGAGTTCTGAAACGTTCAAAAACAGCCGACAGCTAGGCCTCAGGATTTGGCACTCAGCAGAGGCTGCGTAACATGTTCTACTTCCGCAGCATGTTCGAAAACCCAAGCACTTACTTCCATACTTTCAGTGTTCATAAACTGAAATGCTCGTCAACCAGAGACATTCAAAAACCAAGGTACTACAGTATAGTCACATTCTGAGATACTGAGGGTTAGACTTCAACATATGAATTGGGATGGAGGCACAATTTCAACCGATAAAAAGGGGTGAATTTGAAGGGATTTCTGCAACCAAAAGTAACTTTGTTTTTTCTATACACAGAGGGGGGCAGCTCTTAATTACAGAGCATAGATACTAGAAATCTAGTACTCAGTCAGTGTAAATCAATCAAGAAGGGACCGTCAGGACCATTTTTAATTCATTGGTTCTCCAACTCAGCTGCCCATTAAAATCACCAGGAAGTTTTTAGAAACACTGATGCCTGGACGCCTACCGTTTCAGATCCTGATTCAATTGATGTGAGGTAGGAACTGGAATAGAGTCATGTTTAAAAACTTCTCAGAAGATTTTAATGTACAGCCAGGAGTCATAACCACTGATGTAATCCACATCCAGATTTTTATAGATAAAGAAGTAGTAGCCAGATATGTTGATGACTTATCTAAGATCAGAAAATATGTGTGGACGAGCACACGGGGTTCCTGATTAGGATCCTGGGACTTTTCTGCCAGTACACTTCTTTCCATTCCCTAGATGCTGATACTCCATCAAGGTTTCTGTGGCAGATGTTATATATTCCCTGCCCAGCACGCCTTACTCCAGCTCCTGGGAGTGTTGATGCTCTGGATCAGCCCTGATGCTGAGACCGGATGATAGAGTATAAAGATGGAATAACTCTGAAGGGTGCTGCCAGCTCCAGAACTCCCTGTAGTGAATGTGTAGCAGTTCTTCTCCTCCGTCTGCCAAGTCCTACTTCTTCCAGTGGCTCCCAGCTGTGGCTCCCAAAAACATCCCAATAAGCCTCCTGTTTGCCGATCTTTATGTCAGAGTCTGCTTTCTGGGGAACCCAATCTATGATACATCCTCCCTGTGCTCATAGTTCTTTCATCAATACTTACTGAATGCTCACCATGTTGGGCTCTGGGCTAAGTACCTGGAATATAAAGAGGAATCAGACCCACGTCCTACTCAAGCTGCGTGCCATTCACCAGAGGTGCTGGTGGTCAACAACTGACTCCAATGCCCTGTCTGAGCTATAATAGCAGGATGATAAAAATGGTGCCAGGGCACCCACGAAAGGGGTGCTGATGCTCTGACTGGGGAAGCCATCCCAGGCCACTCTGGCCTGTACTTCCTGACCCTTCTGAGCAATCTATCTAGGGGACTGAGCACCTTCTCGAAGCAGTGGGTCCTCTGGCTCTTCTAGACACTCTTTATGACACATTGGGTAGGTGGTAAAGGGGAAGCTTGTTAGTGGAGGAGAGGCAGCAAAGAGAAAGGTGCAAGAACTAGGATAGATAGACATAGTGTGAGGGTTCGGTTTGGGTCTCCATCTGTTACTCATTCTTCCTTCCCAGGAGGTCATTTCCCTGCACCGTCACCGAGATTAGGCCCCCCAGAGCTCTTTTACTCAGCCCTTCCCTCAAAGAGGGCTAGAATCAGGCACTGACCTGTTAGAGGAAATAATGTCAGAGTCAGTGTGTCCTCTTCAAAGGCAGACTTGCCCTCTGTGTTTTATCCTCAATGATGGAAGAGAAAATGGGCATCAGCCAGCAGGTGGGAAAAGTTTAGGAGCATCCAAGTGGTCTCCTGGGTCCTTGTGAAACTGACCCATGCAGACAGATGGTCACGTAGCCTTGTGTCTCCAGAGATGGTTATGGAGCACAACCAGGACGAGTCCTTGTGACAACCGTCCTTCTGTGTGCAGTGGCTGAAAAGAGGACAAGACAGAGTACTAGTACTTAGGAGGAGTGGTATAACTCCGCTAACTTCAGATAGTCTCATGCCTCCTATAGCGTATCCATGGTAAACTGAACCCTGAACTGGACCAGACATAGGGCCCTGGTAAAACAGAAGCGAAGGTCCCAGCCTCAGAGCAGCCTACAGCTTAAGTGGGTTGACAGGCACACCATTACCACGTGTCTCAAGTTTGGTGGAAGACAAATAGCCCTGCACCCTTGGGGAGCTCGAGGCCTCTTGGCCTAATTTGAAAGATGTGGTGTCTGCCACAGTCCAGTATTCAGGATATACATGCATATTTAAAAGGCCCAAAAAAAGACACAAAATAAGACATTAACACATGTAAATGGTTACAGCTGACTAGCTAGAGCCACGGGACTGGACAGAGAGTCAGGGCCAAGAGCAGGATGTCCCAAATATGTGGGGTCAGCCCATCAGCTGCCATTCAGATCAGATGGCAATGGTGGTAGGAGGAGCTCTAGGTAAATGGCAAGCACCAGGTACATTGTAGATACTAGTTGGCAGAAAACTCAGTGTTGTTCCTTATCCAAGGAAGAAGGCCAGGCTGAAAGTGAATACTGCACAATTGTGTGCACATATATGTGAAAGCATAAACATTATCAAGGGGGCATGTTTGAGGGCCCTCTTCTAACATTTGACTTGAGTGGTTTGTATGCACAAGTTCATGATTTGTGAACATGACTGTGTGTGTGTAATGTGTACACATTTGCTTGTGTGTATGCACATACTGTGGGGGTTTCCTTTGTACTGGATCGAGGTTAAAAATGCCAATACAGAAATCATCCAATTCATTCTTTTTTCTTTCAGGAAGCTTCCCCTCTTAATCAGGCTGCCATCTCCCTGGTCCTGTCTCGCAGGTTTCCCTGTGGGAACAGGTTTTTCTCCTAAGGAGCCAGATCTCAGGCCCAGATCTAGACTCTTTCTTGCATTCAGGCATGGAGATGAGAAGCTTTTCCACCAGCTGACAAGTGTTAGAGAACACTGCAGATGGAGTGTGATTTGCCTAAGCTGGAACCCAGATTCTTTGGGTAGAATATAAATTTCCTACTAAATAAGCAGAGTCTGGAGGAGCTGAGACTACTGAGCCAACTTTTAGAAACAGGTAGGGAGGAAAGTTGGAAAGACAAAGCACCTTTGCTTACAGAAGAACTGAGAGACGACCTTATTTAAGAAACCACCTTAACTGGGGGCAGAGAAGGGTTTACAAAACATTGGCTGGAAAGAGTGCAGCTAATTTCCTGCATTCTTGGGTTAAAGACTTCCCATGGCATCCCTTCCACAAGCAGACAGCAGTTAAAGGAGGGGTTTGATCCAGGGCAGCTGATGGTCTGGTTGCACAGTGGACAAAGGGACCTGCGTCCACCCTCTAGGCAGCCCGTTGTTTATGGGGTTGGGGAGGGAGGAAGCAATAGCCCTGGATGCTCAGGTCTGACTTCCAGGACATTTAATAAGGTGTCTGAATCTCAGGTGAGACAGTGGGCTATGGGAGACACAGTCAGCCTTGGCTTTCCCTGCCTCCATACAGCCCTTTGCTTGGACCTTCCCTGATGGCCCCAAACACACGGGCAGTGATCCTAGATCCTGATCCTCTTCCAGTCTGTCACTACTGATCCTCACCGGCCCAGCCCCGTTTCAGGTTTTCACTCACAGTTTTACATCCACCTGGAATGCCCTTCACTGCTCTTTATTGGTCTAAATTCTACCCAGTCTCAGTACCACTTACTCCAGGAAGCTTTCCATGATCAAGTTAGGACATAGTACTCTGATTCAGTACCTTTCCAAGTTTCCACCTGGTTCACTACCCACATTTCACTCATCTGTGCTGGCTCTTCTGACTTACCTGAATGTTGGAACGCTTGGGACATCATCCTGAGCCCTCTTTTCTTCCTTAATTACATTATCAGTTTTCAGGGAAATTTATTCTCCTGAATGACTAATCTTTTGTTAAATATCTCACAATTTTCAAAGGCTGGCCTTTTCTATGATCTTTAGGCTCACGTACCCAGCAGTCTTCTCATCTCCACTTGCATGTTTAATGGGAATCTCAGACTTCAAACAGCCAGAAAGGAAGCTCTTGACTTCCTCCATTAACCTGTCTTTTCCCAGTCTCAGGAAAAGGCACCACTATACATCTAGTTGCTGAAGCTCAGCAGAGGCCCAATCCTAATTTAGCTTGCTCCTTTATTCCCTGGATATCTTTCCAGAAGCCTCATCCTGATTTAGCTCGCTCATTCATTCCCTGGATTCTTTCACTGGCAAATACTACCGGCTTTGCTTAAAATCATTTTCTATACCTTGGTGAATTTTTCTCTCCACCCAGGACAGGTCACAATGGGGATTATTGCAACAGCCTTCTCCTAACTCACCTCCTCGCTTCCACTTCTTCTTAAATCCATTCTTCACAAAGCCAATGACACTTTTAGAATATAAACCAAATCATGCACTCCTCTGCCCAAACCCCCCAATGTCTTTCTTTCACATTGAGACAAAGATTCAAGCTGCTTAGCCTGGCCTGTAAGGCCATCACATAGCTGGGCTTCATGGGGTCTGTTCTGGCCCAGTTCTTCCATGTTATCTGATTTCCCTCTCTTCTCACTCATCACACTCTCCCTCTGCTGGCAGTTCCGTTTCTCAGAAGCCCCAAGGTTGTGTTTAGCCCAGGTCCTTGGCACTGGTGGTTTCTTCTGCCTGCATGCTCTTCTCCTCCATCTTCACGAGGCTGACTCCATCCTGTCAGGCAGGTCTCAGGTTAAATGCCACCTCCTCCAAGAGGCCTTCCCTGAAGCCTGGTTTCAAGCAGCTGCTCAGTTGCCCTCTATCATATACCCTGAGTTATTTTCTTCATGGCACTCATCACAATTTGGACACTATTTTACTGTTTATTTGGTTTAGTTTGTGTTCTCTATCTCTCCTTACTAGGGCGTAGGCTCCACGAGGACAGAAAGCCTGTCTCACCCACCCGCCCTGCACTATATCCCAGCTCCCCGAGCCATGCCTGGCACAGAGTAGGCACCCGGAGAATATTTAGTTAATGACTCAATAAATGAATGCACCCCAAAGAGATACTGTTGGGTTTGAAATCCTTTGCTTTCCTTCTTTGAGAATGAGCTCTAGCTGAAAATGATTTTTATGGTAAAGGATTCGATCTACATATTTTACCCAAATGACATGCATTGAAGCTCCTGACCTTTCCTTAAGATTTGGCATGGCTATTACTATTAATTATTTATTTGCTATTGAGAAAAGGACCATATTTGGTCTCTATGTTTCCGGTGATGACTCTCAAGTATTTGGAGCTTTGGGTCCAGCACGCCCTTGCAGCCTCAGTGGCTTGGCAAAGAGGAAGTATTGTGCTGGAGAAGGAGAGCTGAGGCGGGACTCCAGGTTGGGGACCACTAGGCTGGCTTTGACACAGGCGAGGGAAAGCCCATGGGGAAAGTCACAGATCCAAATCTTGTTTTCTACCCTATAAGATGAGCTTACTCATTGCAGCCCTTCTGGCCTTATGAGGGTATTGAAAGATGATGGAGACAGCAAACACGTATACGTAAAGGGGAGGTGGCTGTCACTCCTAATTAATTTTTTCACTCATTCATCCACCCAATATTTTGGAACAGAGCCCTGGACTAGCTGCTGTGTGACTAAGGATATGGGATGTGCATTGTCCACCCCCCTCACACATCTGGTGGGACTGAGGTGCACAGATGATGGCGGCTGGAAGGGACAACATATAGCAGCATGCTGTGTGATTCGAAGGTAGGCCTGCAATCTTGGAGAGGAGGCTCCTGAGACTCAGCAAGATGGCATTTTGATGAAGTCAGACCTTACCAAAACCAGTCCTCAGGGGTCTGAAGAGTGCCCAATCCAGGGACCAGCACAGCTCCAACAGGCCACAGAAAGGGAGGTGACAGCCCCTGGCCAAGGCCATCCAATGACCCTTTTAGTCCCTTTAGTGGTAAAGCTTAAATTAGCCTTACCAGTAAGTCCTGAGGCTCTGGGACAAATAATCCTCCTCTTACAAAGATTTTAAAATTCACAGATCGACAGGAGGAAAAAAAGATACGGCTATTTATTTCCTTATATTTGCTTGATTCGTTTGAGCTTCTTCTGCCTTGCCTAAGTGGGAATTCAGTCTCATCTTCCCTGGGGGTGGGGTGGCGGGGAGCAGGCTGGAATCAGGCCCTGTGAGTGTCACAGGGTTCCTTGGGTCTAAGCTTGCCTAGAGCTACTATTTCCAGTCGGCACAATCTTTTGCTCCAATTAGCACCGTCTGCCACAGCACAGTTCCTTCTGCCCTTGTTTCCTTGGTTAAAGCTCCCTGGCTTGGGGCAGACAAGAGCCCTGAGCCCGGGACCCTTCAGGGGATTGCTGCCAGTAGCACCTCAGTTCTATCTTCATGCAATGCCTACAGAAAGGGAAGACACCCCAAAATCCCTTCATTATTATATCAGAAGGGCCCAAGACAGAGTCTGCTGCTCAGGAGGAGAGGGCCGAATACAGCAAGTTTCTCTCATTTTTCAGGCGAGAAGGAGCCAATTGGGGGTACCTGGTGATGGAGACTGTCCATGCAGACCCCAAGTGGATGAATAGCCAAGGTCAGCGCACCACAGTCACCCAGGAACTTAGGGAGCCCCCACGGGCTCCTAGGTGTAGTCAGGGAACTTCATCTCGGTTCATTTAATTTTGAGGGATGGTTCTCTGCTAAATGAAAGAAATGAAGATTTTCTCAAAGGGTCTTAGGAGAAGTTACCTATTTCTTAAAGAAGGGATAAGACGGAAACCTTGGTTTTGCAAGGTTGGTCTGTGTATTGGCAGCCAGTGGTGCTGCATGCAGTAAGTGGGAAGGCTAGTGGACAACTGTTTTCTGTTCTTTTAGACTGCACTTTAGAAAACGAGCCTAGGTGTACTGAGACACTCCAACGCTCAGGCAAGCAGGGTCAAGCGAGTGATGACCTTGAGGGTTGGAATTCACAGCTCAGGTCTTGAGGCAGTCATGGATATGGGATGGCAACACTCGACACACCAACTCAGGGAAAAAAAAGAAAACATCCAAATTGCTTGGGCTTCATCTGCAGTCTATAGTCTCTGTGAACCTGTGTCTGGCTGCTCCAGGAAGGAAAGAACAAAAGGAGGAGTTAACATACATTGAGTGTCTAGCATGTCAAGTGCTTTTCCAGTTGTTTTTTTATACATTGTTTTATTTATTCCTGAGAGCGACCTCTAAAGAAGATATTTTATCTCCTTTTCAAAGAAGCTCACGGAGGTGATGTAGGTCATCCTGCTAGAAGGGGGCAGAGCTGGGATTTGAATTCATGGCCCTTAGACCTCCATTCCTTTCCATTGCACCACACTGCTGAGATCCCGCCCCTCTGTGAACAGTGTCACCGACAGAGCATGAACACAAACCCTGCATACATTGGTTTTCATCATTTTAAACATTTCTTGCATGTCCTCTGATGCGATTATAATAATTCCTAGTACAAAAGAGATGAGATACTATAGTTTCAAGTTCCCTAAGCTGGGATTCAGCAAATCTGAGTTCTAGACTTAGTTCTTTTTCTCGTAGGGCCTCAGTTACCTTATTTGGAAAACAAAGTAGTTGGCATAGATGTGGCCTAAACCCTTCTTAGTTACATTAGGCTCTGACCTGGAGAAGGGCTTTGTCTTGCTTACGAGTTTCCTTAGGGTCTGTAGCACAGAGTCAATGTAAGGTGGGCATCGACCAAGACACTGAGTCCTTCATACAGTTAGTGTTGTTAACTCATTGTGATTACTTACCAATAAATAATGAACAACTCATACCCCAAAATGCAAATTGACACATAGTTGTTAATATTCCTGAGCTCTTATTAGGTGCGGGCACTCTTTTATAAGAATGAGATGGACAGTGGGATAACACAGTGACTTACTAATTTCACCTCTGTGGCAGTAAGGGAGCCAATGGACCCTGCGACCCCACTGAAAACCACCATAAACACATCATAGTCAATATCAATTTTCCAATGTATTGTTGATTCTAAAAGGCATTAATTTAAAAACAAACAATGGTTTTCTTCAGAAATTTCCATGTTGTGGATAAAATGGTCATTTTTGCTGACCTGCCTGTTGTCAGATATTGACTTGCCTATAGAATAAAATAATTTATTTTATGAGTGTCTGTATTTAACTGAATTGGGAGAAGGGGACAGGGAATTATAAAGGACAGAAATGTTAATAATTGTATCTCCTTCCACATACTGTCACTCTACCCAAACTCCATATAAAACTCCTGCACCTATGGCTCATAATTTCTCTTCAATTATGTGCTGTAAATTTCTCCCTTCATTTTGTCAACACACACACACACACACACACACACACACACACACACACACACACACAAATTTCATTCATCTGTAGTTTTTATTTAATTTTTTTTGGCATTGCATAAGCCTGGCCATGCTGTTATGACGTAGGACTTGTCTGGAGGAGTTCATTCATTCATCAAATATGTGCCAGGAACTTGGGTGTGAATGTGAAAAGTTGAGGTCAAGGTTCAGATGGTACACTGGGGAAGGGACTGGCGCTGGGATTATCCCTATCTCCTGCTGGGTGGGATGGGCCCCAGGGGCAGGTCTTGCTCCATTAAGATGAGTGGCCAGGAAGTCCCCCCTGCCCATGTCCCCAAGGATGGAAATTTGTAGCTCACCACATGGACTCCTCCTGCTTTCTTCAGCTCTCCTCTTTTCATTTTGCCTTTCCCCCTGGCAATCCCTTCTAGTTGTCATCATTGTACTGAAAACTCCTAAATATATGCTCCAATAATTTATATATATATTCTATCTTAGTTGTCTTTTTCAGTTTAGACTGGGTGTCCTGACTTGCATGAACCTCAACTCAACTTTTCCAAACCAACCCTTTCTCCCCCACCTGCAAAGGATCCTCTGCTGTTTCTTTGTGTCCTCTGTATCCCCATGCATTAATGCCTGATAAAAACATGAAGGTCACCCTACAGTCTCATTTCTTCTCACCTCCATATGTAATCAGGGAAAGGCTAAAAAATAAATCTCTTTTTTATAGTAACTAAACAATTTTTTAATTAGCAAATTTTTATCAAAATATAACATACTTTCAAAAGACTACAATAAGTGTATAGCATGATACGATTTTCTAAAAAAGTGAGTATGTCTCTAGAATCACTATGTAGATCAGAAAACAGAACTTTATCAGAGCAAAACTACGCTCCCGCCACCTCCCAGCCGCTGCCTCCTCCGAGGGTAACCATTCTCCTGACTTCTTACATCAACAAAGAGTCTCCTCTAATCTTGAACTTTATGTAAATAGATTCAGGATGCATCAGCTATGTCCAGCTTGTTTCACTCAACATTATGCCGGTGTGATGTATCCAGGCTGTGATATGTTATCACGTCTTTATTTCTCAGTGCCATGCAGTATTCTTACTTCATAGAAAGAAAGTTTTCCTATAAAGCTGGTGTCTTCATGAGGCCATCTGAAGACATCCCGAATAAAGCCAAGTCATGGCTTTCAGAGTATATGTCTTTAACAGTAGGACATATCTGTCTGTGATATTTGAAATGCATTAACAAGGAAGGTGTGTTCCTCTGGAGAGGACCAGACAGTCATGGAGCTAGGAAAAGTAAAAGTGAAACTTCTTCTATTTTCCTGAGTTTGTGCTCTTTGTTGTAGTTTTGAAAGAAAAGTCATGCTTCAATTAATAACAGACAACGAAGTCAATATGATGGGGAGCGAGACAATGATGTGATCAAATGCCAAGAAATGACTGACGGCTGAAAAATATTATGTGAGCCAAAGCAATTTCTCTTGACTTCTAACTTTATTCATCCAAAGAATAACATTTCATCACGGTTTTATCAATGGAATGCAATTCCACCCAGATCATTCTGTCAACGACAAGAAACAACATCAAATCATTTTGTCCACACAAATAAATCAATCGTTGATTATTATTTTCTCCCATTTGGGATCCAAGTAGGAGGACCAAATGTCTTGAGTAAAACAAAGGGGAAAAGAAGAAAATGGTTTCTATGTTGACAAATCCCATTGGGTAAATGAAATTTTGTTTTTGACACATGCTGATGTGAGGAGGGATAAACAGGTTTAAATTTAGAGTGGAGACAAACTATAATAATAAACACATAGGAAGAGAATGCAGCCGTTTGCTGTTCTTTTATAGCTACAATAGCATTTCCAGTTTTTCACTTTTGCTTATGTAGTTCTCCTTACTGGGATCTCTCCCCCAGTCTTTGAAAGTATGATCAAGTTTTGAGAAAAATTAAACCACACAGGCTTCCAAAATCAGGAAGGGGAAGGTGTCATCCTTAAATGACAAACTTGTGTGGGGAGTGCCCTGGTTATGAACGGGCTGCTCTTCTTAGTCCAGCTTTTCTTCTTGCTGCCACATTTGATGCTGTTGAAAGTCCTTCCTCACTAGGTGTCAGTCCTCAGTTGGCAATCCATTACTGGATGGGGAGAAATTTGTTTTGTTTTACAAATTGAAGTTCATATTCATGCTGTACATAAAGTTATGTATCAGTCTTGTTCACTTAGTATATTGCAATGGACTGAATGACCTTCATGGTTGGTCCCCCTCCCAACCATGAAATTGGTATGTTGAAATCCTAATTGACAATGTGATGGTATTAGGAGGTGAAGCTTTTGGGAGGTGATGAAGTCATGAGAGTGGAGTCCTTGTGAACGGGATTAGTGCTCTAACAAAAGGGACCCGAGAGAGCTCTCTTGCCCTCTTTCTACCATGTGAGGATACAATCAGAAGTTGGCTGTCAGCAACTGGGATGAGGGCCCTTGCCAGAGCATGTCCAGGCTGGCCATAATCTTGGACTTCCAGACTACGGAACTGTAAGCAATAAATTTATGTCGTGTGTAAGCCTCCGAGTCTACAGTACTTTGTTATAGCAATTCGAGCTGATTAAGGCTATTCTATTATGAGCTTCATTGTCCAATTTGCCCTGGAAGAGAGGAAGATTCTCACTAGGATCTTGTGTGAAGAATGGTTCCCTCCCTGGAACCAATTAAGTCGAGCTTACCCCTTGCTGTAGTTTCCTGGGACACAGGTCTCTCACTTAATTTTCTAAGGAAGGCTAAGACTATTTCTAGCCCAGAGAAAGAAAAAATAAATAAGATAAATACAAGTTAAATCTTCAATGGAGCATAAGTTCCACACACAAGGCCAAAGTGGACTTCAAATTCCTTGAAGCTGGTGAATTTATTATATATCTATGTCTCCAGTACATACCACCTGCCTGAATAAAGAAGCACTTAGCAAAGTTGTCTTTATGAGGATAAAGCTGGTAGTAATGATTATTTGTGGGTACAACATTTAAGGCATAAATGGAATTTAGGAAGATTTCACTCTAATCCAAATACCTCTACTTAAATAAGCTTATGACGCAATCGCAATTTTTAAAATGACACCCTTTTCTGATATTAAAAGCAGTGCTTATTCATTAAATTAAAAAACAAACAACTAGGGAGATATAAGCAGAAGTAGAACATATATGTATTTCCACCTCCTTGCTAACATTTGATGTGTTTTATTCTCTTTTACTCTTGCTCTTGTTCTTTTGCTCTCTCTCTTTCATCTACCTTTGTTTTGTTTTACAAATTTAATTTCATAGTCATGCTATACATGGTAAAGTTACTCATCAGACTTTTTCACTTAATACATTACATCATGAACACCTTTGTTAAATTTTTGGAAACATTTTACCAAGACCTGTTTTGAAGGCATGAAGGTTGTTCTTTATTAATTTTTAAAATTAGTAATACAGCATTCGTGGGCACATTTATACACTTGGGGGCAAATCTGAACTTATTTCCTTAGGAAATATTGCTAAAAGTAAATTTAAAAAAATTAAAGGTCTTGACACTTATTGCTTTATTATCGTCCAGAAAGTCTGAACCAGTTCAGAATCCCATTAACAATATTTGGAAGTACGTATTTCCAGTGCAATCCTGTAAGCACTGAAGAATGGAATTTAAAAAGAGAAAAGTAGTATTTTTATAAAGACAAAAAAGAAATCATATTGTTTTAATTTGCATGAAATACTAAATACTTTCTTATTATTGCTTATTTTTGTTTCCCTTTTGTGAATTGCCTGTTCATTTTCTTTGCCCATTTTTTATTGATCTGTAAACAATTTTTCTTATTTCTTTGTAGAGCTCTGATATATGGTACAAATATTCCCCCAGATATTTGTTTTTGTTTAAAAATTAAATAGTGATTTTCCACCTCCTCATCAGAAGTTGCTGATATTTCTATGTTAAAATATACCTATCCTTTCCTTTAAAGATGTCTTTTTTTTTTTTTAGGTTTAGACCACATTTTAAAATAACGTACATTTACTTCTGTTTTATATTCCTTCTCTCTCTTCCTTTTTCCCTCCCTCTTTTCCTCCCTCCCTCCCTTCCATTTTGTAATTGATGGGCCAATTTCTCTGGAGTATGGTATAGGACAAAAATCTAACGTTTTGTTTTCAAATCGGTTTCTTTGTAATCAGCTGTCTAAAGCCATTTATTAAATATTCTCTTCTTTCCCTTGATTTAAAAATGTGACCTTGGTCAAATGTTGAACTTTAATTTGTATTAGAGTTTATTTCTGGAACTACTTTCTGTGCCATTGATTCATTTGACAGTTCTTGCCCCGGCACCACGTTGCTTTAATTACTGAGTTTTATAATGGAGCAAGTGTTACTATCTGGTGGTGTTCGCCTTCTTTCATCACTCTCTTTTTAGGGGGCTTCTTTTTTATTCTTATAGATGTATTTTTATATTACCTTTTCAAGGGATTTTTTGGCATTTTGATCGAAATTAACTGAAACTTATGAATTCTTTCGGAGGAAATTATATACATATTATTTTGAAAAAAATATATCTTCCTATTCAGGAATACTATTTGTTTTTTTAATTTATTCAAGATTCATTTGTCCACCTCAATAAAATATAATAGCTTTCTTCATCAAATGCTACCTACTTCTTACATTTATTATTAGATATTTCATATATTTGCTGATATTTTTTGGGGAAAGCCATTGTGGGGTGTGTGCTTGTGAAAATGTGTGTACGTGTGAAAATGTGTATATCTGTGTTTTTGTGTTTGTCCCCAAATATTTTGATTAATTCTCTTAAGTTTTCCTTTTGCCTTCTTTATGCAAACACACACACACACACACACACACACACACACACACACACACACACATTTTCTTGTTTTGTTGCATTGGCTACATCTTCCAAAGTATTATGTAAAAGCAGTAATATCTGATATCCTTTGTACTGCTACTCTAATGTGGATTCCTTCAGTGTCATTATTTCACCAAATGTCCACTACTCTTTTTAAGATTGATTTTTTTAAAAGAAGAAAGCTTTATTCTTAGTTTCTTTATATTTCAGGAACATTAATTTTTTTTTAAAAAATTGATAGATTGGTGGATTTTTTGAATCATAGCAATCCTTAACTTTCTTAGATCATATAATTTTAATTTGTGTTGCTATTTATTTGGGATTTTTGCATTTGCATTGTCAGTCAGTAGCATCTGTAGGTGTTTATGTATGGTTGTGTGTGGGATGTGTGGGTGTGCAAGTATGTGCGTTCTCTGTCAAGTTTGGGTATCAGGATTATGGAAAACAAACTGGAAATGTTTCACTAAAAATGAACTCTGGAATACTTTATATAACATGGAAAGTGTCTGTTCATTGAGAATTTTAAAGAACTCACATATTTTCCTGTGCCATTTAGGAGGTAATAAATATTTACATTTTTCAATTTTTCTCATTGTTTTTGGTCAGTTCAGATGTTCTTTCTCTTCATGATTAAGTTTTGATTCACTTATATTTTCCTAGAAAATTGCGCGTTTCATCATTGTTGTATAATATTTTTTAAAGCTTATGAATATATTTACTTTCTCATTTCTAGTGTTTTGTTTTTGTGTCTTCTTTATTATTTACTTGAATATACTTACTAGATATTTAGCTATTTGGCTTTTCCTCTCAAATATCTATTTCTAATATTTATCAATTTTCTCATTTATAATTTATTATTTTTAAATGATTTTAAAAATTTCTGTGTTCCTTGGATTTATCTAATTTTTTTGATAACTAAGTTGGATGTGTTATTCATTTATTTTCATAGTTTACTTTTAGTCTTGTAGGCATTTAAGGCCACATATTTATCACTGAAAAAATTTTATTATAACACAAAAGTTTTCATATATAATCTTCTATTTGTTATAATTTTCTAAATAGGCATTTTAAAATTTAGTCCTAGTGTATGATTTAGAAGTACTTTTTCATTTTCCAAGTGGTTGTATATCGTTGTTCCTGCTCTTTGCTTATTCATTTGCAAAATTTCTCCTCTTTGCAATTTATTCAGATTTCATTATGATTAATGTAGAATGCATTTTTGTAGTGCCGTATGTACATTTGGAAAGATATAGTATTCTCTGTTGGTAGTATATAGAGTTAGGTACATGACTGTACCTAACTCTATACCCAAGATGAAATTTATTCCTAAGAGTTTTGAGAACATCATAGGTAGAAGGTAAATATTATTCAGTATCACTGATGGGACCAGGGCACCTGCAGCCACTGGAGAAGGGAATGATTCCATCGGAAGCTGACTGACCTTCCCATGGTCAATTAGTGCCTGGAACAGGGGTCAAGCCTGAAGGTTGTCAAGCCTGGGGAGGTCAAGCTGGGGAGGTGGAACTTAGCCTAGGAGGTACACTAGAACACAGCTGGACAGGAAGGTGAATTTCAGGGATAGAGTGAGAGTGAAGCAGAGAGGGCAGATGGATGGACCCTGAAGGCAGGCCTGGGGAGGGAACTTCTGGAAAAGGGTGCATCTCTTGGCAAGAAAAATTTGTTCTCTCCTTCTCTCCTTATGAACTCTCAGTAATTCCTTGCTAAAGGCTGTAGTCTGCTCTCATCCATTAAAGGAAAGGTCTCTTGTAAACTTGTGCAGAAAGTAAGTGGGAAGTGGCCTTTGCAAGATGGGTGGGCAACCGAGCTGATTCTCTTCAGGCTCTGCTGCAAAAAAGATGGCAGCTGGGCAGCTGGAGGAGGCAGCCACTGAGAAAAGAAATGGGTTTGAGGGCTGTTCTGGAGAAAATGTCTTTGCTCCTAAGATTCTTCCCATCTCTTTGCTCTGCCATCGTTGTAAGGACCTCACCTTCAGGTGGGCAGCAAGATGCTCCCTACACTGTATGGCAGGTCCAAGTGCAGGTCCAGAGGAAGAGAGACTGCCCTTTCCCATGGTTTTCTTAGGAGCAAAGAAATATTTGCTTGACAATAGCTGATGGGGAAAAACTGTGTTTCGGGTGACTCATCTTTTGTGAATGAACAGCATGAATAGCTGTTAAAAATTTTACAGTTAATGGAATATCATGTCTGATAATACAAGTAACATCAACATTTGTTGTAGCCACCATTTATTTTGCACTAACCCTATACCAGGAACAGTGCTTAATGCTTTTATACATGACTAAACCTCGTGAAAACCTTATTATCATGCCCATTTTATTGATGGAGAAACTTAGGTTCTGAATGTTTAACTTATACCAGGACACAAAACTAGGATGCGGTGGAACCTAGTGTATCTGTTGTTCTGAACCACTGATTGCTTTGCTGCTCTATGTGGGTCTGAACACATCTGGGACATTGGACTCAGCTCTAGTAGATGCATTTTAAGACAGACAACAGCCAAACAGTGGTTTCCCAGGGAGGTCGCTGGCATGGGAAAGGGTGTGGAAACCAGAGTTCAAAGAGAACATTCAAAGAGAAGGAGTGTTTAGTGCTGAGGAAAGAGGAGGGGGGGGGGGAAGGGCAGGGGGACAATAATAAAAGAATGTCAAATGAAAGCGAGAAGACCTGTCCTGCTTGGCTCTAAATGGCAGAACTGGAATAGCAGATGGAAGTTACAGTGAAGCAGATTTCTGCTTGACATGAGAACTTTATAAAGATGAAAGATGTGGGATGTAGCTCTGAACTTGCCACCTTCCACCCTGCAAGCCTGTATAACCATCTGTTGAAGATGCTGGATTTCAGGAAGGAGACCCTTCTTCCAAGAGTCCGGGATTTTCTAGATAGGTTTAAATTTTATTTAAAAGAAAGGTAAAGCCCAATTGAGCTGATTTAAGGACAATGTTGATTAGGAGCAGGGGGACTATATTATTATCTGAGTTCCTTTTAGCCTTTTGAGCCTGAAGCTCTTCCACTGGGGCCATAACTGGGGCACGTTTGAAGTCAGAAAAGGGGACTTGTATTTGTTCTGAACCTAAATTCTCTTTAAAAACAACAATTCTTGGATGGTACCTTGTATTCAATTCATTTTAAGGAATCTTATGTATTTATTTTGTGTTCAGCCCTGGGTAGGTGCTAATTTTTTAGTGACACCCCTCCTTATTCAACCCCTCCTTAATCCCATTCTAGGTTAAAACTATACCCTGTCTGGCCTCTTGTGGCCCCTCCAATGCCTCCCATGCTTACATACACACAGAAACTATCCACATAGAAATTACCTGCGTTTATAATTCATGAAACCCAAAGAGCAGTAGAGAAAAAGGAATGAATTCTACATGATTGCAAGGAAGGAGCAGGACAAAGCCAGCTCCAGGTGCATTTCTATAAGCCAGTAGAGGTTGAATTTCTCTGGAGAAAATATGCTTATTTGTGATTTTCTCACCAGCCTCTTGGTGCAGAGAGCATCTACGAAGAGCTTGATGAAATGGGCTGGTGTGTTTTTACACAAGGTGTTGAAAGGGGAACTAGAATCTTGGGGTAAGATTTAAAGAGCCCAGCCACTAAAATTGGCCTTCTATGGCTCTAAAATTTTACAATCAGAGTACTGCATTCTTCTAAAGGCAATCCCCCAGGAGATGAACTGTCTGGGCTCCTGATGTCCTCAGGAAGGGAGTCTCAGAAGTGGTAGTAGTTTATTGATTACTTGGTTGATACCAGGCATGATACTAAGCCCCTGGCATGTTTATCTAGTTTGATATTCATGACAGCACTGCAATTATAGGCTATTATAATACTATCTGCATTATACATACGAGGAAACTGAGCTTAGAAAGTTTAGATATTTTGTAAAAGTTTACACAGCTAGTAAACTGTTGCTATAGAAAGAATGTTTGTGTCCCCCCCCGAATTCATACATTGAAACCTAATCCCCCATGTGATAGTATTTGGAGGTGGGGGCTCTTTGAAGGTGATTAGGTCAGGAGGGTAGAGCTGTCATCGGGCACTAGTACCCTTATAAAAGAGACCCAAGATTGCCCTGCCAACCTTTCCACCATGTGGGAACACCTTGAGAGGGCTATCTATGAACCAAGAAGCGGGTCCTCATCAGACGTTGAACCTGCCAGTGCTTTGATTTTGAGTTTCCCAGCCTCAGAAATGTTAGAAATCATTTCTGTTGTTTATGAGCTACCCAGTCGGTGGTATTTTTGTTATAACAACTCAGACTAAGACAATGGTAGAGCCTAGATTTGACTTCAGAGCCTATGCTCTTATCTAGTATGTAGTACTGTTTCTAACATTCTAAATACAGTAATTTGATGACTCGCAGAAATAGGTGAGCGTTCATCAAGAGAACACTACGTCTACATATATTGGGGGGAGGCTGGCGGGGAAGTGTTTATTGTGAATTAACTTGAATCCTAACCCTAGGTAAATTACTAATCTAGAATTTATCTGAGATGATTAATGTAATTCTGACTCCTGATTCAGTAAGGTCATTATTAGCATTTTATTATTTGCCTCAAAGTCAATTGAAGGTATGTATCAGGAAGTAATTACTTACTGACTAACCCAGCTATGGCCTCCCTCACCTCCACTGTCCATCTCTCCCTCTCTCCATCCCTCCCTCCCCCCCCCCCCCCTCTTTTCTTCCTTCTCAAGTACTCGATTATTTCTGAGTATCTGCTCTGTGCCTGGCACTGTGCTATACACTGGGGGTACAAAGATGAGTAAGTCTTGGGGACCTCTGAGCCAGGAAGGGAAATTAAAAAATAATTACTATTCAACATGGCAATGGTTATAAAGAAGCAGATTTTCCAAACCTTGTTTTAAGGAACACTCTTCAGCAGAATGCTAAGTAAGGGTATTATAAAAAAGAAGTATTTTAAGTTAAAACAAATTTAGGAAATGCTGGGTAAATAAAATTAAGCAAGTTTTTTCTTACTGGGAAATTTTCAGACCCTTTAAATGGCTAATGTACACTATGAATCTTCAAGAAGGAAAGAGAACATATTTTCCAAACCCATTTGACCTCAGAACCCTTTTTTATTCATGGCACACTTAATATTTACTCATTCTTCCCTCCCTCTCTCCCTCACCTATCCACTATCCATCCATCTATCCATCCATCCATCCATCCATCCATCCATCCATCCATCCATCCATCCATCCATCCATCTAACATTTCTTCCATCCATCCAGTATTTCTCAAGTACCCACTATGTGCCAGACTCTCTGCTACAGCCTAGGAATCCATCAGTAAACAAATATGTAGAGGTAGTATCTTAATGGGGGAGAGAAACATCAATCAAGCAAATACATATATAAGATTATCAGAATGTGGTAAGATTCACATAGGAAATAACGAGTGTTTTAGATGAGAAAGAAAAAAAACAGCAGAGTGATGTATTTAAATAGGTGGTTGAGAAAGCCCTCTGTGAGCAAAAGACATTTAAAGCAGGAAGCTGGAGGAAGAGAATGAGCCAGCTTTGCAAAGAGCAAAAGGAAGAGCCATCCAGGAAGAGGAAACAGCAAGTGCCAAAATCCTGGAATGCAGAAAGGCTTGGCAAGCTCCAGAAATTGAGCTTCCTCCAGGAGTGGAGGTCTGCTTAAAGGCAAAAGGCTGAACTTGACACATGTTTTAAGAATTAGAATCTCATCATCATGATATCACAGAGTTGGACGAGAACCTGACACCATCTATTCTAAGTTCCTATCCAAGAGGGTCCTGTTGTCTAAGATATGGAGCTGCCTGCAATACGTGGCTCTGTTCAAAGGGTTTTTACCCTTTAGATGGGAGGTTAACTTCAGTCCCAGAATGAACCTGGGAAGAGTGTTACTTGTGACATTTTTTTCTTCATGATATGAAGTGAGGACCAGTGAGGATTGAACAAAATGCTGTGTTTTTAAGGAGAAAACTTCTCTTAGAGGTGTAAATCCCAATACAAGTAACCATACTTGATAAACTTCTAAAAGTAGGAAAGAAGATTGAAGGGGGAAATTGACAAAGAAACTAGTTGGTATACTTGACTCGGTGACCAGGGAGGGGAACGAGAATAACTCTGATTCTTGAAGCCTGAGTGCCCTGCTCCCAAAACTTTTATCTTTCAATTCTCCCTGCAAGATTAAGCATCCCCAAACACCACTTTTATGGTCTCTGCCTTGGTTCAAGGAGTTACAATGGATCTTCTTTACTGTCAACTCAACTGACAACCTCTCTGCTAGACTTTCAGGACTGTTGATATCATTTTCTTCTGGCTGACCCTCTGCTTTTTTCTTGCCCTTTCCCTCAACACACACACACACACATACACACACACACACACACACACACACACACACACTCACTAAATTTGTTTCACTGTACAACTAGGGCTGCATAAAGAGGTAATTCAAATTGTGGGGTCACACCCCTGATGTTGATCCTCTGTCACTTGCTGGTGGCTTGACTGTGTGTCTTGCTGACATTTAGCTTCCTCATCTGCATTACAGATAGTAGTAATAATAATACTTCCATAAGGATGCTTTTATCTAAACTCAGTTGTCCTAGTATCTTCCCTCCTGTGGGTTCCCTCCTTGGGCACTCGGTTCTTCCATCTTGCTTGGTCTCTCCTGGTGCCCCTGCTCTTTGGTTCTTCATCCTCGCTTGGACTTCATCGTTAGCTAAGTGGACTGGCATGTGGATCAACTGAGGCCAAGGTCGGAGGTTCAGTTTCCTAATGGACCATTTTATTCATGATCCCTTGAATGGCCGAAGGTTCTAGGCCACTTAGTCTTTTCAGTGGAGAAACCCATTCTTACTTCACGTCAAAAGACTCTGACCGGTGCCAGGGAGGGAGGTCAGGAGCACTGTTTTAAATGAAGGCACCACATTCTGTGAATGTGCTTCTTGAATAATCTGAATCTTGGCCTCCAGGATTAGAACACAGTGCTAGTAAAGAAAACTTGGCGGCATCAGTTTGGATTCCTACATACCTCTTTATTATGTAGCCACAGCTTGAAGAGTTAGACTTGCAACTACAGACACAGAACACCCTTGAACTCCAGATACAAAGAATCTCTTAGTCCAGTCCTTCTCTGACAGCCAAACTCAGTGGTTTTTACCAAAGCCAAAGCCCTGGCTGCAGTTCACTCTTCAGATCCCAATTCTGGGTCACTGGGCTTAGTTGGGGTCTAGGCATTGGAAACTTTATGCCCCCCCCACCAACAGGTAACTCTAACATGCAGCCTAGAGTGTGAAACTACCTCCCAACTCTATCAAGAAACTGAACCACAGACTCTCTTAACCCCATCAAAAACTAGCTTTCCCCAAACAGTCACAGCTGACCGTGACCTCAACTACACTGGCTCCCAAATGTCAACCACTGAGCTGACGGCATGCTAGATCCAACATGCCATCTATCCCACATCGTCACCAGAGAGAATATCCACAGCTTCCTCTCCATGTGGCACAGCTTTGAAGTTTAACTACGGAAATAGACAATTCCCTAATTGAGGGCATAGACCGTCTTCAACTCCAGAAAGCATGACCTCCTATTTTGGCTATAATTTCTTTTTAATTTCAGCATCCTACTAGCCATAGACTGGTCCCAAGCCCAGATCCAAAGTTACCCCATAATCATGATCATACAGTCTCTAAATAGTTCTGAGCACTCTTGGACTCTTACTTTGGTCATAGATTGGTCCATACCTGATAAATTATAAATTTATAACCCAGCCAGGACGCTAGCCTCAGTGCAATCTCAAACCTTGGTCATAAACTGAAAGCCCAGCCACAGAAAGACCTCTGCCCTCGCTGATTGCAAATCGTGACCATCATCATTTTAATGAAGAATTTAAATATATACAGATGCCAAGAAACTAGTATATTAAAACTTATGTACTTACTGGTACTTACTAGTTTTAATATCTACTAGTATATTAAAACTAGTATGTGTACTTATCTTCCAGCTCCAATAATAATCAGTGGCCATTCTTGTTTCATTCATATCCTTACCTACTCTGCTTTTCATTCGCTCCTGCATTATTGTGAAGGAAATACAGACATCGTCATACCACCTGTATGTATTTTGGTTTGTATCTATAAGATGCAAGGGCTCTTTTGAAAAAGATAAACCAGTTATAACCACGATACAATGATTATGCTTAAAACTTAACTTAAAACAAACTTAACAAAAATTTCTTATGCACAATATCTAGTAAGTGTTCATATCTCTCCAATTGTTATGTAGATATTCGATATATTATATTAATATGTAGTATATAATATATGCATATATTTTTTCAGTTTGATACAAATAAGGTCTGTACTTTGATATTGGTTGATATGTTTCTTTGTCTCTTCTATTCTGTGGGTGGGTTTCCTCTTTATCACTTTAATTGCAGTTTTCTTTTTCTTTTTTTGGTTACCATTGAAGGAAATTTCACTTACTAAGCCCTCAATGTGGGGCCATGCTGACCATTAGTCCCAGGCATCGGTGAACCAGCACAAACTTATCCCACAGAAGGGAGGCTCTGATCATGGGGGTGTAAGCAAGGGAGCAGGTGGGGGGTGTTCCTCAGTACAGCCACTAACTGTGTGACCAAATAAAGCTTCTGCCCTCTAGTCAGTGAGGAACGTGTTGCTCTTATGTCAAATGATAGTCATGCCTTGTGTTTTTCATGGTCATTCTATCTTCTCGCTGCTGTTTCCTGACCCAGAGTCATGACAGAAAAGATGCAATGAAACAGCCTGTGTATACATATTAAAATCTAAAATTGCCTACAAAGAATAGGCTTACCATCCCAGCCCACCCTTGGTCTGGTTAAGGCAATAAGATTCACGCAAGACAGGATTCACCGTGCAGAGCTGCAGCCACTAAGATGGACCATTAAGGTAGCCTATGGCACCACTTCTGAGAGTTTAGTGAAGGGAAGTGATGGGAACTAAGAAATCATCTAAGGAAGGATGGGTACACAGCCAGACAGCTGCCTCTTCCAGAGAAGGTTGAAAATGATATTGTGGACAATATAAACAGATATCTTTTTATTTTATTTTATTTTATTTTATTTTATTTTATTTATTTTTTAATTTATTGGGGTGACAATTGTTAGTAAAATTACATAGATTTCAGGTGTGCAATTCTGTATCACATCATCCATAAATCACACTGTGTGTTCACCATCCAGAGTCAGCTCCCCTTCCATCACCATACATTTGATCCCCCTCACCCTCATCCCCCCCCCCCCCACCCCCCTTCCCCCCTGGTAACCACCAAATTACCTTCCCCAGATTAATTTTCAAACCCGTGGCCATCCTGTGGTCACCAACTGCCCTCCAATCCCCTCACCCTCCCCCCCACCCCCCACCCTTCCCGCCCATCTAGCAACCCTCAGTTTTTCCTCTTTGTCTCCAAAACTGTTTCTGATTAGTTCATTCACTTATTCTTTTCTTTAGAATCCGCAAATAAGTGAGATCATATGGTACTTATCTTTCTCTGTCTGACTTATTTCGCTTAACATAATGTTCTCTAGGTCCTGTTTTCAGGAAGGAAGAATAAAATATATGATTTAACACACATAATTTGAAGAGTCTTAAAACATTTTCTAAATATGCTGTTTGCCAATGTGGCGAATAGTATAAGAGGTCAAATATAAATATAAAACTATGTATAAATATAAAGTAGTACAATATAGTTTTTTTTAAAGGAAAGATTTTATTTTTATTTTATTTTTAATTTTTTTACTTATTTTTAAATTTTATTGGGGAATATTGGGGAACAGTGTGTTTCTCCAGGGCCCATCAGTTCCAAGTTGTTATCCTTCAATCTAGTTGGGGAGGGCGCAGCCCAGCTCTAAGTCCAGTCACCGTTTATAATCTTTAATTGCAGGGGGTGCAGCCCACCATCCCATGCAGGAATTGAACTGGCAACCCTGCTGTTGAGAGCTCACGCTCTAACCAACTGGGCCATCTCTCTAGCAGCTCAGCAGCAGCTCATTGTTTTCAGTCTAGTTGTGGAGGGTGCAGCTCACTGGCCTAATCTAAAAACAGCCAGGCCTTGGTGATGAAGACAACTGTAGGAGAGTGAGTTCCCATTTGAGAGCTGGGATTTTGAAAGCATTTGGTATGATTAGTGTTGAGTGAAGTAGCAGAAAACAGTATCTTCAGTGATTCCATATTGCCTTCAGAGGAGTGACGCTCAAACTTCTTGGCTGGTATTCAAATCTTTGCCCATCATTTCTCAGCCTATTTTGACAGCCATAGATCCTTCTTTTCTCCTACAGAATCTTCTCCAGTAAGACTGAGCTCCCCAGTGCTTCCCAAATAAGCCATGTGTTTTCCTGCTTCCTTGCATCTCCTCATGTTGTTCCCTCCTCTTGGAATGCCCTTCCCACAGCCCTCCTGTGCACATGCTGTCCAGAATCCAGTATGATAACACTCACACCAAACAAGAATGGTTCAGCAGAAAAACATGGAGTCAGTTTGAATACTAAGCAAAATAAAGACTTGTTCAAAATGACCCAGAGCTTGGTACTGGAAGGTTCCTGGATGGCCAAACAGTCAGGAGAGGAGCATGAGCCAGGAGAGATGTCATTCCAGCCTGGTACTCTCACTATGGCTCAACTCATCCAAAAGGGAAGCTCGATGAAAACATGTTGAGCAAAATTATACATGCTCATTTCTTAATATAGCTTTCAGATGTAATCGTAGGGAACGTTTGTTTTGGTTTGAATTTCTCTAGGTTTTAGATACCATTTTCTCTCCCAAACTAGGTCATTTGAATTATCTGCTGATAGTTCAAATCTGTAGATAATTTGCTTTTACTCACATTCCTAAGAACTAATTACCTGTACATATAAAATGATGAAATCTCATTATATTTTCTTTTAAAACTCTGACATGCATTTAATTGCATTAGTCAATTATTACTGTACATGCTGAGGATTTGCTATTGACCAGCTCGTGTTGGAATATTTACTGCACAGATGTGTTACTTTAATTAAACAAATGTGATTACACACATATCAATTTTTATTTGGTTTCAAACCCGGAATCTGAAAGTGACGCAGTTGGCAGAGCTGTACAGTGTGGTGCTGGTTCCCGGGAAAGCAGAAAGAGGCTCTTTACTGAGGGAACACCAAGTGCCTGCAAATCTGCATGGGTGACTTCAGCCACAAGTGGGTTTTTATTGGTGCGTAAGGGCCATTGAGTGAACCCAAGAAGGGAACAAACAAAGCAGCCCGGAAACGTCCTAGAACATCAGCTTTGTTCTCTTATAGAGAGAGAGATGTGGGACCGTGCTTGGAGAACCTACAGGAAAACTAATCTAAAGTCGATCCATCCAAGAGTGGGAACTGCTTGGGATTGGTGCTTGGTTAAATAGGTGAGCTGGTATTTGTCTTTAAAATCAGAGGTGAAATGGGACAACATTAGAACATTTGACTTAGTTTCTTGGGCTTCTTCCTGTCATAAACTCATGGTTTGGAGGGCATGCTGTAGTTTATGACAGGAAGAAGCCCAAGAAACTAAGTCAAATGCCCATCTCCCAGCCCTAACCAAGCACTTTTGAGTAATAATATGAAGACTTCAAAGACTGGAATGTGCTTTATGAACTGGAGTAATGTGAAATTCTCCATAACTCCTGGTACAATGACTGCACATATCAGGTGCATAGTAAATAGGCTTGGGTACTAATAAAGCAATAAGTCAATCCGTTCAGCAACAAATACTCACCAAGCACTCTAGGAACTGGTTGCTGATGGTCACAGACAGACAGGAGATCTGTCCACAGGGCTGCAGACTTGCTTTTTGCCCTCGTCTCACACAGGAGGGGTCATGGTGTCGATTTTCAAGGGTGTCTTTGTCTGGGCTTCATGGGCATGGCACCTGAAGAACCAACCCAGTTGGTCAAGTCAACCAAAAGTTCTGCTGAAACTATCCGTTTCCAGGTCTCCTGGATGCAGATAGCATCTCTGAGGATGAGGCGGAGGAGTAAATGAGATGGGGCATGCCTGAGTTCTGGACCCACCCTGAGATGGAGAACTCACTCAAGTGCTGAAAGGCGTGTCATCAACGCTGGGTGCAGAGGGAGATTTGCTAACAGAGACAGAAGGTTGTTGCAAAAAAATAAAGAGCGTCCAGACTTGGGGGTGGTACACAGCAGGATACCCAGGTCAGGCAGAACACTGGGCTGTGTGGCTTTGGCCTCTTGTGATAGTTCCTCACCTAATGGTGATGATGAAAGTCATCTCATGGTCTTGTTATAGTGATGACAAACCATATACAGAGGGTGCCAAATGAAATGTATGCACATTTTAAGAAAGGGAAACTATTAAAATTGTAATACTCAATATATACTGATAACAAAAGATGAACAAAAGTCACGTTTGACTTCTGCAATTACAAGAGTTGCTCAAAGTGGTGCATCAGCGTCCAGACACTTCTGGTTATGGCGAAATACTGCTTGAGCAACGTTGACCAAAGTGTCCACTTGTATACATTTTTTTGCCCCCCCCACCCATGTGGACTTAGTAGTTTCTCGGAAAATTGTCGTTAGAGATTTGGGGAGGGGGTGAAAGAGTGAGTGAAGACCAGCTGGAAAAGGTTGGTTGTTGGAAAAGTTTGTTTTGGGTCATTTTGCCTGTACCGTTCTTCCCTTTAGCATGTTATAATCAGCCTATTCCCACTTCAAAGGGAAAGCCTATGATAAACATATTTACAGAGTTTTAAGAACGGGAAGGTTATCTGGTTCAGCTCCCTGGAACTGAGTTGCATAAGGTCTTTCAACTATGATTAAGTATCAGAGTTAAGATTCAAACCCAGGTCTTCTTCCTTCAAGCTAAACAAATGGCCCCCCCTACATTGTGTTTCTCTATGGAATGAATATTATACACCCTCCACAGAAGGTTGCATTTAAGAAGAGGAATATGGGGAGGGAAACAATTAATCCAAACTAATGGTGGCATTTCAGGCACTTGCCTCACCCAGAGAGACACTGTTGGGATATGTCTGCCTTGCTGGTAGCTCTCAGATTATCTACAGTTCAAGGGACCACCATTTTTCCTATGAATTAGACGTGAGTTTTCCAATCCACGTGGCTTGAAATATTGATCCCCTCTTCTAGTTGGGGGTTGGGGAACATTTTCCAGGCTTCAAGTCCCCTTTCCTTCATCCCAGGGTACTGTACAATATCATCATTTTCCTTATATGCCATGAAGTGAGCATAGGGGACATTGGCCTGATTAGACTAGCTGGTTCAGAAGACATAGCTTCAGGCTGGGCTTTGCCTTTGAATATCTAAATAATCCTAGCATATCAAATTATTTGAGCCTCAGTTTCCTCATCAGCAAAATGGGTGTAACTTTATCTTGCAGTTTTGTTATACGGATTCAGTGAGACTGTCCAGTATAGTGTCTGAACTATCAGAAACGATCAATAACAGTGAGTGGATTGTGCCATTTTTTTTTTTAGTTTATAATTTGACTTGTTAAAGCAGAGAGTACAGCTTCTGGCATTCCACTACTTACAGCTTGGTAGATGGAGTCAGGAGATAACTTAGTTGTACAAGCTTTGAGCTTTGGCTGTGATCCTCCCCTGCCTCTTCTCAAGTCCCGTTTGCTCTACCAGCAGAGGTTCTGGTTACTGCTTAGAGTGGAGCCTGGGACATCTGCTGGCCCCACCTCCCAACGGGGACCCATCTTAGGCCCAGCCCTGCACCCTCAACCCACTCAGTGCCCTGATTGCTGATCTCATCCTTTTGTCAGGGCTAATTATGCTTAAAACCAGATTTGTAGGAAGCAACATGCGTGCACACACAGCCAAAGCCTGGAATTGCTTACCCGGGAACAAGTTTCCTCCTCCTTCTGCTCCAGTTCTTCAGCTTTACCAGAAGCAGGAGCGGGGGTGGGAGAAGAAATGGAGTTTGCATCAAGTGTGCTGAGGCAAGGCAATTCTGAAGTCCCCCTCCACCCTGCCCAACGCAGACTAGTTCCGGCCTGCAGCTGTAGTTACCCAAGTGGGGAGCAGTGCAGCAGGGTACTCAGCCTCTCCTCCCTTGGAGTAGGTCATTGTGGGTTGAACCCAGCACTGCAGGGGGTAAGGGCTAGGCTGCTCACCCACTGTACCTCATTATGTATTCCTTCATTGTTTCCTATGCAAATTAAGTTAATGAGAATTAGGAACATAATGGAGCCCATTCACCGTTCTAGTCGCTGGAAAATGGGTTTGACTACCAATTTTCCATTACAGCTGTTTTGTAATTACCGTGGAATACTCTGAATTCTAATGGAGATGCGGAGCTGCCTGACAGCCTCTGGAGTACGGTTTTTTTTTTTTTTTTTAAAGAAGGTTAAAAAAAAAAGGAAACCCAAACCCTATAACAAAAAGTCTTTTTGCCAGAGTGCCCCCTGTTTGGCTTCTGCTATGAAAATTACCTCTGCTGTTACAGAAAGGACCTATGTCCAAGGGTGGGGGTTCCTGACCTTTGCAGGGTTAAATGAGTTACCTGACAGTACAGGAGTTATCCCTTGCCTTGGAAGCAAGCAAAGCAGAGTTTGGGGTCACCTTCAGTCAGGAGCTGCTGCTCTCTGATAAGGTTAGAGCAGCCCAGGGCTAAAGTGCAGTGCTCCCTGCTTGCTCTGATCTCCTCCCCACCCAGGTCCCCGGACCACAGATACTCCCTTTCTCACCTGTTGCTAAGCTCTGGACACTTACAGTGATAGGATTATTCCTTGATTTAAAGAGTCCCTCTTGTTAGGCACCAAAGCGTTTAGGAGGAAGAACATGTCAAAAGTCCAACCATTTCAACATTCGCCGATAGTTCAAAATTACTGGAGCACAAGACACAAGGGGGTGAGGGTGGGGCGGATGACAGTGAGTATTGAGGAAAGAGAACACCGGCAGACTGTTGTATAATGATAAGCTAAAACATCAAGATTTTATTCCTCCGGCTTCTTAGGCAGGGGAGAGACATGAGGAGAGTTTTAGTGTAGAAGGGTATTCTTGTTACAGTATGAAGAGAGGCTTTGGATGTAGGTATCTTGGGTGGGGTTGTTATGGTTACAGGACACATAAAACCCAGGTAAGGAACAACGGCAGGTGTACTTTACTTCTGATTGATGGGAGAATCGTGAAGGCTTGAACTAAAGAGACGACAATTGGGATGGAGGGAAGTGAATAGATTCTGAAGGTGCTTAGGGGGTAGAATCAACAAGTTTCATGATTGATTATTGAATATGTGTATATTGCAGGGCAAGACCTCAAGGGCTTTCCTTGGACCATTAGGTGATACAGTTCACCAAGACGTAATAATATTGACAGATAAAATTTATGGAGAATACAATACATGTCAGGCATTGTTTTGTTTTACATGTAGAGTTTACTTTATCGTCACAATAACCTAATGAGGGAAGAACTACTATTAACCTCGTCATAAGTGAAGAAGTTGAGACATAGGAAGGTTAAAAAAAAAAAAACTTTTCCAAGTTACCACAGTCAGGAAGATGCAGAGGCAGGACTCAAATCCAGGTGGTCTAGTTCTATAGACCAGGTGATAACTTTTAGAAAATTTCTCTGGTGTGTGTGTGTGTGTGTGTGTGTGTGTGTGTGTGTGTGACATCGGTAGTTCTGGACGTGTGGAGTGGAGGAGCCTGTAGAACACTGTAGGTATATTTCCAGGGGAAGGTTTGATAGATGGGCTGCAGTTTAGAGAGAGGACTGGGTATGAAACGCAAGTTTGTAAGGTGTCAGCATGCAAATTGACATTTGAAGACGTGGAATGGTACAAAATCTCCTAGGACTGGTGAGTGTGGAGCTCTGAACAACACTAGTTTTTGCATGATGGACTTAAGAAAAGGACTTTATAGAAGACACTGAGGCAGAATAGCCCAAGAGTAGGGAGAAAGCTAGGAGAAGGTGATGGCCTAGACTCTTGAGGGAGGGTACGGTTAAACTTCAGATCTCTGGACTTTAGAAAAACAATAAGGGCACATGTTACATTCATTCTCCAAGTATTAGACCCTGAAACCAGTAGTTTATCAGGGGTGATTCAAGAAGCTGTAAGAAGGGAGTGGCTTTATGGTTAGATAAGACTTCATCTCTGTCAAGTTTTTCTGACGGTGCTCAGAAGTTATTTCTTAGTTTCAGCATCTTTTGCCACCTGGAGAGGCTGAGAATTTTCAAACCACCAAGTCCTGATTCCTTTTTATTTAACAGTTCTTCCTTCAATTTATCTCTCTCCTCTCACATTTTCCTACAGGCAACAGGAATAAACCTGGCAGTGTCTTCAGCGCTTTGTTTGGAAATCACCTTAGCTGAATAACAAGGTTCATCCCTTACCAATTCTGCTTTCCCTGTGTAGCTGATGACAATTGTGCAAAGCTTCCTGCCACTACATAACAAGATCTCCCTTCCTCCAGTTTCCAGTAACACAGTCTTCACTTCCTTCTGAGCCCTAACTGGCAGCATCCTTTGTGGCCACATTTCTACTAACAGTCTGCTCAAGGCCATTTAGGCATTCTCTATCATGCTCCTCAAAAATCTTCTGGAATCTACCGACTGCCTGTTCCCAAAGCCACACCCACATTTTTAGGTGTTTGTTACAGCAGCACCCCTTCTGGTATCAAGTGCTGTATTGGTCAGGGTTCAGCCAGAGAAACAGAACAAGTAAGAGATACACACACACACACACACACACACACACACACACACACACACACACAAAAGGATGTGTTACCGGCTTCCACAATTGTGGGAGCTGGTTAATTCGTCTCTGTAAGGCTATTGTCTCCTCATCTGATGCAGGAGATTAAAGTCTGAAGGTAGGTAGGTCAAGAAAGTGTCATGAACAGGCTGCAACCCATAAGCACAAGTGAAAACATATGAGGATGGCCTGAAATCTGTGTCCATGTTTATTTCTTCTGACCTTGCTGATGAAGTTACCTTACAGAAGCCAGGGCCCCCGATCACAGAGCTAAACGCATTTCTGGCCCAGGAGCCAGAGGGATTGATGGAGGAGCCCATGGAAGGTAGAGGAATTGCTTGCTCAGCTGTTGCTTCATGCCAGTGTGGTAAATCAGCAGGGCAGAAACTACTGGTTAGTTATAAAATGGCTGTTGCTTCACTTCTGCTTCTCTACCCACTAAGTCTCCCTGGCATACCCCCTGTGACATCCTAACTAGAAACATACAGGAAAAGAAAATATGGGAAATATATTTCGGCCTACCGAGTCGACACAGTACAAGGCCATCATACCTATGCTCCAGTTACCCCAACATGTTTGCATAACTGAACTCTCTTCAAGGATACCTTCCCTTCTGACTCCTATCTCTGCTCCAACCCGTGCCTCAGACCTAACGGTACCTCCACTGTGACGTGTCCTAATATGTCCCCACGACAGCTGATTCTTTCATTACAGCACCAAGCACAGTATAAGACTTTTATTTACTTGTGTATTCCCCCACTGGACTCTAAACTCCTTAAAGTAATACGCCCTATTTTCCCTTCTATATTTAAATACTATTGCCTAGCACATAGTAGGTGCTTAATAAATTTGAATGATTAAAAGAAATTGCAATGTCTCTGATCTTTAGTGTCTTTTGGGTAAAATAGTATTCCAACTCATGAAGCTATGGTGAAGACGAAATGCACGAATGTATGGAAGTGCCAGAATTCTCTGCCTGGGCCTCACCCTGTGGTGTGACAGATGGTCACTGATGGCTGCTCCACCTTCAACACTGTGTCCTGTCACAGTTGTCATTTTGAAATCACCCAGGTCAGGGAGATGGCAAAATCTTGAAGAGTGCTGTATGTTTGCAAGCTCCGGAAGGAAAGAGATTCACTGATAAAATTCTCTCTTTGAGGGGAGAAATATGTGATCTTTACATATCAGGATTTCCCAGTTAGCTGGAGATAAAATGACCCCAACCTTGGAGAGACCATAGTCACGGAGATGTGTGTCTATGGACCTGAAGAGTTAGTGTGTCACTTGACCTAGATCTCACCCAGGGTAGGGAGCAGGTTAGGTTCAGATCCAGGTAAGCTAGGTGTCATTTATCCATCTGTCTATCTGTTTATTCAAGACAGAAGTATTGAGGACCTATAATTTTACTAGTGCTGCATTAATGCTGTGGATATGGAGGAGTTAATACATGTAAAATGTTTAGAATAGTGCTTGGTGCCTATAAATCCAAATATTTGCTAATATTGTTATTATTAAATAATACATATAGTTCTCAGTTTATGGTCTATCTTTGTAGACATGTAGGTATTGTCTATTCTTTCTTTCTCTCCCTCTCCTTGGTTGGTTTCCATGATGTGTCTTCTAGATTTAGACTGATTATCCATCTGATTCTTGATTAATTGCTATAATTTATTGAGTATTTATGTGCCAGCAACTGTGCTAATTTCACAAGAGTTATGATTGGATCCGTTGCATGTAACATACAAACTCTATCATGTAAAATATGCCTGAAGGTAACAGTCAGGGCTGGTGAGGTGGTTCCACCGTATCATTAGGGAACCAGAATTTTTTCTATCTTTTTGTTTCACTAGTTATAGGAAAACCTGGGAAATGCAGGATTTTAGCTGGGGAACATCATCGCCTTGAATAAAAATCAGACTCTATTACAAAAAACAAAGGGAGAATGGATATTGAGTGGTGTCACAGACTCTCAGACCCGAGCACCTGATTGTATCAGAAGTCAAAAGACAAACTCCTGGGTTCTTATGAAGCCTGAGGAAAATGACAGATATGTACAGGTATAGTAAAGGTAAAAATCCTTGTTCAAATGTTGCTTAGAGGAGAGGTTGGATCACTCTCAGACCAATAATAGAAAGTCTGGCAAGATGGCATATGGATCTAGAAATGAACTTTGAAGACTGACTCTGAGAAATTTCAAGCGTCTAAAGATGAGACATGGTCCTGACTTACTATTTCTGTTTACCTCTGTTCCAACCACTGAGGGTGAAAATTTCTGCTCTGTGTCAAAAGAGAGACAGATGTCACTTTGAAAAGGAAAGAAGCAGAGGGCCAGTAGCTACCTCTCGCCAGGACCTAATTCACACTCAGGGAACATTTGATCCTCTGAGCTCTGAGGGAAGTTTAATTGAAATGCAAAAACCAAAGGTCAAAACCATGTAAAATTTAAAGGCCATTTTTACTATTTGACAAGGAACAAATTGTAACTTTATATTGCTTTTAGATGCAATTTTGTTCAGTGAAATTAGATTATGCTCAACTAAAGCACCTTCTTTAGAGCTTTTAGATTAAATATTAGAACTTATTACAAGGACCTTGATTTCGTCAGTAAATACCAAGGAAAATATTTGGTGGGAAATGCAGCTGCTTAATTTGCATTAATACAAATGAGAACTATTAAGCTTAGTTGATTAGCATATTCATATGTACTGTAGTCCCCATGTGTTTAAAATAGATTCTGCTAGATTCTGATTACAAACTCAGGGTACGTATAACGCTGTGAACCAGAGCCCTGATGATAGAGTGTGGCTGGGGGCACCAGTGGGAGGTAAGTTTTTAACAGAGTACTCGTCTCGAGGTTGTCTCTATAACTCGGGACTATGCAGAGGCAGCCTCATCGTGGAGGCTCTGAGAAGCAGTTGAACTGACAGATAGTAACGCAGGACAGGGCCTAGGTAACCGCGAAGCAAGATGCGGAAGTCCAAACAGACACGTAGGAGTGCGCGTGCGTTTCATTCATTTACTTGTTTGTTCCTTCGTTTGCTCAACACATATTTCTTATGTGCCCATCACGTTCTGGGCACTGGTGCTGGTGCTGGAGTGACTGCTGGGAACAAGGCCCACCCTAGGAAAAGGGTTCATTTCCTCGAGCTTCTTTTCCTCAATACTAGCTTGTCAAACCTGGAGCAGATCTGACTTCCTGCCTGATTCTAGGACCTGGCGCTCTCATAACTGGGAAGGTGTTTCTATATAGAAGGTGTTTCTCAACATGGGGAGCCAGGAGCAGACAGGGGCAGGCAGGCTAGTGCTACGTGGCTGCTGCTGCTGTCGTGCAGCCTGCCACGACACTCAAGCTACCGAGTGCCCTAAGAGGGAAAAGCCCTGCCCCAGGAGCCTTAAAGGGTGGATGGGATTCTGGAGGCTGCTCAGTGGGAATTAGAGAAGAGACTGAGCGCAGGCATGGGGAAAAAGCATGGAGACTGGATGGCTGCTGCAATGGTGTATCAAAGGAGGCACTGGCAGGTGGAGGAAAGACACAGACTGACGCCAGAGATTGGCTCGTGTACCTTCTCACCAGCTCTCTAATGCTGGTGTCTGAATCAGTTAATGGGAAACCGGTTTGTCCTCCTTGCAAAAGTTTTGTGTGAACTGATGTTTTTCTTTTGAAAATAAATTAATAATCTCCCTTTGACTTACGAATTGATTCTAAGATCACTGAATTTTACTTCTGTTAGATCTTTTAAAATTTCTGTCCCGTTAACTTCCCTCTACTACACAACCAGTAGCTCTGATGTATACATTATGTAATATATTCCAATTAATCATCATATTTTATAAATAAATAAATGAAGTCCTCTGTTCCCCAGCCTGGGATTCCATCAGGTTTCTGAGAGCAGAGAAGCAGGCCTCCAGGAAACCAAGGATGGATGGGTATGACACTGGGTGGGCATACGGGGCCAGCTCTTTCCGCTTTCCTCCTGTGCTGGCTCCATTCCCCATGACATATTTGTGCCCCCAGAGAGGGCACTTTGTGTTCCCTTCTCCCCCACATGCATTTCTTCCAAGGTTCTTCTTTCCAAGGCTACCACTGTGGTGAGTCTAGTTGGTCAGCAAATGGCTAATCCGTTTGAATGGATTGATGCACGTTGCTTACGAATAAGATTGTTGCCCCTTCCGTGATATATAAAGTTCAGTGCCCTTTGGGGAGGAATAAACACCAAAGGACATTGGCCCTTCCTTGTCCAAATGTCTGTCCTGGTCCCAGAGCTCCCAGAGTAGACACGAGTTGGGTAACACCTTTTGAGACAGCGGGTGATGCTGGGTGCCCACAGAAAGGTTAGAAGTCAGCAAATTACTCACTCTCCTGAAGATCCCATTTATTTACTTTGCTCTTTTGTGCCGTCACCTTTTTGGGACCCAAGATGTGGAATCCGGGAATTTTGCTGCTGGAAACTATTGTAGACATTTTATTGTATTCTAAAAATAAAGAAGCCGAGGCTCAGGGGAGTCCTGGGACGTGCCTCAGGGATGCAGTCCAAACCAAATGTCACATCTTCAGCACCTCCGACCAGGATGTGAGTTACAGTGATTCCTAATGCGTATTTGGCTTACATTGATCCAGTCTGCCCTCTGTGTGCATTGCAACTAGATGTAACACGTTTTAAAGCATCGGCATGGAAGAGAAAAGCTCTCTGTTTTGTAACTTTTCTTGAACCTGGCCATTCAGTCATTCGTTCATTCATTCTTCTAAGAAATACTTATTGAGCACCTTCCGTGTTCAAGGAGCTGTTCTAAGCCCTGGAGATGAAGCTGTGAGCAGAAAGACAGGCTCGGAAGGTTACCTTCTAGTGAGGGGAGTAAGACAATGGAAATGTAGCTGCCACGTGAGGATGTCTGCTCTGAGGAAGGATCAGTAAGGGGGGGTGCAGGGCGTGACTAGACTGTTGTCCTGAGAGGGGGCAGTGGGGAGGCATTATTAGGGGCAGATAAGGTGACATTTGAGCATCCTAAGGAAATGAGGAAAGAGACATAAGACTATCTGGGGAAAGAGTGTGGCAAGTAGAGGCTGAAGACACAGCAGGTGGAGGGAGAGAGACAACGCGGCCCAAGGAAGGGAGAGAAGCAGGACGAAGGGCACAGGGGAACAGGCTCAGATCACACAAGTACGTGTGATGAGGACAACGTAAAACTTATTAACCGGTCAGTGCCTTTTGATAGCGAAAGGACATGCTGCTTGTAATCACACGAGGACAGATGCAATGATAGGGTCTCGAGCAGGCTGGGCCGCATGGCCATTTGCTGTGAAGGTCAGTGGGAAGTGCTGGCTCTTACTGTAGGTGGCTGAGGAGTCCTCTGGACAACAGTCTGAGGAGGGTGCGTGCAGAGGCAGGGAGCTGAGTCCGGGGGCAACAGGTGGGAGATGTCAGCCGGGCGTGGGTGGAGGCACCGGAGGAGAGAGGAGCATCTGGATTTTAGACACACAGCCACAGTGGGGCTGACAGGATTTACTAGCAGACTGGATGGGGGGTGGGAGAGAACAGGAGAGTCAGGGATGACTCCTGGCCTGAGTACCTGGAAGACACAGTTAGTTGCTTCTACTGAGATGTCAGGAGGCTGTCTGAAAACCAGGGTTGAGGAGAAATGAAGCGTTTGGTTTTATCTCATGCCACAGGCACATTTGTGTTCCCCTAAATTCTTATGTTGAACTCCTACCCCCTAGTGTCATGGTATTAGGAGGTGGAACCTTTGGGAGGTAATTAGATCCTGAGGGTGAACTCCTCATGAGTGGGATTGGTGTTCTTACGAAAGAGGCCCTGAGAGCCCCTTCACCTCTTATACCATGTGCAGAGGCAGAGAAAAAACAGCTATTACCTGGTATATAAACCAGTAAGACAGCCTTTACCAGACACAGAACCTTCCAGCACCTTGATCTTGGACTTCCAGCCTCCAGCACGGTGAGCAATACGTTTCTGTTGTTTATAAGCCACGCAGCCTGTGGTATTCTGTTGTGGCAGCCCAAACGGACGCAGACACCCACGTTCCTTTGATGTTCTTATTTGCCATCGAATGACAATGTCATATGCAGTAGAAATAGGAGTCGTCAGGACATATATTTGGTATTGGAAGTCCCTGGGGTTGAATGACATCCCCAGGAGGGTGAGTATAGACAGCGAAGAGAACGAGGACTGGGCCTGGGCCCTGCAGATGTTATAGGTTAGAAGGACCACAAAGCCCCGGAACAGAAGGCTGAAAAGGAACAGGCAGAGAGGTGGGATGGAAGCAGGGAATGTGGTGTCCCAATGTCAAGTGAGGAAAACATTGCCAGGCTCCGGTCGTAACCTGTGCATACGTTTATCAGGACAAGGAATGGAAGCAGGATTTAGTGGGAGGAGAGACGCTGTGTGACATTAGCTCTGAGCCCTGAGCCCAGGCCAGTTCTGTGAGGAGGGGGTGCAATGTTGTGAAAACTGTGCATGGGTGTGGGAGGCGGTCGGACTATGAGGAAGTGCGCCAGGCCATCCTCTCCTAGGGGAGCAGGAGCGGTGGGTATGGAACGTGCCGTCTGGTCAACCAGGGACTCCTTGCTCTGTGGGCACAAACATCCCGTGATCAGTCTCCAATAGCATCTGTAAGGTGTGCCTGGTGGGGATGGAGAATTGTGAGGAAGAGGCCAGCCAGACGTCAGGTGGTGACCAGAGTGGTGGTTCTGATGTGCGTCACCCTCCAGAATAAAAGAACAGAGAGGGAACGGCATCAGGCCTCTGAGGAAGCAACGGAACAGCACTGGGAGTTACAGGCAGAACACAGAGACCAGAAACGTACAAAGTAAGGAGACACTGGGTTCCAGATTTGAAGATCAGGCCTAGCTTTTGCCACAACTTAGTGTGGCCTCTCTGAGCCTTTGTCCCTTGGTCTTTCGAATTGGGTTTATCCCTGTCTCATCTGCTTTTCTGTAAGAGTTAAACGGGATAAATTATGCTAAAATCAATTTATGTAGACCCAGGTTGTGATAAAATACAATGCATTCATATTTGTGATTTTTGTTACCCCTTTCTATTTAAATGGAAACAGATCTGGGGCTTGTTTTCTGGGGCGGGGAATCAAGGAACAGGGAATGTAGTCTTTGGTGGTGGATGTCTAGGGAAACTCAGGGGGAAAAAAAAAGTAAGGTAATTGCAACTCTGATAAGATGACTTCCAGGCAAGGGTCACAGTGATGGTGAAGGGAGGCTTTATATTTACACTAGCATTTTGGGTGACAATGGGCTCCCTGCATGTCTCATTAAAGAAGCCTGGCTTGAACCAGCCCTTCCAGAGAGTCTGCTTTATGGGAATAACGGTGGGCTTCCTGAGCAGACACAGATTTCATCCCCCCATGCTAAACCGGGTCACCTAGATGCCACAACCTCCCTCTTTCCCTCATGCCACAGTCTGAGGCTGACTGTTCCAGGTGACAACCTCTAGGAACCCTGGCCTTACCCTGTGTCCTCACAGATACCTGGGTGGGGGCGCCACAATCTGTGAAGTGAGCCAGTTCTGAATCCCAAGGAGCATGTGCTCAAATGCAGGGACACGGTGCTGTGATGGTCACCCCAAATGTCTGCTCCCTGTGGTCAGGCCATGTCCAGATGATGTGTGTTTGATTAGAAGATGGCACCCAGCCTTCTATGGCCTTTGCCATTAGCCTACCCTCAAATCTTCATGGCTGCCATCTGACACCAGCAGGGTCACCACGGAATCAGATACCCAAGGCAAGGCTCTGACTCCAGAAGGCTAAAGTAGGGGCATCAGCCTGCCCAAATGTCCAACTCAGGGGTATGTGCTGGGGGTATGGAGTACAGGACAGAGGTGTTTCATTGTGGGGAGAGGGGACAGGCTTGGTGGTGGATGTGGCCTCTGGAGTGGTGCTGCCTAAGCCCTGAAAGGGATGGTCAGACAGGTCAGGGATGCAGCAGTGGGGCCTGGGATAGTGGCTGAAGCTGGTTTTCAATGACCACTGCCAGCCTTGCGCATTGCAAGACCCTGAGGTGTAGGTGGTTGCTTAGCTTTCCCAGAAGCTAAAAGCCTGCAGTACGCTCCCTCAGGGCTGGTCGTTTAACCCCTTTTAGTGTAGAATTCTGCATGGCCTCACCGACATGTACCAAGGTCTCATGGGTCAAATCAACTCTTCCAGCACCAGAGTTGACAGGTTTGTCTCCCCCACCAGCCCCTTCCATGTATGTTGCTTCCAGCAAGGGACTGGCTCAAGGCGCAGGAAGCATTGAGGGACATGAACCCCTTAAACAAAGTGGTGATGCTCCACAGTGACAATTCAAGCACCAGTGATCGTTTGTTGTGCGTCACGGAAAAGGGGGCATTTCAGGCTCCACAATGTCAGAGATCGATTTACGTGGTCCCTCCCTTCTTCACCTTTTGGCTCAGCAGCTCTGTTTGCTCAGAGTCTGGATAAAGCCCAGTGGGGAAAGAGACTGTTCACTTTCCCCGACTAGACCACCAGGGGGCAGTGGAGCACACTCACAGGCTGCCTGCAGCCAAAGGACAGGGAAAGATCTGCAGAAGCTTCTGAGGCGGGGAAACAGGCCAGGTGATCCTAGGATCAGAAACCATCTTCAGAGCATCCTGTCCCTTCTCAGATAATGGGGAGAACTGTGTTTTGACTTCAAATCAATCAGTTTCTATTTTTACACAGAAACTGCCCAACCTTAACAGCCTCATCATCATTTTGTTCTGGACCATTACCCTCATTTCCCTGGCATGAAGAGCCCAGAGAGGTTATGTAACCACACTGAAGACACACAGCCATGAAAGCGGTCAAACACCCGCTTTTCACGTTGGACCCCAAGGACCTTCCTCACTGCTCCACAATGATGAATCCAGTCCTCACCTGGCAAGCAGATGTCCAGGCCTCACTTCAGACCTTTTTCAGGATCCTTTGGGGGAGAGGAGGGTCTTGCCTAGTATCTGCATTTTTAACAAGCTCTCCAGGTGATTCTGATAAACATGTAAAATGGAGACCTTGCCCTTCTCGGGGAACCTGAGCTGAACCAAATCATAAAGAAAGTGAAATTTTCCTTCAGTCTCTTGGCACCACCCCTCCCTACTCATGCAGGACTTCCAGTCACTCTGCTCCCTTAGCCCATGGTGCCAACTGCTCACCTCTGAAATCCCCCTCTGCCAAGGACTTCTCTCTATAACTCCTGGTTTCCCCGCCTCCCACTCTGACAGAATGACATAGAGCTGCCCCTTACCACCATACCTTCCAAAGTGACAAATTAATCTGATTAGAAAAATCAGGTCTAGCAGGATGAAGATAGAAAGTTACCCTAACGACTGGCCAATCCCAGCTCATGGGAATTTGAAACAGGTCTTCCTTGACATCACGTCACAGTCTCAGTTATTAATTCAGAAGTGCTGGACTAAATACAATAACATACTGAGGATGGGGGTTTCAGGGAAGAGTCGAGAGATGCATTCTGAATGACAGAGACACTTGGTTGCTGGGTGGGGTTGGGGTGGTGTTACTTATACTAGGTGACTGAGGTCAGGCTCAGGTTTGGGTTTTGTTGAAAAGAACATGTCAATTGTTATTTTTTGCATCAGAGAGATAATATATATGCATCAAACACATCAAAACAATATAGAAAATATAAAGAGAAAATTAAAAACACAATCCCTACCACCCAGCTGGGTTAAGATGTCAGATGACATCGGTGCAGACACACCTCTATGAATGTGATAATGATGAGCAATTGCTGCACTTTATTGAGCACATACTATGTGCCAGACACCGTGCTGTGTGCTTCTCATGCGTTTTGACATTTACATAATTCTCATGTAGCCCATGAGAACGAGGTGGAGGTTTCCTAATGGGTAAAAAAAATAGAAATAAAAAAGAAAAAAGAAAGAAATCGAGGAGTTGAACAATTTGTTTAGGGTGAACTGCTATGTGAAAGGTCAGGAACCCAACTCAGGCTTCTCTCACTCCAGAGCACAGGTTCTTATTCACCTTCTGACACTGCCTGCATATGCAGCCACTTGCACACCCCGGAGACAGACACATAGAACTCACACGCACTCTGCAGACACACACGGGTCTCACACACACACCCTGCAAACATGCACCCACTACACACACACAGAACTCACATGAAAATACACCACAGAATTTGTATGCCTCACAGACACACCCACAGACTGACAGACTCTGCAGATACACACATACCATAGAAACACACAGAAGTCACACCCACCCCCCAGACACAAAGAATTTATATACAGACACTTCAAACACATACAGAACGTGCATGCACCAAAGACACACACACACACACACACACACACACCCTCACACGCTGCAGACAATCACAGAAAACTCACACACATACACCACAGATATACATGTAGGACTGACACACACAGTGCAGATATATACACCACACACACACAGACACATACACACATAGAGTCACATACACACGTAGAGGCTTAGACCTACACATACACAGCTCTTCTGAAATCTTTTTTTTTTAAAATTCAATATGTATATAGAGCTAGTATTCTTTTAAGACCCCGAATAGTATTCTATTGCATAGATCTATCATAATATTTCTGATCAAATCCTATCGATGGCTATCAAGTTTATGAAAAATATTTGAATTACAATAAATGACAATAATGGAAAGTTACTGGGCTTTCATTATGGGCTGGGTTATACGCATTTTATCATCTAATCTTCACATCAACCCCGTGTGTAACTCCATTTTGTAGATGCAAAAACAGGTTCAGAGGGTCTTAGAACCTTTAAGTGACAAGACCCAGACCTAGGAAATGTCTGCAGACTTACCCTCAATATGAGCTGGCTTTCAACAACCATCTTTGACTATATATGCTCCTGTTGAGAAAATTCCTAGACAGGGATTCCAATTCTAGAGTTAGATACATTTTCCATTTTATACACATCACTGAAATGGCCTTCAGAGAAAGGTACCGATGAAAACGTTCACTCAGTCCGTGTGTGAATGCCTTATTTCTCTTCAGTTTTTCCAGGACTGGGTATTTTTAGCTTTGCCTTTTTGTTAGGTGAAAAGTTATATCTATGCATTAGACAAATCCCTTTAGAGAATCAGCTTTTACTGACATGGTCAGAGAAAGGTTGTGGTGAAGGGAGACATTGAAGGATGAGTAGGTTTGTATTAGCAGAGGATATTGTTTTTAGACAGGAACAGAGGAATTAACCAATGTTTTAGGGTTCTTAATGGTCTCAGGGCTTCTAGCCTGTTGGGTTGCATGTAGAAACACTATTGAGGCTTTCCGTGACAATGACACTTTGTCCTGAGGCTCAGTGTTTGGAAGTTTTGCTTCCTGTAGACAATGACACAATGTAGTCTTAGGAGGTGGAGGAGAGCGTGTGAAGGACAGAGTGTTAAGGGGTAGCCCACCCTCACCCGCGAAGCGCCCTCATCAGGACCACCTCCTGGACGCATGGAGTGTGACATAAGGGACCACCTCAGAAGCACATTGGTGGTGATTTTACACTCCGTGTATGGACTATTTACTTTGGCCACTCCTTAGGCTCCCTGTGCAATGCAGGTATTTCCAGAGCAGCCTCACGGTGCCAACTGCATTTGCCCTCCAGCCTGAGCTGGTAGCTGCTACAGGATTCAGTCTTACTGTGCGTTTTCGGCCTGGATCTCACACAGCTGCTTGTTGCCTTACAAATGGTAGCTCTCCAGGTTCACATTTTATTGGATCATGATAGAATGGTGCAGGCAGCTCCGGAGGTAAAACTGGGTCTGTGTCATATCCCCAGCCTGCCCCCTGCCTCCTTGTCAGAAGCTGTCTACACCACTCCTGCCTTGTCTCCGTCACCACCTGCCAACCTCTTTAGCTCAGCTCAGCACCCCTAGAACTGGACCGCGCAGGCAGCTCCAGAGATCGCTCAGCCGTTGCGGATTTGACACACAATCAAAATTGCAGCTATTCCTTTCTCAAATTCTACCTTCCTGAGCTTTTCTTGCAGCTTTTTCTTCTTCTTTTTTTTTTTTTTTTTTTTTTTTTTTTTTTTTTTTTTTGCCTGAGACATTGGATTTCTAGTTTTGCTATAAATTTTCTTCTAAGTGGGCTCCTTTGGTATGGTGGAAGAGAGCAAGAAAGGAAAGAAAATGCTACGGGGAACTGTTCCTTCCATACTCTGTGTGGTTTGAATACTTCCATTTCTACAGAGAGAGACTTTTGTCCCAAGAGCTGGGGCCCCAGAAAAGAAGCTGAATTAGAGCCAGGGGAGTAAGCGTGGCTCTTTCTCCAAGCATCTGAAAAAAAAAAAAAATATGTCAAAGCCTAAAGAACAGTATGCAGGAGAAGTACATAAAAATAGATAACTTTTCTTTCTCCTTGGACTTGTTTTATGAGGGACTTCGCACCATTGACTCCGAGGGTGATCAGACTTTCACTTTGTCTAGCCTGGGTGCTGAGATTAACTATTGGACAGGGAGCCAGTCTGCCTTTTCTCCATGTCCAACACACATCTGGCCACTTGGTAATTCCACATATAAGGGGTCCCAGAAAGTACAAAGTTAAATACTTCCGGTAAATACAACAGACTGTTCATTCATGTGAATATCATCCCCAATTTCTCTTTTATATCCTTTGTATTATTTTTATCATACATTTTACTTTTACATATGCTATAAACAATACATTTCCACTTTTTTTTGCTTCAGACAGTTATCTTTAGCACTATTAAAATAAGAATAAAGAAAATTGTATTTTTCCTTTATATATATATTCTGTTTTTATCTCTTCCTTTTTGTGTGTGTAGATCACAGGTTCTGTTCGGTATCATAATTTTTCTGCCTTTAAAACTTTCTTTGATTTAATTTTAAATACAGGTTTTCTGACAATGAGTTCTCTCAGTTTTTCTTTGAGAAAGTATTTATGTCTCATTCATTTTTGAAAGGCTTTTTATTTATTTATTTATTTTGCTTAGTATAACGAATTGACTGTTTTTTTGGTGTGTTTTTTTCTTCGTCAATACTTTAAAATGCCATTTCATTTTCGTCTGGCTTGCATGGTTTCTAATGAGAAGTATATTATAGTTCTTATCTTTATTTCTCTATAGGTAAGATGTCATTTTTCTCTGACTGTCTTCAAGATTCGTCTTTGTCTTTGGTTTCTAGTTGTTTTATATGGCATGCCTAATTTTGTTTTATTTTTTTCCCCTTGCTTGGAAAATTCTCAGCCCTTATTTTTCCATGTATTTCTTCTGTCTCATTTTCTCTCGCTTTTCACCTTCCGAGAGGCAGTTATATATACACTGTACTTTTGATAGTGTCCAATAATTTTTATGTACTCTGTTCTTTTACTATTATTATTGTTGTTGTTACTATTTTATTCTCTTTCAGTTTGGGTAATTTCTTGAGTACCCTTTTTCAGCTGTCAGGTCTGCAGATGAGCTCATAAAGTCTGTCTTCATGTCTGTTACAGTGTTTTCATTTCCAGCATTTCCATTTGATTCTTTTTTCTCATTTCTGTTCCTCTAGAATAGGCCATCTATATTGCATGTTATTCACATTTTATAAGAGCCTTTAACATATTAATTGTAGCTATTTTAAATTCCCTGTCTAATAGTTCCAGCATCTGTGTCATATGTGTATCTGGGTCTGTTGCTTGCACTGTCTCGACAGTGTTTTGTTTTTCCTTGCTTTTTGCGGGGTATGCTTATAGCTTTTTGTTTGAGAGACACATCTTGTACAGGACACTTGAGCCGGAAGTAAGGAAGCTTATAGGCTTGAAGGTGGGTGTGCCCTTTTCTTCTGTTAGAACTTTAGTTTGGGGATTTGAGTGAATGTAGTTAGGAATTGAGCTAGATTTACATTCATTGTTGGCTATGGTTATCTTCAGTGCATCACATGCCTTCAGCACCTGACTTGTTATGAGGTTGGGTTTGGTTTGCCAGAGTTTTCTCAACGTCTCATCCACTCTTAATTTAGCCTTCCCTTTATGCTGTGCTTCAGAAGAAAGTTTCTTCCCCGCTCTTGTATTTACATTGACTTGTTATACATGCTTCTTAGCCTGTGGTGGGGGGCAGGTGTATCCTCTGTTCTTCTAATTAAGCTTCAGTCTTACACAAACACTAGGTCTCTGGGCTAAGGGCTATGATCCTCTTAGTGTTCCTGCCCTTCCCCTGGGGGGAATTCTGGGCCTACTTTCTCCTGGGGTGCAATTCTGGGTCCTTGCTCCTCTCCTGGATAGAAGTTGTATTTTCTCTGTTCTCTTCCCAAGATGCACGGGGCTTTCACCAATACCCTAGGTGTGAACGTGTGTGTTGCTATCTTCCAGCAGTTTAAGGATTTTATTATAAAGAAGCAATAGGTATAAGAATCGGGATGGGATTTCATGCCCTTCCTGCAGCAGCTGCTGTTCTCTTTCTCTAGGCTTGCACTGTAAGGAGATACTTCTTCAGAACTCTCATCCATCTTTTTCTGTGATCACTAGTTAGGTGCATAGAGAAGAGCCTGTGAGTGAATGCAGATTTCCATTATATTTGCATCCTCAGGAGTTCTATATCCTCTTGAGATCTATCACTTGGCCTTAACAGTTCAATAACAATTTAAACTGAATTCTTACCAATGTCTGGCAGCATCTGCCCCAGGTAAGCAAGTGCTCACGTCTATCTTTCCTTGCACACATTTGTACTTACTTAGATTTTAGATCACTTGTTTGTTCTGCAAGCTCAGACCACGTTCATGCAAAGGTATGAATTTGTAGATCATGCAACATTTTTGTTGTAAGAGTGGGTGTGATGCTCTTTCTAGCTTTCTGCATCTCAAGCAGAAGCCAGAGTGCACTATTTTTAATGCTCCCAAACTGAAAACAACAAAAATGCCCATTAACACTCAGATGGATAGATATATTGTGGTATATTCACCCAAAGGACTACTATGTAGCAATGAGAATGAATGCACTATAACTACATAAAACAATGTGGATATAACTCATAAATATAATGTTGAGCTAAGGAAGCCAGTCACGAAGGAATACATGCTGGGTATTCCATTTTTATAAAGCACAAAACTAATCCATGCTCTTGAAAATCAGGGGAGCAATTACCCTTGGTGGGCCAGAGGCTAGAATGGAGGACAGAGAGGCTTCTGAGATCCCACAATATTCTGTTTCTTGATATGCTTGTTTCTATAGCTTTATATTGCTGAAAATATAATGAGATGGACATGTATAAGACCCACTTTTTTGTATATATATTTTACTTCATAAAAAATGTTAAAATATATACATTCATATAATTAAAATGTGGATTTATAACTTTCTAGATAGCTATAAAAAAATAAAAGCAGCTAAATCACAATCCACCAAAAGATAAGAAAATTAAGGAAATGCCAAGGAATCTTATAAAATAGTGTTAAAGCCTAAGGACATCAATTATGCAATAAATATAAATGCTTAAAAGTGTTCCTCATTAAAAGATAATAAAATATAATAAAGCTCATATATGTTTTTAATGATGTGAAAATGTAAAAGGACAATAGGTGAGCACTTTCCCCCCTAGTTCCCTTCACTTCTTAAATTATATTTGTGTTATCACTATGATCTTCTTGAGACAATGTAGGTAATTTATTAAATGGTGGATGGGGCAAGGGTATTTGAAGACATGTAAGAAAGAATAGGTCAGTGAGGATGATAATTTGGGACAGATAAAAATCGTAGAATACCAGCAGATCGAGCTGGTTCTGAGCCAAACTGCCGTCAGAATGTCTAAGGTAAATTGTTTTTGTTAATTTAGTGTCAATCTATAAATATCCAAACTCCTAAGCCTCACTTCAGTTCTCCATACAGCAGAACACCACCTCCCTGACTCCCAGAGAATTCTAGCTCCACAATGAGACTGGGCATGAGAGAGTAATTCCACCCTTTCCTTAACCACAGGAATGGAACATTTCATAATGTGGCCACTATGTAAGGGAAATGTAAAGGAAGAGATGGAGTGATCAGGCCCGGAGGACTTGGCTGGAGGAGGATGGAGGCATATAAAGCAGTTTCTGTTAATCTAGCTGAGGGATTCCATGAAAGTAGATACAGCAAGTATTCCTATGAAAAATTGTTTTGTGAAGATAGTGTGGATTTGGGGTGTGTTTTCTCACAGGAAATGTTCAGAGACATTCCAAAAAATAGAGACCTGTAGATGAGGCTTTGAGTAATAAATCCATCTTAGAATTCAACTACGTCATTTTTAAAATAAGACAAAAAGTTATTTGCAGAATATTTTTCAAGACTTATTAAAACATCTTACTTTTGAAAAATAATTCATTATAATTTTCTAGAAGATTTCACTTCTATTATCTAATTGAAGTTCTATGAATTCCCTGTTCAGGAAAGTACAAAGTAATATATATTTAAGATTTTTTTCCTAGATCAAATTATCTTATTGTTATTCAACAAATATATTTGAGATCCCAACTATGTGCCATACACTATATAAGACCCCTTATAACAATGCTTAGTCTCTGTTGTCAAGAAGTTCAAAATTTAGTGACAGAGATAGACAGTTATGGGGATAACAAGAACTCAGTGTTATAAATACTGTGATCACAGGATGTTCCATGTGTTGGAAGACAATTCTCCGTGGGTTTCTCAAGTTTCTGCACATTTTTAAGTAAGGTAGTAACTGTCCCTTGTTTCTGACTACCTTTTCAAGGATGTTAATATAACAATTTTGGGAGATACAGAATATTTTCCTTTGGGGCGAAAGACAGGTGGGTTTACTACCCATTATAAAACATTTGGCTTCCTTAAGCTCAAACTTCCTCTCCTATAGCCTCACCCACTATATGGATGCCTTCTAGCCCTCTCTGAGTTACCCTGTGGGAATTGGAAACTGGAGAGAATGCTGGTACTCTCTGGCTACTGCCATGCTATGAGTAATGAACTGTCCCTTATCTCTGACTCAAAAGTCGTGTGCCTTTGACTAGCATCCATGAAACTGTGGCAGGCTAACTTATTAGTTTATAGGTAGGATAAAATTTTAAACCCTTCACAGTTCCTGACACATGCTACTGTGGGCACATGAAGAAGGTGTACCTATTTTAGCTAATGGGGTAGTAATGACATAGTAGGATATGAAAAATGTTAGGAAAATTGAGTTTGTGAGGATGTAGGCGAGAAAAGTCAGGGGGAAAGAAGGAAGAAAAGTAAAGATCCAGGTAGAGGAAATAGTATAAGCAAGGACCAGGTTGTGGGGATAGGGATGGTAAGGTGTGTTTTAATGTTAACCAAGAACGTGGATGTTTTCATGGAGGCGATGCAGTTGAGGGATATTAAGTAGAGGTATCATCAAATTGAAGTTTTATCAGTGTCATTTTGGTAATGGTGAAAAATGAGTTGGCAGGGCCAAGATGGAGACAGGGAGCTGCATAGACCAATCAGGAACCACTGGAGTGATCCAGGTGAAGCATGACAAAATTCTAAAATAGGGAAAAGGGTTAAAGAGGAGGAAGACTTCACAAAATATTATGGAATGGGAATCAACTGTTGACGGAGTAGATATTGGGGCTTCGCTCGGCTGGACCCATCTTCAGTACCTGAATACGAAATGGTAACATCTATTATGAAAGATGGTGGAAGAATTAACGGCTATTGCTTTCATAGGGACTTAACATATGTATGTAGGTGTTTGGTTTAGAAAGAATGACCACTCTAGCTGGGCAGGGTATCACTCTTGTTTGCCAATTAAGGAAATTGTGGTCCTGAGGGTAAAGTGGATTGCTGAGAGTTATGTGGTCAGTGAGTTAATAATGGAACCTGGATAAAATGAGTAAACCAGTGGCCTTTTTATTCTGTTTACCAGGGCCAGTTGTCAGCATTATCATACACCTCTTATCCACTCTCAAAGGATCTTGGCTTTACTGGGGAGATGAAGGAAGCAGAAGGGAGAGAAAATCAGGGAGCTATATATTTTTATTTCATTTGACAGATATATTGGACCTGTTAGTTCACTGTTACAATAAAGGGAATAGAAGATTTGTGTTTGACAATGGGGGCCAGAGAGAGTCAGCCTTGTTAATAAAATAGCTCTAAAAAGTTTATTCTTAGGAGTACTGGTCTTAGATGACCCAAGAAAAAATATGTTCTGCCAAAGGGCAGATATTCATCTTTGAACATCCAATCATTAGACTAAACTTGTTTACAACAGCATGAGGCTAGAGCACTGAGATTGTGTCTATGTAAACTTAAAATGTCTCATCAGCCAATTCAATGAAAACAGTAAAAAGCCATGTGAGTCACTTTTGTCATTTGAATTTTGCTATCATGGACAGAGATTTTATTACTAGTTCCAAAATTAAGTTGCGGTATTATCTCAGAAAGTCAGTTATCGTGCCTTGGTCTCAATTTGGTGCTTGGAACACAGTATGGTCTCAAAATAATATCCATAGAATGGTAAGATCTTCTATCATTCTAACACTTTGAGAGTGGCTAAGAGTTCTAAGAAAGAGTATGCAAAAAGTATAGGTGAGGACCCTGGTCAGAACATTAAAGAAATCTACATTTAGAGATTAAGGTGATAAAGAGGAGTTATAAAAAAAGAAAAGAATTTGTGAAGGGGACAAGGAGGGAACATTTGGAAAGGATATTTCTGTCTTTTTTCTAAAGGAAAGTTTACTCCACGAATCAATGAAATTAATAAATTGGTTGGTAATGAGCTATTTTCTATGGCTCTAGAGGGTCCTGTGAATGAAAACTAAAGCCTGGGAAATATGAGTTGGGTATAAAAACATTTAATTTCTATTTATTATAGGAGAATGAGAAGTCTTACCTCCAACTCTCTCCATAATAAATCATTTAAAAATAAAATAGTTTCCCACTCTGCGTAATACTATCTACCTTGGAATTGTTTTAGTATTGGTTGTGTCCATCACTCATGGGCTATGTTTTCATTACTGGGCATCTTGTTTTTCCAACCAAGATGTTAATGTCTTAAGAACAGAGTGCCAGCACACATTGGATGAGCAATAAATGTATTCTAACTTATTTGTTTAGAATATTCTCAGTCTTCTTAGAGTGATGGAGTCAAACTTGGAGTTGAAGATTCAAGAAGAGTGGAAGTGTTTAGCGTTCACTTGACTAAAGACAGTGTTTTCAAGGTCCTTCAGGCTCTGAGAATGTCTGAAATATCCTAAGTGGACCTGAGATTCCAGTCTCAGCTTGCTGCCTGAGTTGTGCATTACCCTTTTGCCCTCTTTGCATCAGTAGCTCTGAGAGAAGCAGCCTGCTTTTTCGTCTTGTAGGAAGCATAGTCTCAGAAAACAGCTGCACTCAACTGTTGGATCCTAATGGTACATATCACTCTTGGTCTTTGGCAGAAGATGTCCTTGGTTCCCAAAATAACCTTAACCACAGGGTTAAGATTTTCCCATAATTGAAGAGTACTGGGAGAAAGAATCAAATGCATGAGGGCTGATAGACGTTTAATCCACCCCACTGTACTCAACAATTTGGGCTTCTTTTGTAGTCACATCAGTGATGACAGCCAAGGCTTAACCTCTTGGGATCCAGGCGATGAGGGGTCCTGCCGAGAGCCATCACTTTGAGATAGGTTTCAGCCAGTGATAGAGAGAAGTCACATGGCATGATGTCTGAGCAAAACCTTTTTTCTCTGATTGATGAGATATAGCTGTAACTAGTCCTATCTCATACTTGGTTCATTCCAGCAAATGAACTCTGAGAGTTAACTGGAGCGAGACTCTCACATCAGTGAATGTCTTTAAGGTCTCGTTTCCTGCTCCTAGATCTCTTTTGGACACATCCCTCTCTTTTTCTTGGACATTTGGTAACTTATACTCTTTTTTCCTACTTCAAAACCTCTTTCCATTTTTATCTAGGAACAAATGCCTGGAAAGCATTGTATAGCACAACTCCTTGTGTATATTTGCATTTTAATAAGAAGTTAAAGCTTTGAGCCAATAAATGCATTGGCCTCTGGTGGACTGTTTGTTGTCAGAGAGATAGACAAGACATTTTGGGTAGGGGGCTTCTCAATTACATAGTAATTTACCTCCTTAACATTTTTTTCGTTTTTGGTTTTTGGTTTTTTTTCTTTGATAGGTATCTTATGAACACATACCATGCTTTCAGGATTCTGCACTTATGCTGGGACTGTTCCTCTCGAAAGCAGTTCACACCATTGATAACTCCTATATTATACCTTTCAAAGCTAGTTCATTTATCCAATCTCAGCTCAGATACTACCATGAGTGATTTTCAAGTTTCTATACTTGGATTTCTTTATTTCTTTCTCTTAAATTCTACAATAGTGTGTTCCTCTTAGGATTTGCATCATTTTCTATCCACTAATTCTGTCATTTGCATCATTATTTTATGGCATAGCACTTACAAAGTCTAATGAACTGTTTGGCATATAGAAGCTTTTTCACTTTTTAGGTAAAATTATCATCATGCCTAATGTGCCAGGTATGGTGTTAGGTGCTTTTGGACCCATTATTAACAAATCTGTGTTGATTGGGTTAAATTTCCTTGATCCTATTTCTTGTCATTAGGAAACTTCATTGTCTATGCTACACATGTTTCCATTTGTTTATATTCAATACAATAGTCATATATTGTGATGATGGTTAAATGAATGTACACATTTTTCAAAACTCATCTAATTTTGTACTCAAAATGGGTGCTTTGTATTATAGGTACCTTAATAAAGTTGCTTTTCAAAAATGGAGGTAAGCCTTTCCTTGGTTGAGGCTGATTTGTCATGGACCAGGAGATCATTTCTTCCTGACAGTCAGCTCACCAATCTCCCACGCAGAGGACATCCATGTCCTGACATGGCAATGGGGTACACAGTTTTACAGACTAGACTTCTGCCTGAGAAACCTTAGAATCAGCCTGGAGATAAAAGGAACCCCCAGGTTCAAATATCTGAAATGTGTAATTGTTAACTAAATCATGTGTTTCTTTTTGTAATAGAATTGTTTTCATTTATAGTGTGTATTCTATATTATATATAACAATTATAGTTACAACCATTTAATTTTATTGTGAGGCAATTAAATAGAAATCATCTGTTTTACTAAGGATAATTAAAATTATCAAAACAATTTATTATTCTAATATACAGATCCTCCTCATTCTAACCATTGTATTACCATTTGAAACTCAGATTATATTTCTCTATAAAAACAAAGTCTCAGTGCAGGAGAACCTGAGCCCTAACTAGTGGAACCCTGATAGGGGTCTCTCTTTCTACCTTTACCTTGTCTGGCTGGGCCATTCTCCCTGGGGTTGTCCTCCCACAGGCTCAGCCTGGGGCCACTGCACCTGTGAGGAGTCCCTGATCCCTGTGCTACTCCCCAGGGCAGTACCGACTTCCCTCCAATTGACTCGCTGGAGGCTGAGGGCATCCAGACTTCTCCATCTTCAATTTCCTGGCTGAATTCCCTCTTGTTTCTCACTTCTACAAGATGAGCTCCAACCTCCTTCCTATTCTGACTTATCTTTCCAACGTCCATTTCCCATTTCTCCTACTCAGCTTATTCCAAAATTACTAGTACCACAACGGGTCCCCAGTTTAAACGAATGCAACTTTCTAATTCCATTGACTACAGATATTTCTTGGTAAAAAACAATCCTAGCACTGTCATTTATCAGCTGTGTAGATATGAGCAAATTACCTAACCTCACTGGTGATGATTATATTAGCTCTGCCTCCAAGGTTTACTGTGAAGATTAAATGAGTTGATCTTTGTAAAGCCATTAAAACAGTGCCTGGCACCTTAGCAGTGGTATATAAGTCTTTGTTGCTATTATTATTATAGTAGTAGTAGTGTTAGACTCAGTATTAAAAAACAAATACAAAATATATAGCTCACCCCTGGTGTAATTAATAAAAATCGGCTTTCATTAGATATCTCTGATGCCTGTCTGAGATTGGCTGTGTGAAGGTTTTGAGAGTCCTTAGATGGCAAAAAGGAGGAAGTGACTTTGGAGAATGGGAATTAGAGATGGGGGCAGACAGGGATGATGCCACAGGGGAGGGCGAGGGCATATATGTTTTATGATTTTGTTTAAGGTCTTAACTTCAGTTATTTCTTATGTGTCACTGAGACTAATTTTTCTTGTCACTTTCACCTTTCGGGCTGAAGCGTTGCTGATAGCAGGGGCCTCCTTTCATTTTATTAAAAGTTTCCCCCTTCAAATTCTGTCCTTGGTCCTGAAGGGCAGGTCCCCAAACTGGGCCTGATTGACAACCACCAGAGCAAGAGGACGTGACAAGAAGCAAATAAAGGGATCAGTCTTTGGTTGGTGTGAGCAGATTCACACATGAAATGTAAAAGGCAAAGCCAGACCCTGAACCAAACGCCACAGCATGAGACGTCCTGGAGAAGGGGAGGAAGTCGGCAGCACCGGGAGTGGCCTGCTGGGTTGAAAGGTACTTCGGCAGGCCCAGCCACATTTATCGTATTCTCAGGGGAGGATGCATGTCCTAGGAGAGATTGGATTGCTTCTTGGGGTGTCATCAACCAACAGGTTGGGGACATGACTCATGATGCTTCTCAGTTACCAGCAGTCCCTACGGGAAAGAAAAGGGAAGGCAAGTACCTACTGGCAAAGATACTTGGGTACAATCCAATGTCTACTACTTAGTAATGATCTACTAGGTGGGACTCAGTCTGTGGCACTGAAGTGAAGGAGAAAGCATGGCTTTTGCCCCTGGGAGCTGTCATTCTATGGAGGAGTCACCCATGTATTAATAAGTATAGAATGGCAGAAACCTGGTGGGCATTTAGTAGTCAGGACTCCATGGATTCCCAGGAAGAGAAACCAAGTTCAAAGCAGCTTAAGTGAAGAAGCTCAATTTATTGGCTTACATAACTGGGAGAATAGGGGTGGTTGCCCTTAAGGACTTGTGAGATGCAAACAGTTCCCTTTCTGCATCTCCATGTGTCGTCCTCATTCTCGTCTGATCACGTGGGCTACTCCCATGCAGTGGGGGTGGCCGCTATGTTTTCAGGTTTGTATCATACCATTTCAGGGACATCAGAGGAAAGAGCTTCTTTCTCTCTCTGAGTTGATATATAAAATTCCAGAGAATGACCCGTATTGGAGTGGTTTGGGTCATGTGCTCATTCCTGGCCAATAATTATAGTCAGAGGGTTGAGCTACTGTGATAGACAGACCTGGAGCATGTGACCACTCTTATGAACGAGAAAGTAGAGTCCTGCCTCACAAATAGGGTTCCTCCTGAGCCACATGGACTGACAGAACAACTCTCTAAAAGAAAGACGAGAGGTTACTTGCTAAGGGAAGGGGCAAAGCGATCTGGGACATCCTGAAAGAGTGGGTACTCTGTGCATGGGCCCGGGCTGCTCTGCCCAGAATTTAAGGCTGTGAAGCATCAGCAAAGGGGACCAGGCTACGAGCCAGCAAAAGCAGGAAGACTCCTTGTGAAAAGTGGGACAGGAAAGGAGGTTTTGGAGGGGAAACTGCAGCCCTCCCCTCATGCAGGCACAGCAGGTAACTAGGCCCTGCTCCTCTTCCCCAGGGCCCTCTCAGTCAGTGAGTGGTGGTTATCTAATAGGGGCAGCTGACGAAGCCACTTAGTGACACTCATGCTAAGGGGTGGTGACCTCCAACCCCAGAGTCTGGGTGCTCCAGCAAAGGCAGCCTGTCACAACCCAGAGTGTAATTTGTCAGGGACACGAAGGTTAACATTTTTCTTCACAAAAAAATCTTTAATGACCATCAGCAATCAGGACCTCCGATTTCCGTCTCATTTGAAAGCTTTTAATGCTTTCAGAGGGATAGATGGGGTGACCTAATAGGTCTTTTCCATCTCCAATTTTCTATGATTAATGAAGTTCAATTGTGCAGAATAAAATGGTGAGTTTCTCGGTGTCAGTTCAGCTGTATTCCTTTTCTCCTCCTTCTTTCTCTCCCCATTTTTTTTAGACAGATGATAATCACACACATTTTCTCTTAATGCTTCAGGAGGAAAAAAAAAAAGGACTTTTTCTTCTGAGCCAGGGCTTTGAAAATGTCAAGGTGGGAATTTTTATCCATGGTGTAAATTTGTTGCCAAATGCCACAAACCACTCCTCATTTTCCCAACCCCAGGATAGATTGGGAGCCTGCATTAAAGGCCATAGGAGCATTGTAAATGTGAAAACATTTTATATTTGCAAAGTTTGTTAGACTTTTTCTAAGTACCTTCATAAGATCCATTTGTTTAATAACATGCTGATTTCTTGTCTCCTGGGGTAGATGTGATGGACTTGATTACCTTCTTTTGTCTGAAGGGAAACTGAGGGCCAGAGCAGTTGTTCCGGCTTGTTCAGAGCTGCCCAGCTGGGTGTGAGGAAGGCTCATGCCAGCATTTGTTGGATTCCACTCTGCTGCATCTGAAGGTTATAATATAATGTTTAAAGCATCTCTTGAGGAAAATTCTAGAGGAATTCAGTGAGTCCTGTTCTCGCCTTGTCAGCTGGAAGATGTTCCTAGGTTGAAAGTCCTCTGTATTATGAAGAAGCAAACTCCAGAGAACTGTCTTGGGGATGGGAGGCTTTTGACCCTCACACCCTTTGCATTCGGTAGGGAAAGGCTTCAGGAACGAAATGTCCATGGTTTTGTATATTTAGCTTTCTGTCTGGTTAAAGAGCATTCCTGGAGATGCTGTTCAACATGGAGGGCAGAAAAAAGAACAACAGACAGAATTCCCTCCTGGAAGAGCAGAAACTCACTGGCTTTACAATTCTTCTTAGGAATCCCAGGATGTTCCCAGATGTTGACCACATCTTAAATTGTAAAAAGTCTATCTACTCAACCAAACACCCCAAATGACTCAATTAGAGTACTTTCTCATTTCTAAGATCTTAGAAATTCACAAGAGAAAAAATATTTTCTAACATTCTTATCAGTAAAGACACTCTGCCCTGACTTGTTGCAGGTTCCAAGCACACAGAGCACATGCTGTGATGTTTAATCATAACTTTCTCAAACCCCTTACCTGAGTAAAACATGCTTCACAAGGCACTGGCAATGGGTTGTTCCGGTAGCGGGCCTATGGCCTGAAGATTGCTCTTCTCTCCTTAGATGAGGGTGGAAAGGCCTCTTTCGGGTCCAGATTCTGGGGTCAAGTCAACTTGTCTGCACCCAGAACTCACTCCTTTGTTTCTTGGCTTTGGAGTCATCCCACATAAGCAACATATGGTGAAAGCTCATCTCTGCAGCTCTCTCTCTTCATGGCTTAGAGCCCCATTGGGTTTAGAAATAAAGTAGGTATTACAAGTTGAAGCTGTGCAGTGGGATGCATCTCATTTTAAGTTGAAAACCAACTTAAAAGTGCTCCAGTGGGGTGGTCCCCTGGTGGGTGAGGTCCGGGGAATTGAGCCCAGGGTCCATGACAGCCTCAGTGAACACTTTCAAACTGAGAGATTTAGCAGGAGGTGAAGCGTGAAGACCAGTTCTAGGGAAACAGATATGTCAGAGGATTTTCCTACCCACATTCTAAGGCCTACTTCAAGGAGTCGTTCAAATATGCTACTTTTGCAAACCCTTCCTGAAAATTGCAGTCTTTGCTCACCATTGTACGTGTATATTCCCACCAAGAATGCATGAAGTTTCTCATATCTCCACATCTTCGTCAACACTTCTTTTCTGTTCTCTTAACAATAGCCATCTAAATGGTGTCAAGTGGTATCTCACTGTGGTTTCGATGTACCTTTTCCTAATGATTAGTGATGCCGGGCCTCTTTTCTTGGGCTTGTTGGAGTGGCCAGTTTTGACTAGGCATTCAAGCTCAATGTTTCTCAACACTGGTTGCGTATTAGAACCTCCCTTGGAATTGTTTTAAAAAAAATGGTGATGCCCAGGACCAAGTGATTAAATCAGAATATTGTGGAGGGAGGCCTAGGCATCAGCATTTTTCACAAGTGGGAATGGGGTGCTCTAGGTATCAAAGCACAGGACCTGAGTGGAGTCTCGACCTACTACCCAGCATTGTCCTAGTTTGGGCAGACATTTTTTTTTTTAAACCATCTTTATTATAAGAGAATAATAATAACTACCTAACAGAATGACTTTGAGGTTTAAATGAAATAATAGTATGATGATATCACAATAAAGAGTATTGTTCTTAACAGAAGAATATGATTCCAGAAATGGGAAGGGGACACATCTGTGCTGTTCTCTGCACTTTGATAATAACCATGAGAGACACACTCACTCTGGAAGAGACAGCAAGACACGATGAGGTTGACGAGGTCCAGGAGCTGTAGGTCTCTACTCCGGCTACACATTCAAAGTACCTGGGGATTTTGAACTCATCTGTGGAGTCATTCATCTACCTGCTTTCCACGGAGGTCTAGAGTTCCTCGTCTAGGTCCCTAGGATCCGCTGGTCACCACCTCCCAGGCCTGATGAGAGAGAGCTCACATACTCTGCTGTCACAGGAAATGTATTTCATTGTAGAACCACAGGAGGCAGAGAGGTTGCTTCAACCTCTGAGGGCCTCAATTTCAAAAATAACTCAAAAATAACATGAAGGAAAACAGTGCTGGGTCTTTTCTAAATCTCCTTGGCTTTAATGTGTGTTAGCAATAAAGTATGCAGGTAATTGATTTAAACATATGATTGCTTACTTGATACAATATCCCTTCCATTTCCAATTCCTATTCTGCCATCTGGGCTCGTGTGATTGGGATACTACCATTATTATTGTTCTTTAGTCTTTTAGTATGACAAAGAAGCAAATGGCTTCATTTAAACTGAAAAAAATAATAAGTTCAGGTTCTTTTTGTCTATCACATGTATCCAGGAAGGATTTCCTTTGATCTAATAAGGCAATTATTGAGTTTTAATTAAGTGATAGGTGATGATTAACAATTTTTGGAGTAATAATTTTGCACTTCATACCTCAGTTTTACAAAGCTTAAAAAAATCCATAGTTTTTTGTTTTTTTTTTTTTTTTTTTTTTGGCAAACACCACATTTTACACCCAACGAATGGAAAGTCTTTCTCAGACATGCATATATATATAATTTCTGACAGCTAATCGGCATTGATCAAGCAGAAGCATGTTCCAACCTATTTTCTTCTGTAGCCCTATTTGTCTACTTTTTGTGTTTGTTTTTAATTAAAAAATGTGCAAATGGATTTGGGTCAGAAAGATTCGGAGATAGAAGCTGTACCCAACAACAACTCTTGATAAAATTAGAAAATGGGCCCTGCTGGTCTTCGTCAAACAAATGAAATCAAGCGCTAGCACTCTCCTTCATTCTTGTTACCCACTCATTTTAGACCCACAGAGCCCTAATTAATGGTCTGCTGTTAAACCACTTAAAAAAAAAAAAGCGAGCCCCAATTTACAGCATTTGCTGATTTCCATTGTGTAAATACTCCTGCACCAGGGCTGATTTCAAACTACCAACTTGACTTGGAGCAAGAAAAGGGAAATGCATATTTGGCTCTGGCAATCTGATCCTGTAAGAGCTGGCTAGAGCATACCACTGGCCCGAATGCTGTCAGTTTCTTCTGCCAGTTGTGTCAAACCTCGCTATCCTAAAACAATTGCCTATCAGTCATTTACATTTTAGTATGAATTTCACCCCCTTAGCTCCCTGTCTCAGAGAATGTGCCTTTCTAGTTGGGAAGCAAAGAGGTCTTTCCCTGTCAATGAGCAGGTAAAGATGGTACTCCAGGCAATATGAGAAGACGAACTGTCCAAAGCACATATTCATGTTGTGGGGAGAAAAGAACATATAACAAGAAATCGTAAATGCTGGGTTCTTGCCTGAGCCTCTTGCTTGTGTGTTGTTGGGCAAGGTATGCCTCTTCTTTGGTCCTGAGTTTCTCATGAGGGAGTGAGCCAGCTGGCCTCCAAGGGCTCTTCCAACTCTAAGTTACCACTCCACGTGGCACCTGACTCCACCCATGCTTAATCGCAAAGCTAGCAGTGGAGATGCACTGTGGCAAAAGGAACCCATCAGATCATTTCATCGTGTTTGACTACCCAATTGAAAATTTTTGATATGAAAAAAGTAAAGAAATGTGTGAGGGAGTAAATGAGAGACAGTCTACAAACTTTGTAATATTTTTAGCGTGTCACCAGCATTTGTTAATGCTCAGAGAATCTATTCCTTATAACCAAGTGGCTTGTATTTATCATACAATCGTTACCTTATTAAGCGGTAATAAATGCCTAGTTAAGTATATACAGGCCATTTCTGTTGCAATTTAATTACCAGCACAGTTAATTAGGCAATATACTCCATCACCATTTTTATTCAGAGGGTTTCCTGACTTTATTAAACACTTTTGGGGAAGAACTGATGGAACCAAAATCCTTTGGTAGGAGAAGTAGAGAAAACCACTAACCACTGCACCCATTTATTGAGTGCCTACTATGTGCCGACACTTTATAGAAACTGTCTCCAAATTCTTATGACTTATTTAAGGACCTTGGACATGGAAACTGTGTACCGCATACTCATGGTCAGAGGGTCGTCGTTGACATACCTTCCTGTCCCAGGCAGCACCTATGCTTAGGAACCACAGGGAGAAGATGCTACTACTTTAAGACCTCTCACACTTCTGTTACTCAGTGGATACTCTAGAGAAACTCAGACCCAGGTGTAGAAGCAAATGTCCACGAGGGTATCTTTTTCAGCAGGATTTGTGGTAGCAAAAATTTGGTAACAACATACATGTCTATCAATATGAGAGTGACAAATAAATTGTTATTATAAATTGTATGTTCACTTAAAACACCTAAACATCCATTACAATGAATGGACTAGGTGGCCTGCATACGTACGGATGATCTGAATGAACCCTTAATATTGTGTAAAGAATGCAGTACATACGAATGAAAAGCTTGCAAATAATGTATATGTTTTATGGCTATGCACCTGTAGTAATAGTAGAGTCACAGGGAGAGAGTGGTATGGTTACATCTGGGGAGACATTCAGGTGAATGGGATTTGAGCAAAGTATAAAGGTCACTTTAGCTATATCTGCAACTATTTTCTCAGCCAAAGAACCATCTGGGGCAAATATGTCAAAATATTAATATCTGTTAGATCTGGAGGGTGAGAATACAAATGAAAATTTTCTGCAAAATATATCACAATTTGGATAAAGATGTGAATAAGTCATAAAAGTTTTAAAAGAATACAACAGTGAAGTAAGGAGCATTTAAATCCAGACAACGGAGCTCTTGTTAGTGCTTTCTCACAAAGCTTGCTGTCCCTGTGGGATGCCAGGCAGGAACCAAATGACCCTTTATCACAGATGCTAGAGTAGGAATTCTTGCTTCAGGTGAGCTCGTTTTAGATGACCTGAAACTTTCCTTACTAATTTAAAGTGCTAGTAGGTCTTTGACGAAAAAATACTTGTGGGTATTCCAAATATGAATACATAATGGCAGAGGGCATGATTCTCTCTAAGGTGCTGTGAACGCAGCGGCTGGCCAGGGGCTGTCTGTCTGAATGAATGGGGCCATCCAGAAGAAAAGCCTCTGCCCCAGCCCTCTGCTCTCTTCCTGGTATGAGTAAGAGCCTCTGTCCTCTGTGCTTCCCTCTTCAGTGTCTTTTGTTCACCCCCATCCTCTCCGCTGCTTCTCTATACCCCTGACTGGTATTTTCAGGTGTGAGGTTGTATAGACCTTCAGGTTATTCTCCATCAGGACTGCACATCACCAGGTGAGGGGGTTCAAAGCAGCTGAGTTAGAGATAGGAAGCTGTCCAACTTACTGAATTCATCAGCACTCTTTGGTGGCGAATGACAGAAAAGCACCTCAAACCAGCTTAAGTCAAAAATAAAATGCGTATAGGAGAGGGAGGGTTCTGCCTCTTTGGGCTTGCATCACCAAGCCACAAGGAAAGGCAGGCCTGGAATAGAGCTCGCCTCAAGAATGACTGGAATCAGGGTCAGACCCCATCAGGGCTCTCCATCTCCTTTCTGTTATTTGGGTGATGGCCAAACCAGCCTTTTCCTAAGGCAAGAATTACAGCTGCAGGCAGATTCTGACTTACATCCTGCCAGCTTCACTCTGGAAGAGGAAGAGAAAGATGCAAATGGACCCAAATAACACCCTCACATTGGGCAGTGCAACCCATGCACCTTTTCTTTCCTTAAGTCTGAAAAAATCCTAGGAAAGAACTCTGATCAGCCTGGCTCAGGGCACATACCGCATATTAGCGGTGACTCCATGGGTTGATCTACTTAATATTTCTTTAATTTCCTTTACAAAGGAATAATAAGAGGGGATAATAATAGAATATCCCTCATAAGGTTATTGGGGTGATCCATGCAAATCATTTAATGTTGTGTTGGGCTCAGAGTAAAAGATGTTTTGTAAACAACAACAAACACCTCTTGGATCAATGTGGCAAAGTTGGTACAGAGCTCTGATGGGCTGAGCCTGGATACAGATGCCCCACCTAGTGGCAGGAGGCTATGACCTGTTAGAGAAGGCTGTGGGCAGATCCAAAGGATGGCCAGGGGTGCTTACTCTTCAGCTGGTATGCTCCCTTGTTTAGTGAAGAATGTTCAGAGCTCCAGTACCACTCTTTCCTCTGATATCTGTCTGTTTATCACTAGGTGTGGCAACCCTTCAGGGAGCCTGATGTACCACTATCCTAAACTCTTTTGCTTTGAATACACGGCTTGGTACTTTCTAGCTCCTTATCTGTTCCCCTTCACATAATGACTACAAATGTCCCCTGGATTCCACACTTATTTTGGCATCTCTGGACTATAAGTCTCCTTTCCTAACCCTTATTACCAGCTCGTAAGGTTTGGCTGCAGAATGTTCTGTCAAACACACACCTCTGGGAAGATAAAGCAAGGGGTATGAGGGCATCACTTTCTACAAGGTACCCTGGCTAGACAAGTATTTACTCATTTAACCAGACATGTACAGGCATTTTTGTGTACCTGTGCTTAAAAGGATTGCAGAAAGACAAAGGAAAAAAACTGAAGCAGGGGAAGAAAACAAAGGAGAAGGAAACTAATATTTAGTGATCATTTTCACTTCACATCATCTTACCTAACTTGAGAAAGAGCGTATGATGAAAGTATGTATATTCCTGCTTGGCTGATGGAGAAATTAAAACACAAAGAAGATAAGTAATTTGCTTAAGGTCACACACTCTTTGGAGGAGAAAGAGGAGATGACGATAAGGAAGAGGATAAGGAAGTATGGTGGTGACCACATGGTGTCTTTGACTTCAATTAATGTGTCAATTATGTATGCAATGTTCACTGAGTGTTACACTTGTACTAGATCACATGGAATATACAAACCTTTTCCTGCCTCAAGGAACTGGGAGTCTATTATGAAGATCATTCACAAAATAAAAAATGACGGGGGCCAATCACAGACAGGACCTTAGGACACCCGGCTGTGGTCTCATGGGCTGGGTAGCAGCCAAGTAGGGTCCACCGGGAGGAGGCTGACTCCCCTGTCCCCCAGGGCTCCCATCTAGTGACTGGCCTCTGTGGGTCACACAAAAACATAAAGGCAACAGCCACTGTGTTGAACTATTTGGCTTTGCAGAGGAAACCCATCTCCTGCTTCCCTTAAAGGTCTCTCTGGCTACAGCCCAGCCTTACAAAGCCACACAATAAGCCCATCTAGGATCAGGAATCCAGGATAGAGGGAGGAGATGGGATAGACATTCCATTTCACTGAGCTTCAATTGGCCATTTTGTAAAAACAAAGGGAGACTTCCATAGACCAAGAACTACGATTTTGCTGAGAAAGTGGTTCTTAAGACTAAAAGTGCTCACATTCAATTGGGAGGAGTGTGGGGGGGTGGGCGCCCAATTCATACCTGGAAGCAAATTTGCCAAGAAAAATGTATTTTGTGTTGCCAAGCTAAGGCAGAATTTTCTCTCATCTCTTTTCCCACCCATTTCACTTCTCCTCCCCACCCCCCATTTTCACCACAAAGTATCATACTTTTTTGGGGAAGAAAAGATGTAACCAATCCAAGATCCAATCAATGAAAGTCATACTAAGAAACAAAGTGACTCATCATTTTTGGTTGGGGATATGTTTTTCTGTCTTCTTAATTTAGCTGTGGGATCATGCATGGAACATGACCACTGTGGTAGCTAGAAGAAGAAACCGTTTCTATGTAATTGTGATTTAGTTGTTAACTTGGGGAGATCACTTTTCTGGGCCCCTTGCCTCAGTTTTCCCATATGTAAAGTGACTCTCAGTGGTTTTCAAACCAGGCTCTGCAGAGCCTTCTTAGGGGACCCTGAGGAACAGAAGCAAGATGCAGAGGGTTAAGTGCATATGGCTCTAGCCTCCTCACACCTAATGAACAGCTGCAGTCAGAGCAGATGTGCTTTTATCTGCTTGATAAGTTTATGCTTTCTGGTAAAATTCATTTGAAGAAAGGGTATTGTCTATCTGTCCCTTCCTTTTAACATTCCATGGCTTTAGGTCTTCAAACTGAGTGCCTCTAACACATTTGAATCTGCCACTGCTCTGAAACAGACGCTGCTCCTTCCCCAGCTGAATTCATCATCAAAGGCTCAGTGGGGGCTCCAGGCTTGGGTTTCAGAAAAGAGGGGGAGACTCAGCATTCAGAGCAGTCCTGGGGAGCCTTCTGGAAGAGGTAGAGATGTGACTGTAGGGAGTGATTTGGTAGTACAAAGGGCATTTCTACCATGACCAGCTTAATCACAGGTATAAGCCCAGGTAGCACGTCGTGGAGGACTTCAGGGAGTCTACACTGCCCCCAGAAAAACGTAGTATTCTGCTTACCTATGCCTGATGATTGATTTGGCCGCTGGTGGGAGTTGGGTTTATAAACTTAGATTTTTAATCCCATTGAACGTATTAACAACCTGTGGGTGAATCCCTAGAGAGCACAGCACATGTGCCCTTTTCTAGTTATAGGATAACTGAGGACAGGGTTTTTTAGGGGTATTTGAGTAGGGTATTATAGGGTTTGGGAGATAACTGCAAAAAAGGTGATAAAAGGGGACATTTCCTCAGTTTCCTGGACCCATTGTACTGCCAAATTTCAGCAATCAGAGAAAATCATGGAATCTCAACAGAAAGACCCCTTGGGGCAAGTGCTGTAATCTCTGACCAACACTGCATACTGTCCTGACTGTAGTGACCCCGATTTGCATACACTCACGTTGACGCAGTGAACTAGTCCATTTATGGAGCATTCTGGCTAAGAGGAAAGTTCTTTCTTTATATTAACTTAAAACTTTCAGGTACTTCAGCAATTTTCACCCTTTATCCTGGGAGCTATGCAGGATTAATATAGCCACTCCTTCCAAAACAGTCTACTGAGGGGTTCAAAGGGAAATATCTCTCATGTTCCTTTCTGTTATTCTTGTCCATCAATGTGGCAGTGTTACTCTGGTTCAACATCTCATCTTTCTTCTATTATTTCTCTCCCTCCCTGACCTCGTGTCTGGATGCACTTGTCTTGGATTGTCAGGGTCCCATCTTCAGTTCCAAGCCAGAACTGAACATAATATACTGAATGCAAGGAACACTGGTCTCTGCCTCTGCTGGGATAGATATAATATTTATACTTGGCTAGCGTAGGACTACATAGGCTTCTCTAGCATCTTCCTCTAACCGTAGTTAGGCTTGTACCTACCCAAGAGAAATTTCTCATTCTTTCTTTATGTGAATGGCTCTTAAATCAGGTTTTCTCTAATCCTTTTCCCAAGGGGGTTGATTGTTTAAACTTAGATGGAAGCCGTGACGGTTAATTTTTTGTGTCAGTGTGACTAGGCCATGAAGTGCCCAGATATTTGGCTAAACATTATTTCTAGGTGTGTCTGTGAGAATCTTTTTGGAAGAGATTAGCCTTTGAACTGGACTGAGTAGAGGAGATTTGTCATCTCCAGGGTGGGTGGGCATCATCAAATCCGTTAAAGGCCTGAATAGAACACAAAAGGCAGAGGAAATTTGAATTAACTCTGCTTGCATCGAATGCTTGAGCTGAGGCACCCATATTTTCTTGTCCTTGGCATTCCTTGATTCTCAGGCTTTCAGACCCAGACTAGATCTAAACCGGCTCTCAGGCCTGCAAACCACACCACTTGTTTTCCTGGGTCTCCAGCTTGTATATAGTCAGTTGTGGTTCATGAGCCAATATCTTATAATAAATTTTACACACACACACACACTCACAAACACACACACACACACACACACACACACACACACACACACACGGTGCCAAAAAAAATGTATGCACGTTTTAAGAAGGAAAAGCTCAATAAAATTGTACTCCTCAATATATACCGAAAACAAAAGATGAATACAAGTCACATTTGACTTCTGCAATCACAGGAGGTGCTCAAAGTGGTTACCATCAAGCGTCCAGACAGTTCTGATTACAGCGAACTATTGTTTGAGCAACGTTGATCAAGTATCCACTTGTACACATTTTTTTGGCACCTGTGCTGTTGTGTGTGTGTTGTGTATCTCCTATCGTTTCTTTTTCTCTGGAAAACCCTGACTAATACAGGTTTCTCTACATTTTCCCTAGCTAATTTTAGTATTGTTAATAGTCAATGTCTTCAATTCGGGTTTTGTTATTCAACCTGCTCACTTCCTCTCTGGATTCATTTCAGGCAGGTGCCTGAGGAGCTCACTTTCTGTGAATTCACGTTGTTGTCACACCCCTGGGCCCTTAGAGCAGTGTTTGATTCAGGGCAGCCCCCAGTAAGTAATTGCTAGAGGAAGAAACAGATGAGTGAGATGAGTGAACGAATGACTAGGTTAGATGAGCCTTTACGGCTCACCTCCAATAATCTTTAAGTCTGGTGAACGCATACAGCCATAAATTCCACTTCCTACATCCCTGGACTACCCACCATCCCATAGTTCTCCATCGTAGCTTCGAGACTATTATGGGCTATTTTGTTAAATCACTTACAACTTTGCAATATGTTTTATCGAAGAAGAAAATGCGTCTATTTTTACATCGGTTTTTAGTTAACTCACATAAGATCTCTAGGATTGTTTTCTTAGGTAAGAGATTCCAATCATTCTCCACCCTGGGGTCGAGTTTCAGTCTGTGTGCAAAGACTTGAACTCATTATAAAGGGACAAAATATTAAACTCTAATTTAAAAGCACATATAAGCACATACAGACATGCACAGAATGATGGAGTGATAGGAAAATATGACGAGTATTAATAATGTTCAGCACTGAACGTGGTTTGTGGATGTTTATTAGTGTCTGTTTTATAGTTTTCTCTTTTTTCCCAATGGTCTTATTATGTGTACGAATTACCCATTTTATAATCAGACATAGGGATTTTCAAAAAGGGGCTATGTGCTTTACCACAGTCCTTTCACTTGTATTGGGGTTTAATTCTTTTCCGGCCGTGTTAGTCTACCTTTCAAGTTTCAAGTTTATTAACATTGTCAGAGGAAACAGCGAAATAGGAAGTTAGGAATTGAGATTTCTCACTACTGTCTCTTAAGCCGATATTATCATCTTCCCAAAGCAATAGGCTTATCCCTCCTCTGTGGTCTTTAAAATCACACTTGCTGTTTTTGTCAAAATTTTAAATATCTTCAGTCTCATCTAAGCAGTAGCTTTCCTGATGTCATTCAAATACTTATGTGTATACGAAGCAGGTCAGGAGAAATGGTTATGGATCATGTGCTCTGTTAAGTTCCAGGCTTTCAGAAGATCTAGGAAAAGCTGTGGTCTTTAATGTGAAGAAACATCCAGATGAATTGGGTGGTAGGACTTTCACATAGGGAGCCACAGTGGGGCATCCAACAGTATACAATTAAGTGTGAGGTTGTGTAAGGCAAACTATAAATTTTCCCAAGAAAGCATAACAAAGGTCAAGGAAAAAATATTAAACCCTCAGGCCATCATGAGCAAATTTTGAAGAGGGTTGTGAGTTGTTTACTAATATCCAGGTGATAATTTTGATTCATTATTGGAAGAAACTGAGTCACAAAGAAAATAGCTTAATTGGTCAAATATTACACGCTGGCATATATATGTGGAATAGGAATTCAGGATCCCTAGGGCAGGCCTCTTGCTACCTCTCTCCATGTCTCACACACACACACACACACACACACACACACACACGCACGCACACACGCACACGGCCTCTATTCTCACTCCCAATTCTGCCACTTCTCCTTCAAGTCCTGTGCCCTCCTGCCAGATGTTGTCACCTGTCTTTTCTCAGAAGGCCTTGGTAAAGTTACACAGCTGAGCCCGGCAGGCGCCTGCCCCAGGCCAAACAAACAAACAGAAGAGAAATCTTTCAGGCTGGACACCAGGGAAAAGTGATCTTGATGCCGTCCGTGGCATGAGCCGAGGCAATTGATGACTTGGCATTCTGTCCCCGAGTCATCAATCATCTAGAATCAATCTTCGCTCCCTCAGGAGCTGGCCCCTGGCTTACATAATTCTCTCTCCCTGCCACCAACCTGAACAGTCTGATCCCAGTGGTGGGAACTGTTTTGTTCTGCGTTCAGCATTGATTCACTTGGCCTTCAGTAGTATTTTCTATATTCCGCAGAAATGTCACTTAATTTATCCTCTCCGAGATGGCTACGTTGCCTGGGCCTACTGCATCAAATAGGGCAGGTGAGCAAAGAAACGGTCTGGCTTTTTCACATCAGAGGCATGGGCCTCGGGCCCCTAGACCTGGAAATCAGGGCTTTCGTACCAGGCTCCTGTACTCTGCTTTGAGGATGGGGCAGGGTCGAGTGTGGAGGCCAGGGCCTGGGGCTTTCATGTCTGATGGCCCTGTGTTGTTTCCGTGACCCTGCTGCTTCCAAGCTACGTGATCTGGAACGTGTGACCTAGTCACTTAATGCCTCAATTTCCTCATCTGTTAAATAGTGCTGATAGCACTTACCTCAAAGAGTCGTAGGGTTGAATTAGCTCAGGGGCATAAGCGATTAGGATGGTACAGGGGCAACTGTAACCAGTAAGGGAAAATTATTAATACTGTGATTACTAGGGCACAATTAGGATTTGTCAGATTGACCATACATGTGATAAAGCTGGTGGCCACGAGGGAAAAAGCCTTGAGAAAGTCGCCTGTCCAGAATGAACTACTCTTCTAATTTGTCTCAGAACCTAATATCTAACCAGCACTCCCTTACTTCCATATCTCAGAATATGAGCCTGCTATGGATGGAATGTCTGTGTCCCCCCAGAATTCATGTGTTGAGACCTAACCCCCGATGTGATGATATATGGAGGGGGGCCTTTGGGAGGTGACTAGGTCATGAGGGGGGAGCCACGGTCATGAACGGGATTACTGCTGTTATAAAAGAGGACCTAGAGAGCTCCCCTGGCCCTTCCGTCATGTGAGGGCACAGTGAGAAACCCACAGCTATGAACCAGGAAGCAGGCCCCCACCAGACACTGAATCTGCCAGGACCTTGATCCTGGAATCCCCAGGCTCCAGAACTGTCAGAAACAAACTTCAGTTGTTTCTAAGCCACCCAGGCTATGGTATTTTGTTATAGCAGCACGAATGGACTGAGGCAGAGGCCTTCTCCTTCCAAGCAATAGGAGGTGGGCCCTATAGAGACTGGCATAACGACTGGTGGCATGTAGTGTATGGACCATGAGGGGGTGGAGGATGTAAAAATGATGCTTTTTGAATTCAGAAGTTTTTACAGGCCAGCTCCGAGAGATATACCCGATGATGGAGAGAGTCCTCATGCCCTCCATGCAAAGACCTTCTCTTTATCCCTCTTTGAAAAGGAGAAGAGAAAGAAGGAGTCTTGCCAGTAGTGTTGTGGACCCGTGGGACCAAGTGGGGAGATGAGGAAAAACAATGGGTGCAGGAGTGGGTCAGGCTTAAACCTCTGGGAGGTGGCACTGCCCTGGGAGGGGCAGCTGGGTCCTTCCCTCTCAGGCTTGGCCTCTGTGTGTCTCCACATCTGTCTGTCCGTCCCTCCTAGTAACTGGAATCATCTTTTCCAAGAGATTCTGAGGGCTGCTTTATTTGTTAGGAGACAAGGAGACACTAATAAATTCCTCTGTGTGAGGTATTTAATTACATAATAATGTGTACACTAATCAGGGTAAATGTGTTTGTGAAAACACCTTGATATGGGAACAGTTAATCACCCAAGGCATTGCTTCTTAACACACCTTGGAAGTTAACTTAATTAAATTAATTAGAACAATGAAAAAATTGAACTGTTTATTGGTCCACAATGGCCTGAAGAAATGCTTCCCCTCAAATGCAGGAACATCTCCCACACTGGAAACTATTTTCCCCAAACCCTCAGCCTTATGGTTATGGCTACACCCCAGGAGCTGGCAGCTGCCAAAGCCCCCAGTCCCCTGTGCCTCACCTTGGAGTCATTTCCTGCTGGAGACAGAAGGCATTCCATCTATGAGCCTGCACGTGCACATGTGCATGTGCATACACAAGCACAGCCATGCACACATGCACACACATATGTACCTTTGTGTACCAGAAGCTAAAGGAAATCAAGAAAGCTTTACCCAGGACTCGTCAAGTACACATGTTGCAGTCAACCAATGAGTGGGCCAGCCCGCGCCTTCTAAAAGGAGTAAGAGAAGAATGTTTTCTGAGGGATTATTATAATCACCGTCACTGCCATTGCTATCACTGTTATCTCCTAATAATGATGGTGTTAATAATCTGAATTTGCATAGTTTCTCTAAAAAAAATCCTCACTGTTTCTTAACCCCACCTCACTTTCTACTTGGGCTTTGCATAAGGTGACAGATACCTTAAGATGCCTGCCTCCTTGGAGACTGAGTATGGCATCCAGCCTTGACAAGAACAAACTTACAAGCCATTTTGACGGCTGAACAAACAGTGAGTAGTGTGCACGTGAAATCAATCAATGAAGAGTGAGCTTGCACCGCCTGGAAGCTGAGGACCACTTGGGGGAAGAGTATTACTTTGGGAGAGGAGTTCTCAGAATAAGGATAATGGGACTCCTAGAGATTGTCCCCCAAATCCAGGAATAGGAAGCCTTGACCCTCTAGTGAGTTATGTACACTATAGTCAGCTTCTCCTTTAAGGAGCATTAGGTCAGCAGCCGCCTTGACCTTCACACTGCCACAAAAGGACTACCTGGACACCTGTAACGAAAGTACTTCCCTAATGGGCAGCTGCTAAATTCAAAGCTACTTCTGTAGCCTGAATTTCCTACTATGAAAAGAAGATCCTTGATGATGTACAGCCTGGAATTACTTTTTACGTATGTCTTCTCTTCCCCTATTTCAAAAATTAGAACAGGAATAAATAAACGCTTATGGGTTCAGCATAAACTCTCCTTTTGGGAATTCCTGTTAGCTCCGAGATAAGAACGTAGATGAGGGCAGAGCTCACAGAAGAGGTTTCCTCCCACCAGTGCTGAGGGGCAGGGCCTATGAATTTTCATCCTCTGAGATTTCCCACTGTGCTCATCATAAACTTACTGATGCAGCTTTTCATGATTTTATTTGATTAGTCAAGATGGAGGCATGAGATTCTGAGCAAATCTATAGAAGTACGTTGCCAACTAGTCTAAATATCCAACTATCCCAGCATTGCTTGGCATACTCAGAGATCAGGCCTACCCTGGTTCAAAATACAAATAGAAAAGTGGGCATCATTTTTCTTCCGGAAGGTTTTTTTTGATCAGTGTGACCTTGTGTCAGTGAGGGTCCTTGAAGGAAACTGGCACAGGAAGCACCCAAATGGGGTAAGGAGTGTGGCAGCTTTTTGGAAAATCAACAAAAGGTGTGGAAGTTCTCCCGGAGATGGCCAGAGCAGGGGAGGTGGTATTGCCAGCAGGAGCAGCCCAAGGCCTGAAAGAGCAAAACAACTGCTGGATCCAGAGAAACTTACAGCTGCATTTGCAGAAAAGGAGATATTGGTGGAGAAACACAGCCACAGCCTAGCTACAGACTACAGGGAGGCAGCTGAAGTAATGAAGCCTGACTACTCTCTCTTCCCAACCTCTAATCTGCCAGGGCCTAGGGAAGCCAGAGTGCTAGACAGCCTGGGTGATTCAGTCCAAGGAGGTCAGCCTGGGGCCAAGCAGTGCAAGGGCGGGGAGTGAGTGGAACTCAGAACAACTGATATGAGTGAAAGAAAAATATTCTGTAAATGGGACATAAATAAAAACGATATCATGAATTTCATTCAGATGACTCCTCTTACATTAGGATCACAAAGTTTCTGTCCTCTACTATTATTTAAACTCTCCAGGTAGTGAAATACATACTCAGGTTTTAGCTACTGCCAGACCATAACTGTAGTTTTCACAACTTCTCTCCAAATGATGCTGTTAGCGTTGCTTGGGGGGTGTGCATTGGAGAGGAACTTGCAGATGGAGATTTCCATTGAACCAGGAAGTAGGTCAGCTCCCAGACCCCAGCCTACAAAAGACATAGAAAAAGGAAGAACCTCACTACTTAGGAGAGGGTGCTGAACAGCCAGGCACCATGGTGGTGAGCATTTGGCTCTTTCCAGGTCTCCAGCTTTTCAAGTTCTTGCACTTAGATCAGATCTGCGAAAACAGAATTCAGCAAAGAGTAGCAACCTGCCAGGCAGGCCAAACCTACCCCCTGTCCTTCATTAATAAGTTAATTAATCAAACTAACCTACACTAAATTTCTAATCTGATTGAGGTACATAATAGGGACCTCGTGCGGTTTAGAGTCTAGTAAGGAATTTAGGTCAGCTAAGCAAATAACCTCAGGTCTTGCAATGTGAGATGCATGCCTTGAAAGGCATGAAAGCAATGTGTTATCAGAGTTCAGTGGAAAGAAATGACACTCCTAACTGGGGTAATGAAGAATATCTCCATGGAAAAGGAGGATTTCAGGGGGTCTCAAAGGAAGGAGGTTGTCAAAGGAATTTGTTCTCAGTACCCCCTTCCCTGGCCACACTCAAATCAACTTACATGCCTTTGTTTATTGTCATACTACCAGGGAGGCTGAGCTCCCTGTCTTCCTTTCAGTGTTTCAGGGCCTACCTTTTCCAGGGAGATTTTCCCTACTGTTCCAAGCCACACTGACCTAGATTTGCGACCCCCAGGGGCTGAGCCTCTCCCTCTAGTATTCTGACCTCTTCATGGGATGAGACTTGTTTTTCCCAACCATGCTCTGAGTGGATGCCATGCCTTCTTCAGAAGTAGCTTCAATGTTACCCATCTGTGCTCTGGAAGAGCTTTCCAAATGGGCCCTGAGGTGGGGTAGATATTTCAGCTTGCTGTTTATCTGCCCCAGCACCTGGAGAAGCACGCATCTTCTGATGCAGGAAACCTGCATCTTCCGACGGTGAAACAGGTGGTCTGGATAAACTCAGCCCGGTTGCAGGGACTCTGCACCCACTGAGCCAATGATCCGGGTTTCCCAGCCATTTATCCATCTCCAAGTTCACGTTTTTCTCAAAGATGATTATGGAGGAAAGATGCGAACGTAAGCGGAAAAGGTCCTCCGTGCCTCATCAGCTCAATCCTCCTGTAATTACAGCCCCATCAGATGGGAAGGACAAACGTGTTCCTGGAACGTGAGGCCTCAGCAGCCCTCGTTCATCATCACCTGCGCTCGCCTGTCCCTGGACTCCTTGTCCTTCCCCAGCGGCCCCTCCTCCTCTTCTACAGATCCTGTTCTGGTTTCCTTCCTGCTTTCTCCAGGACCTGAAGCACCCAGGGCCTCTTTGTGGGCAAGGTGAGAGCCTTCCGGCTGCCCTGGATGTCCCCTCTGTATTATTACTGTCCCTTCATAAATGAATTCTTGATAGCTCTCCAATGCATTATGCCCCTCAATGAGCACAAAAGGCAAAAGTCCAAAAACAAAAAAAAAAAAAAAAGGAAAACGAGAAAAACATCTTTTATTTCTTTCATTAACACAGTTGGTTGCCTTTCCCCCTAAAGTTCATATACGAAACCCAGAACACCATGTGGTGCAAAGAGATAACACATGCCCCGAGGGAGCTGCAGGCCAGTGCAGCCAGGAGCTGACTCCTGTGACCCTAGATGGTTTATCTGGCGGTTACACACCTTCGCATGCCTTCCACGATTACAGAAATTGTTAGATAGCTCAGCTTGCATATGTGGACTGTACGCCTCCAACTGTGCCAAAGCTGATCTGAAAGTTCGGGTGGAAGTTCCCATCTCTTTAGTTGAATTTGGTCCAAGTCTGTTTACTTCTCCATCTTGTAGTTCACTTCTGTTCATTCCATTTGATCCTATTCAGTTCAAATGTATATTTAGGGCTGACCTTAAGAATTTTTCACATCGTTTCACACAAACAGGTTCAGTGTCCCAAGAAGGATGGCAGCAGCAAAACTCTCCACTGTACGACCTGGTTCTTCCCTTTTCTTGTGGGTAGAGTTTGCATCTTGCCTTCCTGCCTTTCCTCCTAAGCTGGAGAAGTGGCGGAACAAACACAAAGGGATCAGGATCCTTTCCCCTGACCTTTCTCCTTTAAACCTGCACCTACCGTTGGCCCAGAATGCATTCATCGATTTTCTGTATCCATCAATTGATTACTCAGTGCTTCATGGATCCGTCAGCTCACTCTTATGAGTGGCAGTCACTGTGCTTAGTGCTGGTGCTATAATGATGATTGTGAAAAGTTTTTCCTTTCATGGAATTAGGACAAATCCATGGATTTCTTTTCTTTCAATCAACTGTCCCCCTCTACCTCTCAAAGGAACTTGCCAGTCAGCCCCAAACCCTTTAACTCCTCCAGCTCTTCTGGTTTTTAACTTTCTTATTCCTGCCTGAAGTTGCGTGGTATGCTCAGGGCTGTGGCGTTTGCCCCAGAGCAGAGGATCAGGTGCTAGGCCTCCCTCCCCCTAACTGAGGAGGATGCAGCGATTTTTTATCTTTAAATCTTGGTTGATTGACAGCCAGATAGAGTATCTTTTCTTTTTCTGAGCTGGCTCCTGTTATCTTCCTCTTTGTGGGTCCTTGAGTCTTTGCAAATTGCATGAATCCAGTGAGGTACTGAGCCTCTGGACTTCAATGTACTCTTTACAAGTGTGTCTTACACCCAGTACCATGGGAGAAGGGGATCTGAGAATAAATAGGATTCAGAGTCTTCCTCCAAGAAGTTTATAATTTAGGTGGAGCAAATCACCAAATAGATGCACCAAATCATAGTTGAAATTCTTTGTTAGTTTAGGATAAATGATGAGGCTTTTAAGGACTTTAGAGAGGGAAGATTTGCTTAGACCTTGAAGGATAGTTAGCATGAAGAAGAGAATACCTCCATCCTTCCTCCCATATTAGGCCTGCCTGCTTCACCAGTCCCTTCTTACCTCCCTCTCTACCCCAACAAAGAAGGAATAGCCCAATGCCAATAATTGAGTTTGGCACAATTGGTTGGGTTGTGTTTGCTGGTGGGTAGGGTCCTTGAGTTAAAAGACATAGATCCATGTGCTGTTCTTTATCTCTGCCTCAATATGAAGCTCGATAGACTTGCTAGGAAGGCCTGGCCCTGGCCACTCTCCTGCTGGCCTTTCTACCTCATTGGTGAATGTAGTCAGCAGGATTAATTGTGTCCCAGCTTACACTGCAGATCTATTCTTTGTTTCTTCTTCTTCCTCAAGTGACTTCTACTATGTTCCCATCCAGAGGGCGATAAGATTTCCATCTTGGTACTGTTACTTGCTGGGGAGGTGGCTAAAAGGCCCAGATTTGCTTCATTGTAGCCTCATGGGCACTTTGCATCTGGTATATACTTTCTTGTTTGGTAGACATTTGTGAATATCTTACTTCACCCTTACACCTGCAGTGTGGTCAGAATAATGTTTTCTACTTTGCTTTGTTTGTTTGTTTGTTTGCCCTAATACTATATGGTAGAGTTGCAAATGGATCTTTAAAAAATAAATAAATGGAGTATTCAAGTATGAATGATGTATGGCCCTTGTTTCCAGCATGTCTTTAATGCCCTCCCTACATTTAGACTGTGCCCTCAGCAAATGGAAACATTTCTATCAGTTTACCATGCTGCCAGTTATTTAGGCCTGCTCCTGTTGGGTCATGGCTGACTACCCTTTTCTCTCACACTTCATATAGATTGGGTCTCTAGGACCTGGCCAAGTTTTTCACTTCTTTTTATTTCCACTAGGGCCAGCCTGGGACAGACGCTCATTACGGCATGTCTGCATGTTGCCGAAAGCCCCCAATCAAGATCTCTGCCTCCACATCCCTCCTCCAAGCAGATATGTCCTGCCCATGGTCTCTAGGTTAACTCTCCTCCAGCACATTCACATTAGTTCTCTTGGATTCCTTCTTTTCTATAACATTCCCAGATTTTGATTTCTCCAGAATATGAATTTCCTGTTTTTAACCACGTTCACCTCTTAATATTCCCCAATAGAGATGGCCAATTCTGATTAAGTGATGCAGAATGATGATGAACATTCTGCGAAAATCAAAGTACCAGTTGCTGAAAAGTCTTCAAAAGATCCTATACAAAACATGCTTCTATAACAAAGACTTGATACCCTTCTTCTAATAATTGTGAAATCATTGCTACTAATCAAAGGACATACAATTCTGTAGCAGAGAATGATTAAAGCATAATTAGGATGGGTAATGTATTGAGGTGAATAATCAGCCAATGAAAGGGAGGTATTGCGTGTGAAGTTTGATGATAAAGTAGTGTTCATGCCACAGTGTGATGATGGATGAGTTCAGCAAGTAAATGAATTTTGCCCCCAACCCGGACCCATTTCCTGTTCCTGCTTTATACAGCAGAATTGTGACAGAATATATCGGTAACAAAACAAAACAAAATACAGCATGATAGAGATTATTTTGACCAGTTTGTCCAGTGCTAGAAATCTGGAGGCAAGAGCCAACCAAGGACAAGAGTATCATCTTTACACAAAGAGTTAGATGAGGAGTTTTGATCCTCATGGGCCTCCCTAAATCCCTTTGTTAATTTAAGTCACTAATTAGCAATAAATCCTGATTGCTTCACTGTGATTAGTACCCATAGTTTGTTACTTGCAGTCTTTGTGTGGCTTGATCTTTGGGTTTATTCTTATCCCCTTAAATGCCTTTCACCTATGTAAAGTCAAAAGACAGGGAGCTATTTAACATAAACGAGAAAAGACAAAGGAGACCAGGAAAGCTAAGTGACTATTAGCTGTCATCATAAGGAGGAGAGGAGAGATTGGCTCTTCAAATCTCTCTCTCTCTCTCTCTCTCTCTCTCTATATATATATATATATATATATATATATATATATATATATATATATATATATATAGTTTCTCTTCCTGATGAAAAAAACCCAGAACACTTAGGGGAAGTTCTAATGGGCTATAGAAGCACTTGAATGGATCCTTGCTATCTGAAAACAACTTGGGCTTTTACTGAAAGAACGTGTTCTCTGCTGGAGCAGAGGTTTGATGCTGGCTTGGAAGGACTAATGGTATTAGAGTTCTAGAGAGAAGGCTAGAATTCTGGAGTTCTAAGTCCTTCGAAGCCTCCTGAGTTTGCCATTCTAGTCATCGTTAGTGTGCTTTTATTTCTTCTGTCGTTGTGCCTGATGCTGAAGTGAACATACAATAATAGTTAAAAATTGCTATTGATGGATAATATGTGTTCAATAAACTTCCAGTTGGATGAATGAATATTACTTTGTATAAAGGAAAAGAAAATTGCAAAATACATAATCTTCTAGTAAAATCATGCAATTGATTCCAGAACGCAGAATAAGTGACTTTGAGGTTATTTACTTCTGTTATAAGAGCCAGAATGTACCTCTTCTATGGGTGCTATTTATAAGAAGGATTTGTGTATACTGAGCACCACTGCGTCATTTATATGTGTTGATATTTATGATGACATTGTAAAGTTGACTGAGCCGTCATCGTGGTGGTGTGCTGCTGTAGGCCACATGTGGTAGGGTTTGCTTTCCAGCAGGGCTTGGTGTACTGAGCCCTGACACCCCCAAATTATATGTGCTTAATAAGGAAATGAACAGTCACTTTGGGAGAAATCAGAATGGGAAGATGGTGATGTCACCAGCAGAGGACCCTTGAGTGCTTACTCTTGTAGCGTTTTCAGCTTAGAGTTTAGTGGGGATGAACCCAAAGCTGAGTTCATAAAATCTGGCCTTGTGACTATCCGCTTCTCTCCTTTGGAAATGGATAGAATAACTGCTTTACAAGGCTCAGGGCTCCATTTCATCCCTTAGGGAAGGTATGGCTGTGACGACATTTATGTCGCATGTTTTGCAAGGATGGGAGAGAGCAAGAAGCAAAGAAGACTCAGGGCTATGTTGTGAAGGGGGCTCATGCTTAGTTCACTCTGAGTGGGTAAGGCAATGCACCTCAGCACCAGCCTGGAGCCTAAAGGCAGAGCCATAGTTATAATGTCTCTCTGGAATGTGCTGAAGATTAAGGAAATTGCTGTTTTGTTGGTCCCTGATACGCTCAGGTTGGCCCTTGGCAAAACCTGTAATGCCCACCCTCTCTCTGTCTCTCCTTGCAGCCTTCCTGTGCCCCAGATTAAATGCCAGGACCTCAGGGGGATGGCTCGATTGCCCGGTGGCACATGATGTTTCCTCTGCCACCCCCAGAGCATTGTAGCATTTTGCCTGCATTTTTCTTATGGCTCTCACACAAATCCCTGTCTGTGGGGGTTCGTCTCCTCTGAGCGCTCTCTGGTGTGATGACTAATGAGCATTACCTTCTCTCTGGACCGTTGGTTAACAAAAGAGAGAGTGCTACCTCTTCCCCTGGTATTCATCTTTAAATGAGTGTTCTCTGGGAGCCTTGAAGACCTATTGGAATTAAGTTCTTATGGTAGAATATCCAGGAAGAGATTTTTTAATGAGGGTTTGAACTTTAATATATAGTTTTAAAATGATTCCCTCCCCCCACTCCCAAACCAAAAAGCCTACTTGGCTACTTTGTCCTGACCCTTTCCATATCCCTCTGATTTATAAACCCCTTGGGTGGCATATTTCCCTAGTGACTCTGCCCCACGTCTTGAAATCAGCACGAGCTCGTCCTTTTCCCATTTACCAGTCATTTAAAAAGTCCTTCCAGTTTTACTCCTTTAGTGACTCTCCTTTCCTTCCTACCCTGTGTGGTACCCCTCCATTTAGCCCACCATCTCTGCTTTACTCTTTTTCTCCATCTGATCTCTCCCCCTCCAATGTGCCTATGATCTAACACTGCCCTCTTCCTCTGCAAAGCTGATCTGCTAGTGCCCTTCCCACTCCGCAATTCATCCCAGTCCCCCCCCAAATGCCACAGAATGAACCCCTAGTTCCATGGGTCATGTCTGTGCTGGAGCTTACCAAGACTGGCCTCATGTTTCCAACTTCATTTCCCATTTCTCTGCTTGACACACACAAACCCATGCACATTGTACCAACACATACTTGTATACAAACATATATTCACACACACGTATAAATTCACATGGATTCACAAACAGTTGTACACACATATACATATACACATGTACTCAGACTCACATACACTACAGACATAAATTCACTCTCACATAACTATTCTTTGAACCACACACTTAATACTTACCTATCTTCTCCTGAAATACCTCTTATCTCCATCTGTGCTGGATCAACCATGAAAGTTTAGTTTAGACGTTACCTATTCTCTTCCAATATAACGCTACCCCACTTCCTAAACTCTAAGGGAGGTTTGAAGAAGGGTGCATTACTATTTATTGGATATTTGCTTGAAAATAGTATATTTTGCATATATTTAAAAATTAATTTTTGCAATAGTCCAAGAGGTACAACTGTCCTCATTTTGCAGATGAGCAAAAAGACTGTAAGTAGTTGGATCAATTTCTCTCTCTTTCTTAAACATCACTCAGCTTATTAATGGTGTGGGGTAGGATTAGTTTTTAAAAATTCAAATCCTTACATTTTCTCCTTTTCCCTGGCGTCTTGCTAAAGCCTCTCCAAAAAATTTGTAATGCTATATTTTTATCTTTCTTATGAAATGTGCCACCTTTCCTCTTGTCTTATTTCCTTTAGATTTCTCAGTGTGTAAGGTCAATGACTTGCCCACAGTGTAGACTTATGAATCCATGCTCTTGAGGAATAACTGAAGTTCAGAAGGTATTTCATTTTGGTTTTACATTTGCGAAATGGAGCTAAAACAGATCTTTCCAGTCTACTCCAGAGATTTTTCTGGGGAGCACCTAAAATTTCCTGAGCTGTTGAACATAGAAACAGCATTTTATAAACTACAAAGCATCACACACATTTAGTTCAACAAACATTTATTAGGCATCTAATATTTCTGGTGACACAAAAGGGAGACATGATCCTACTGTCAAAGAGATTACATTCCAGGAAGAGTCAGCCCTGGAAAAAGACAATAATCTCAGTATAATGTGAATGATATGACCACTGAAGTATGACTGCACTACAAAGATCGGAAAATGGGTGGATGGAGGTAAGGGAAGGTGTGTCTGGTGCTAGAAGATGGGTTGGATCATCAAAACTTTGGAAGAAAAGATGGGAAACAGATATTCCAGTCAATGAGGTTAGCAGACACAAGCACAGGGATAATTCTTATTTATTGAAGAAATAAATGAATTAATGCCTGGAAAGACTCTGACCCAAATAAGGCAATCCTTAAAGTAACACACATGGGCCCCTATGATGATTTTCAAGATCCAGCTAGGAACCATCTTCCAAAACTCACCCTTGATTTTGCTCAACCAAATTCTACTCCACCAGAATTTATTTAGAACTTTTGGCACCACTGTACAACTCTTCTTTTTCTTTTTAAACAAGTTAACAATGATAAATAAGTACCATTTATTATGTTTTATTTTAAAAACCTTGCAAGATGGATATCACCATCTCCTTTCTAGAAACCAAAACAACTGAGGCTCAGAATGATTAAATACCTGCCTCAAAGTCAACAGCCAAATAGTGTTAGAGCCAGACCTACACACACAACAAAATATTTGCTCTCTGCTTGTGGGTTGATCAGGTGATGAGTTAGGAACTCCAGGGTGAGAGGGAGACTGGAGCAATGGCTCGGGTAGTCTTTGTTTTATGATTATGGTCTATGTGTCAGTGGACAGGTCAGTTTCAAGAGGACCAGCCCATATTGTTTCTTACTTACAAAATAATACTTTCCCATGCCAAAGAGGGGACTTGTCCCCCATTGACCTTCTGAGGGCGTCCTACAAGTGTCATCTTCCCATACCCCATCTCCAAACAGTATAGTTTTCAAGACAGTGAAGCTTGACTTTGGGCTTCAGTATAAGGCAAAAGCATGGATTTATGTCTGATTTCTCTTAGATTTCTGTTGGGCCTAGCATAGTGTCGTCATATACTAGAAGGCCAGTTAAATTTAATGAATGGAGGGAGGGATGAGTAAATGAATGGATTTTAGGTCTCAGCAGCATAGGTGGTTTTCTGTGAACCCAGCCTATAGCCACCTGCTCCACACACCAGAACGCATCCAGTGTGACCATGATTTTTAACTCCCAGATCAAAATTCACCACCTCCAGTAGAACTTTCCTAATCAGCCGTGAACTTTCTCTTACCTCTCCAGTGTCATTTCTTTGAGTCTTGTTTGCCTGGAACTTTTCCCTTCTCTCACACCCTCCTTTGTTCCCATTAAACACTGTGCTCCAGTCTTACGGAATTGGTGCAAGCTTTCCCTGAGCCTTTTTGGGTGCTCTTTCCTTTTGTTGGAACACTCTGCTCTCTGTCATTCTCTCCTTTCCACTAGGTAAGCCCTACTTTTCCTTTAGGCCTGCACTTAGAAGCCTTCCCCGATCCTCTCATCCCATGTCTGAGTTAGAGATTCCTAACCCGAACCCCCAAGCCTCAAGGACTTTCCTGCCATTAATTGTCTATTTGCTCCTTCATTTTCCCCATTAAACGTTAGGCACTTTCAGAAGAGGGAACTTCATTTATGGTCCCAGTAACTAGGACAAGGCCTGGCACATTCTTGATACTCAAAACATACCTATTGAAGTAACCAATGAATGAATAAATAGATGAATATAACCAAACTCTCCGTACGCGTCAGTGTAGGTGCCACCGCATTAGGGTAATACCTTCTCCCAGAAATGCTGCTCTCAAGACATGAAAGTGACTGAGTCAGAAGATATAAAAGATGCTTATGAGGCTCTATGTAATTTTAATGGGCCGTTTATATATCCTACTTCATTAATAAAGGGAAGAATGGAGTACTGCAGCATCTTTTGGCTCCCATCTGCATTCAAATACAACAGAATTTCTCCCCAATAAAATTTCAGGGTAAATTAATGCTTTTCATTTTCTCAGAAAACGCATTTTCCCCTGAATGGATAGACTGCTGATCCAACACATAAATGTGATTTCCTGCTTAATAATGGGTACCGGCTGATATGGTGCGCTGCGGAATGACCTTTCGTCTTATCATGAATCTGTGGGCTTCGGGCTGAATGGGGTCACCCTCCATAGGGACAGGTGTGGGGTCACAGTGCAAGGTTCTCCTGCTTTAGGGTCACCACTCCCATGGCCCAGTCAGTTCTTCCTGGCTTTGATGTTCTCAGTCAGCCCATGGTGGGTGGGGACTCGTCTTGACCTGCTGGGTGACTGTCCTCTTTGTTGTTTCTCATCTGTGGGTGGCTTGATCTTGACACATACAACACTTGCCTTGAGGGCATTCCTATATAGGTTTTCATAAGCATTTAAACATCCTTGGCAGCCAATAAGTGTAATAAAAGTGCTTCTGGACGATACAGAGAAAAGGGAGAAGTGGGTTGACGCTGGCCATAGGTACCTGTGAGGGGAGGGCAAGAAGGAAGGTTGCCCGACGAGTTCTGGGTACTCTGGAGAACAGATCAGAAAGTACTTGCCCCATGCTGGGGAAATTCCCTTTAAATACTTTTCCCAGTCTCACTGACCTACTGAAAGCTTTCCACGACTCTTTTGGGATGTTCCTTCCTTGGGTTGCAACACCCTGCTCTCTGTCATTCTCTTCTTTTCGCCAGGTCATTCTTACTTTTTCTTTAGGTCTTCATCTAAAGAAACTTTGTGAGAGGCTCACAGGGAAATGCAGCTAACCCCAGGACCCCTGGAGGTTGTCTATGGCCAGCAGAGGACCCTAGAGTGGCTGTGGGATAGACCAGGAACCTCTCTAGATGTTGCAGGGTCTTCATCTCATTCTACCTTGAGCTTGGAGCTGCATTCAGTGAGGGGGGGTTGAGGCAGAAGAATGGGGACCTACAGCCAAGAGGGTTCCACAAACCAAACCATCCTGTGAGTAGTTTCTTTTAACATCTAGCAGTTAGCAAACGCTGAATCTAAGTGAGTTTTATATGAGTTCTAGCAGGTAAAAAATGAAAATAGTTGTAGGGTCTATTTATAGAAGGGAGGGAGGATATAGGTAATGCACACAGGATAGTGCAATATTCCAGGGTGTATGACCGTCAGAGAGTTTCCACCCTTGGTCTGAAGGAGCAGAAGCAAGGGGCAATTCTAGATTCTGGAAAGAAAGAGCTGTGTGGTGGGGCATGTTGGTAGTTCCTATGGCGTTTGGTTGAAGGATGCAGCCAGCCTGAGGTCACCCTGAAGGGAGGAAGCCAAGACAATTAACACCCCTCAGATCTTTGTCCATGTGTCCCATTGGAACATAGAAACAATCAGAAGCCAGAGGGCAAGGGAACCCATTAATACAATTGATGCAGGTCAGTTTCTTGGGGCACAGAGCGAGCAAGACAGAGAACAATGCAGGGTGGGCTTGGAGGGGAAATGGGCAATAGTCCACGTGATGTATTATCTTATTTAATTCTCACAGAAATCCCGCCAGGAGAGGTATTATTATGCCCATTTTACAGATGAGGATTGTTGCACAGAGAAGTTAAATACGTTGCCCAAATATACACAGTGAATGGTAGAGCTAGGTTTTGAAAACATGCAAAGACTGGGGCCTGACCACTTAGCTACTACTCTAAGCTAAGAAATCAACATGAAAGTATTGCTTGGGGGGAGGGAACAATTTTTCCTTTTCTTTACTTTCTCAGGAACATGCTTTTGAACATGCTAGCCTTGTCTAGACTGAGCTTGAGTTGGCCTTTATCTGTGTCTGGCTCTCCAATGGCCGGAGGTGGGCAGGTAAAGAAGTGTGGGAACAACCTTCTTGGTTTAGAATTCTGGTGGGGATTGGGGTTTTGCACTGCTTAGGTTGAAGCACGTAGTAAGAATAGATACCCCAGGTGAGCATCGAATGGAGTGAAGAGAACTGGCAATCGTGCCCTGAGGTTTCCCTAACTTTGGAGTTCACTGATTGGTGGTAATAACTGGTTATAATGGATTCTGTGGTACCCAGACTTCTAAGATGACTCTGAAGATTTCTACCCCTAGTGTGTACACACCTTCTCCTAGTTATTCAATCAAACGTCAATCTAGGTACTGCTATGTAATTACATTCCAAATCAGTTGACTTTAGGATATAGAGATTAGCTCCATAGGTCTGGCTTAATCTCATAAACCCTTCTATCTGGGTCTAGAGATCATTGATGGAGGAAGTCAAAGATTCAAAATGTAGGGGAGTCATCCAAGAGAGATTCTCCATTGCTGGAAGTGACTGCTTGGCAAGGAATGCAGATAGCCTCTAGGAACTGAGAGCAGCTCCTGACTGACAGCAAAGAAACAGTGATCTGAGTCCTACAACTTCAAGGACCTGAATTCTGCCAGAATTCAGGTGAGTGAGTTCAGGAAGTAGATTCTCCCTGGAGCCTTCAGATAAGAATGCAGCCCAGCTACCACTTTGATTTCAGCCTCGTGAGACTCTAAGCAGAGAACTGAGCCAAGCTTGACCAGACTTCTGAATTATAGAACTAATAAGCGTGTGCTGTTTTAAGCCTCTAAGTTTGTGCATCAATAACGTCTTATGCATCAATAGGTAATGGATACAAACAAGGTCCAAGTCACTCATTCCCCTGGTTGTCTGGAGTACTCAGAATTACTTCCTTTCCAGAAATCCTCCTGGAGTTAGGAAGCTGCCTTAGTTATGTCCTCATCTGGAGAGCAGCCTGCATCTCATGGCTGACTGATATAGGGGTTCAAAGTCTTGAGACCCTCACCTCCATTTGGGACAACTTGGAAAGGCCATCCCAGCTTTTGAGCTGCCTGTAGGGTGGTCTCAATTCTCTGTTATATTACAGTTAAGTTTTCTCTCTGCCTAGTCCTGCTTCCCTCACTCCCTCACAGGTTATCTTCCTGACAGCATGTTCCAAGAAGCTTTTGCATGCAAATCCCCTCTGCAGACTCTTTTCCCATGGAACCAGATTTAAGACAATGCGTTAGATAAACATGGAGTGGGGGAGGAGAAGCAAGATGAGTCTTGTCTAGCAGGAGTCCAGCTGGGAAAAGCAGATTTCTCCAAGGAGCAGTAAAATAATAACAGTGGGCACCACATGGAAAAAGCCCAGCATATGTAGCCCAGATTTAGAGGGTCCAGGTACTTCAGTTATCCCAGCACAGACGGTTCATACCTGTTTCCTGGTGGTTATGTTTAGTAGTTACCCGTTTGACTCTCACAGGTGTTGGATGGCGAATCGCATGGTCAGGATTCCCAGATTCTATGAGTTATGGGAGTGCTGAGCATAGAGAGGCCAATGTGGTTGGGGTGGGCTAAGGGGTAGAGAGGTCTACATGAGGTGGCCCCTGAGCTAGAGCTTGAGGGGGATGAGCAAGAATTTTGTTACATGGACGTGCCCAGGTACCTTGTGGGTCTAAAAGGTAGAAAAGCATGGACAGAAAGGGACAGCTAGGAATACATGTGTGGGGGAAGTGGGGAGAAGCAGCAGAAGCAGCAGGAAGAGGAGACTGTCATTGTTGGAATGACATAAGGAGCTTAATGGTTGTCATTTTGTAAATATACAAAACAAGAAAATCGGTGCACATTGGTCATAGAAGAGCTGAGTGCCCACATGCAGAATCATGCCATATTTCCTCATGTCGTGGGGAAAATCAAAAGGAGAAAGGGAACAGATGGCTCGCCTCCCACTGTCTGAGGCGAGACCATTTTGCTTATCTGGGCAGCACTAGTCTTTTATCTCTACCCCAGTTTGCGTATTTGTCCTGTAAAGATGCCTTTGTGGATTGATGATGAAAATCATGATACCGATGGTAATGACCGTTCCTTACTTTTGCAGCCCTTGAAATGCTTTCAAAGTTGTTTCATACTCATTATTTCATTTCATATAATCCAAGATTCTCTTTTGTCTTCATCACTGTCTATGTGAAAGACAAGAAGGGTATTATTTTTCTCACTCGATTGAAGAAGTATAGTCCGGAGTTGAAAGATTTCTCAAGGGTAATAAGTGTGGCGCTCAGACTGGAACCTGAGTGTCGTGGCTCCCACTTCAGTGGCCTTTCCACCACATTGTGAGAAGATAACGGTGGGTCTTTGTCCAGCAGTGGCCTGACGAACCCGTCACTGCGTTGGTCCCTCCTTTGGCTTTCCTTCCTGGATTTTGGGTGCCCATTATACACTCCATTGAATGGTTATCCCCCACCCACAACAGATGTACACAACAGAGTTTACTGAACTGTATACTAGAAGATCTTTGTGGAGGTGTGAGGAGGTTGTATTTCTTCTGAGTAAATGATGTTATTTCATTTCAGCTTGGATAGGAGTATTAACGAAGGAATAGTTTTATTTAGCACCTTCTATATAAGGTGTGACAATCAAATTCACGAACTTGTTGCAACAATATTGCTAACCTTTTTTGATATCAGAGGGATTATTCATTATGAATTTGTACCAACTGGACAAACAGTTAACCTAGTTTACTATTTGAAAGTGCTGAAAAGGCTGCAGGAAAAAGTTAGACAACCTGAACTTTTCGCCAACAATTCATGGCTATTACATCACGACAATATGCCAGCTCACATGCACTGTCTGTGAGGGAGTTTTTAGCCAGTAAACAAATAACTGTATTGGAACACCCTCCCTACTCACCTGATCTGGCCTCCAATGACTTCTTTCTTGACCCGAAGATAAAGGAAATATTAAAAGGAAGACATTTTGATGACATTCAGGACATCAAGGGTAATACCATGACAGCTCTGATGGCCATTCCAGAAAAAGAGTTCCAAAATTGCTTTGAAGGGTGGACTAGGCACTGGCATCAGTGCATAGCTTCCCAAAGGGAGTACTTCAAAGGTGACTTCAAAGGTAGTGATATTCAGCAATGAGGTATATAGTACTTTTTTCTAGGATGAGTTCGTGAACTTAATTGTCAGACCTCGTATGCTTTACCTCCAGCCTTGACCAAAACCTTGTCAAGGAGGGGTGTGAAGTTTGCATGACGAAACTGAACTGAGTGTTGCAATCCCTTGCCTAGCATCACAGATAATTTTGGTCAAGCTAAGGATTGAACCTAGTTTTGCCTACGTCCACATTCATCACCATTTCTACTAAGCCACCCTGGCCCTGCAGACGCCAATGCCCTCAGTGGGAGTCAAAGTAAAGAAGCTTTAGAGCTCTGACTTTTTTGCAGGCCTAGAGCCCTTTGAAGATGTAATGTTTTAGCTATAGACCTTCTCCCTGGAAAAATGCACATTTATGCAACATTTTATATGAAATTTCAAGGGACTAATGGACGGCCAAAGCTGCTCTGTAGTCTTTAGGTCAGGAACTCTTGTCCTAAGGGAGGTGAAAACTCAGAAAACAGGAGCAGAAAAGTTTTAGTAACTCACATAGCCACCTGGAGTGCCTCATTTTTAAGCTCATCTCTGCTGGGGATTAAAGGGTTTGGGTCTTTGTCTTAATAAAACAGGTTATTACCTAAAAGGCTATAAAAGCAGCAGGAGAGAAGGCTGAGCCAGCTGCTGGGCAGAGTGGCAATCCACTGTTCTCTCCAGCAAACTCCAGCTCTAGAGAAGTCTCGATTAGGGGCACTAAAGTTTTCTTATTTCAGAGTATGGAATTTGTGACAATAATGAGGCTTGGACATTTTCTATGACTCATACACCCTCCTTCACTCTTCCTCTTTTGATTGAATGAAATCAGTCGGTGTAAAGTCCAGTTTTTCCTAGATAAGGCTTTTGTCCCGAGGCTGTGTCAAAATGATGAACTACATCAAATTGAAAAACAATGGAGAGGGCTGTTTTTTGACTTGGATCGATTTTTTAGATGGCCAGAAAAAAGTATATCTGACTATGAAGAGTCTACTGATGTCCAGTCACAATTTCAAGATCTGATTTTTGAACATTTAGATAAATATTTAAATTAAATATTTATATATTTCTATTAAGACTCCCTACTACTTCTTTCTCCAGTATTATGGCTGTATTCAATCTCATCCCAGGCTTTCTACCCCACTGTATCTCCCACTGTTTCTGGACAAGCATCCTTGGTCCCATTCAGGTCCATTTTCCTACCCTACCTCTAAAAATGCAATTCTCCAACCACCTAGAGCTCCCCTGCCCCACCTGCCAGTCAATACCCATCCATCTGGCCTTGGGAGGTGGTCAAAGGCGGGGACAGTATAGATCTGGAGTGTCTCCTACTCTTCACCTCGCTGAGCCTCATTTGTAACAGGGAATGATAGTTTCTATGTTGTATTATTAAAATTCAGTGAGATAATATACATAAAGCAACTGTCATTTATAGCTACTTTCAGCTTCATTCTTCAATGCCAGCGCAAATACTGCCTCCTTCAGAAGATCCTCCGGGAAGCTTAGCTCAGAGTTATATTTCTTCCTCTCTGCTTGGAACAAAATAACACAAGCTGGATAGCTTAAACAACAGAAATTACTTTTCTCACAGTTCTTGAAACGAGACGTTCCAGATCAAGGTCCAAAAGGGTCGAGTTTTGGTCAGAGCTAGAGCTCTCTTCCTGACCTACAGACAGCCCCGTCTCACTGTGTTCTCACGTGGCTCTTCTTTAGTTCATGCACGTGAAGAGATGGAAAGAGCAAGCTCTCTGCTGTCTTCTTTTAAGGACACTAATCCTATTGTATCAGGGCCCCACCTTTATGACTCATTTAACCTTAATTACTTCCTCAATTACTCCAAATACAGCCATGCTGGGGGTTAGGGCCTTACCGTATGAATTTTAAGGAGGACACATACATTCGGTCCTTAACACCCTCCAATGGAGGGCTTGCTTGGTACTTCTGACAAACACTCTCACATTTTAATATTTAAATATTTCCAGTTGCCTCCCTGGTGAAATGTGTATTTCCAGCTAAGACAGTAGCCTCCTCATGTTACGTATCCATTGTGGGACATTAGGGAGAAGAGCCATCTCAGACACTGCTGGTTGCTGTGCCAGAGAGAAAAGAGAGTATTGCAGGGTCTGGCATCAGAAATCAAATGCTCACTGGCTACAATTCATTGGTCAGAACTAGTTGCATGACCTCATCCAAGTTGCTGGAAGTGCAACTCTACCACGTGTCCAGAAGGCAGAAAGCTGGAGATATTTGTTGAATGTCATTAGGGACCACCACAGTGGAGAAAGGGATGTTTGGTTTTCCAGGAAGGGGGAAAGTTGACACTCATTTCATAATATGTATCTTTTATACAATTAGTAGACTGGCTTCCACCTTCTTCTCCCCCCTTTCCATGCAAAATCAGCCAAGACGTTTCCTACCATCCATGAAACCAGGATTGGTAGCTCAGAGTCACAGCTTGTTGTGGTTGGAGGAAACCTTGTTTTCCATCTAATCCAGGGACTTGCACAGTGATCCTGACATGATCCCAGGAGTGGTTCCATAGGGATTTATGCAGGGAGAGCTGTAGGAAAGGACTTGGTCAGGGTGGGAGAGACCGTGGATCCTCCCTTGCCTTTCTCTGTCTGACTTATGTGTAGGGTTTCTTTGTAATATACATATTTTTTAGAAATGCAAATGGTGCCACATAAAAAAATTGAAACCATGAATGTAGTCCAACTACATACACAAGACATAGATGATTCCATAGTATTGTTTCCAAAGCCTGAAGCCTGGCCTGTGGATTGACTTGATATCTGTCTCTACTACCTGACACACCTCTTTCTTTCACTTCAGGATACTCCCTCCTGCTCTGATGATGGTTGTGGAGCTGGGTTTCAGGGCACTCTCCTTGCTTGAGGAGTTGATTCCTCTCCTAACCTGCTGTGAAGCATCCTATTAGCATTGCAAATAGAGGTGCCTCCTCTCTGCTTGGATTCCAGGCCTTGGCTTGTTTGGACCAATATATCACGCAAAGTAAACTAAGGAGGAATTAGAATATTTTTGTCTGCTGTGTCTCCAAAATCACGGAGTCCCAAAATGCTTAGGATTCTTTTAAAGTTGTTTCTTTTTGTTCCTTTAAAAACTCTCTTTCTGAGCAAACCGAGGGCTGATGAGCTGTCCCCAAACTGCAGCACTTACATGCAAATATGGAAGAGGGACAAAGACCTTGATTACAGCTTCATTTGCTTTATGCAAGACTACAAAAGCCAGTGAAAGCCACAGAAAGCTGGAGTAGTGGACTCCAGCAAGTGGGGGCGGAGCCCGTAGCGCTGTCTGGCAGGACCTCTGTGTAGTCACACTTCCTCTCCCATTGGGCAGCATTGGCTCTAGGATGGTAACGGAGCCCTTACTGGCTCCATGGATGCTGTCCCCACACGGAACCTCATTCCTTCCTGCTGCCTGGGGTTTGAACGCTAGAGTTGGTGTTTATCCCTTAGGTTTTGTATTAAGTCCTTGTTGAAATGCCCCTCTCACCAGGAGCCTCCATGGTTAAGTTGTCATTATGCGTGGTCTCCTCAGTAAGAATGAGGGTGTGAGAGCCAAGTATCCAGAAGGAGGAGGAGTGAGTGAGGGCCCTGAGGGCTTGGAACTGGGGGGTCAGGCACTGGTTCGGGAATGGGCAGACAGACAAGATTAGGTGCAAAAGTAGAAACCGGTGAAAATCTTCAACTTTAGGCTCACGAAGCCCCATTCTTTCAATGGGAGTACAGCAAATAATTCCCAACTCCTTTATTGAAATCTATTTGTGGTCAATTTAGTAGTCTTACTGAGTGAAGCCTCGGGGCTAAAGAACAAGCGGGTGTATGTGCCTGGAGTCCTCACCACCAAAGATATTAATTCATTAATTTAATTAAACACACCACCAAACAGCAGCCATTCCACTTACATCTTCCCTAGTGAAACTATGCAACACCCACTGCAAGTTCTCCTGATTTATTAAATCAAATTATGCAAGTCAATCAGTAAAGGGAAAAGCCCCTGAGTTGGGGGGAGGGGTACCTCTGCTTCAAGTCAAGAGTAGTCCAGCTAGGAAAATCTAAAAACTGGTTCATTAGGCTTAATGTCAGGAAAACCCAGAGCTATTGGATGGTGACCAAGGCTGTAAGGTCTAGGGCCAGACCGCTTGCTTGCCTCAGCTCTGTAATCCCTTGCCTACTGTCTGGCACAGAACAGGAACTGCTTGTGTTTTTTCTAGGTAAGAAAATGCATATATTAATAAATTAATAAGTGAGTGGTGATAACAGCAGCAGGGTGACATGGTGTCCAAGGCTGTGTGGACCTCCAAATACTGCAGGTGCTCCTCTTGTTCTTGACCCTCAGGCTTCACCAGTAAGTCTTAAATTTAACATAAATACATTTTGAGAAAAGAGCTGAGACTTATTTGCTCTTCTGATGCCAGCATAACAAGGCCTAGTGACTACAAACACTGTATTGGGGACATAGGAGGGTCTCAGTGAATGTTTGCCAAAGAGTAGAGTTTGCTTAGTATCATCCATTAAGGCATCATACGGTTTTCTTTGTTCATAACTTGTCCTTGATGAACACGATTTTGAGGACTTGGAGCCCAGGTTAGGGGTATTGATCAACAATAGAAGGAGAGGGAGAACTGAACAACTTCCTAGAGAAGCTTGGGTTAGGGGGCAGAGGCCCGGTGGTCTGAGGAGGGAGCTGCAAGCTTCAGAGAGGAAGACATGCGGATCTCATGGCGTCCTTCCTTCAATGCCTCTCATAGCCTTTGCAGCCTCGAATTCAGTGGCGGGAAAACAGATCGCCTGATCTTCCTCTGGACCAGGGGGGCGTCTGCATTCTTGTGTTACACTTCAACAGGAAGCTGGTCTCCCCAACATGGGGTAAGTGCCTGCAATCTGGAGCATCATGGGTTCTTATACTTGTATAACCTTCTGAGCCATGGCATAACTGGGTTCCCGGAGCAGCTTCCCTGGCCTCCTCCAGCCCATGTGTGATATGGATTAACAAGCAATTTATAAGCCAATTCCCCACTGAATCCAGATCAGAAATTTCAATTACAGCTCCAATTTGCAAACATTCAAATTACTCAAAATAATTATAAAATAATAATTCCTGCAGTTGTCATCATCTTCTTCTCTCCTCCGCTTCCTCATCCTCCTCCTCCTCTTCCTCTTCTTCATTATTGCTTTTATTTTACTGCTGAGGCATGGAGTATTTGGGGAATCCCACTTACCGAGTCTCCCCATCACTGCCTACTCCCTCAAACATACTACAGCTCTGTACCCCTAAGCTTATATACCTGTTACCCATGCTTTTGAAAGAAGGGTTTACTGCAGGAGGAGATTGTTCCGGCAACTATTTCTGTTGCACAATTGATAATACTCCTATGCCCACTATCTTCCCAGTAACCACGATTAGCCTTTTCTTTCTGGTTTATCATTTACCTCAGACACCCCTAACTGTATTTTTAACATGAGAAGAATTGAAGGACATCTGTTTTCCCCACTCCCAAATCAGTTGGGCTTGGAGACCTAGAGCCCTCCATTATTTCTATAAGCGATACCTAAAGTTACTGCAAATCAATAGAAATTATAAATGAACTCAGTGTTCTTGCAAAGTAATTGGAACTTCAAACCAAGTACCCCTTTATAGTTGGATTGCAACCCCAACCCTTGCTATAGTGCCCTTCATTATGTTTCTTTGTCGGTTTTGATGATACCTGAGATTCTTTGGGACTTATTTTGTAATAAATATCCTTCAAGAGACATGTGCGTTTTCACTGGGTAAGATCCCACCTCATATTTACTGGCATTGATTGATTTTTCTTATAAGTAATTAGTGGGCATGCCCCATACAGCAGGATTTGCGGGGAACCAGACTCAGGACATGCATAGATGATAGAGACGGGAAAGGGAGCAGGCAAAGAGGACAGAGGAGGAGGAGAAGGACATCTATAGCCGAAGTCTGCAGGAGGGCTGAGGGAAGGTTTGATAGGTGATTAGGACTATCCACAGCAGGGGAGAGTCAGGATGTTCTGAAGAGATGGCCAAGATCAGGAGGCTTTGATGTCAGGGACTGGGCTTCATTAGGATGTTTGCTAGATGCTTCTAGGATACCCAAATGAGCAAGAACAGGAGTAACCATTAAGTTTTAGACTTGATAGAATCTTAGACTTCATGTAGTCCAATCTCCATCTAAAGCCTGAATTGTAACCAGGACAACTGAGGTCCAGCCTCCGCTTCAGCACTTCTAGGGATGCATAAGCATTGCTAGGGAGAATTAACTAATTCTATTTTTGAACATTTCAGAATGGTGGAATTGTCATCCCTACATTGAAACATAATGTGGCTCCACATAATTTCCATCCAGAGACCCTTGTTCTGTCTTTAGAATTGCACTCACTCTGCATATGAACCTTCCACATGGCGGGCACTTCAAGTATTTTGGTGAAAGTTCTGATACCCCCGAGATCTTCTTGCCAGCCTGAACAATCTCTATGAATGCCTTCCAGCCTTTCCCTGTCCCACAGAATACTAGTGAATTCTCACCAGCAGTTTAGTGGGGGCAGTGGTGTCTCTTCTTGTTTTAGTATATTTGTGCTTCAGCAGTTTAAACCAAATGAAGTCATGTATTTCACATCTTATATTTGTTTAAAACAATTTCTCTATTAGATATCACCTTTTGTTTCAAATTGTTCAATTATCAAGAACTTCCTCTAGAAATGTATTATACCATTCATTCATTCATTTAGTAAATAATAATAGTTAACCAACAACTATCTACATTCTTTTAGGGGCTGGATATGTGACAGTGAACAAAACAAAGTGCTTTCCTTCTTGAAACTTACATTTAAGTTAAAGGAGAGAGATAATTGACAAAAGAGAAATACATGGAGTGAAATAAAACAGGCTAGGGTAGTAGGCAGAGCTGGGCAAGGTTGCTTTCCATATAATGTGTATATGTGTGTTGCTATTTCATAAACTGTGTATCTCAGCCTCGATATGCTTTATGTCATCCACAACCAAGGGGAGACAATTTTGCATAAGGATGATAACAACTATTATCACTGCTAATGCAATCACTGCTTGTACCAGCAGCACCATGCACTCATGCCATCAACCATGCAAGACAGAAGCTCTGCAAAGATCACAGGCTCCGTGTGGCCAGTACTATTGGGTATAAATGCATTTCTTAGCTTTGGAACTTGGCTAAGGTGTTTTTTTTTTTTTGTTTGTTTGTTTTTAATTTTGAGCATCAGTTATTTGTACAATGTGGATAAAAAAATACCTCTTAATGTGGTAGTGAGGCTAGGATGAAATGATGCATGTGAAGGGAATTCTAGGTTATAGCAGACAGGAGGTATTCAGCAAATGTTAGCTCCTATAATTTTCCCCTTTCTATGTCTCCACCCCATATGCTGATAAACATGTCTCACTGAGAAAGGATGGGGCTCAAACCACTAGAAATCTCTCATATTGACCTTACTCAATAATTTAGGGTCTTTGAGCTTGGTAGGCAGCTTTGGAGTCCATCTAAGTATAGTACCAATTTCTCCATGTTTATATGTTTTTTTTCCCCATAAACATACCAGCTCAAGAAAATAATAATAAAAAAAAATTGTTATGTATGTAATGGGTTAGCTGGTAAGGATATATAGGTTTCAGGTAGAATTGAATTGAAAAAAATATAAAGTAAGATTGTACAAAATAGTTTTAATCAGAATAAGAAATAGGGATAGATTGAAGTGAGATGGATTGGAATGAAATAGGATGGGAGAGAGTGAGATGGGATGGGATGATTTGGAATGAAACAGGATCAGGGGAGCAGAATAGTATGGAAGGAAATTGGGTTGAGACCAGGTGAACATGTATAGTAATCAAAGAACAGAGCATTCCTTAGTTTCTTTATACTTCCACATCTTTTTCCTGCAGACTCTGAATGTAACTAGTGAGCAACTTGGATCTCTGTGTGTTTTGTACAAGTGTTGATGGAGACTTAGTGCTGCCATCAAGGGATTTACACTGGCTCTTTAATGTCCCCTTCTATGGTGGCTTTATGGTCCTGCTGTTTGACTTAATATCCATAGCTTGCTATTTGGCAGGTGAGTCTCTCTTTGTCTCAGCTGCATGAGGAACGGGAAGGGGAATGAGACCCTTTGTCTGCCACAATTGTATCTGTTTCTGGGCTGGGTCTGGGCTGGGGCCCTATGCCCATTCTGCCCTTAGATTTTTAACATTGTCCTGCCTCAGTGGGATAGGTTTTCCAAGGGAATTCTATGTGCAGCATCTAAACAAGCTAAAGGATATGTCTACGCATCACTGGAGAGCACGACTTCTTTTACAGGCATTCTGACTCTTTAAAAGTTGATAAATTGAGAGCTGACGCTTCTGTGCCCCCTCTAGCTCCAGCAAGGGCTACATCCTACCTAGTGTCTCTCGATGTGTGAGAGTTACATGGCACCTCCAGGAGCAGTTCTCGCTGACAATGATTTATCCATCTTTATTGTCCTGCTCTGCCTTTTTGGAACATTATCTGGGATTATGGTTAGCATGCATTTTAGAGCTAAGATTCCCAGGCCAGAGTTTGCCTGGGAATCATTTCTCCCTATGGGCTCCTAAGGAGTTGATGTGATGGTTGAACAGCTGGTAGTACTGAATGGATAAGAAAACAAGACCCTTACAGATGCTGCCTACAAGAGACACACTTCAGATCAAAAGACACACACAGACTGAAAGTAAAGGGATAGAAAAAGATATGTCATGCAAATGGAAACAAACACACAAAAACTGGGGTAGCAAACAGACTTGCTATTATAAGTCTACAAAATAGACTTGTAATAGCAAAGGATGTAACAATAGACAAGGACCCAGTAATCCCATTTCTGGGTATTTATCTGAAGAAACCCAAAACAATGCTTCAAAGGGACATATGCATCCCTATGTTCATTGCAGCATTATTTACAATGGCCAAGATATGGAGGCATGGGTGTCCATCAGTGGGTGAATGGGTAAAGAATAGGTGGAACATATATACAATGGAATATCACTCACCCATAAAAAGGAATGAAATCTTGCCATCTGTAACAACATGGATGAACCTAGAGGGTATCATGCTGAGTGGAGTTAGTAAGACAGAGAAAGACAAATGACATACGATTTCACTTATATGTAGAACCTAAAGAAAAAAAATAAATGAATAATCAAACAGAAATAAGCTCATAGATACAGAGAACATGTTTTTCCCGTTTCCAAATGGGAGGGGGTTGGGTGAAAAAGGGAAAGGGATTAAGAAATACAAATTGATTGTTAAAAAATAGTCATGGGTATATAAAGTATAGCATGAGAAATATAGTCAATAATATTATAATACCTATGTAAGGTGTCAGATGGGTACTAGATTTATTGGGGCGATCACCTCATAAGTTATGTTAATGTCTTATCACTAAGTTGTACACCTGAAACTAATATAATATTGTATGCCAACTGTAATTGAAAAATAAAAAAAAATATTTAATAAAAAAGAGAAAAGCTGGTCGTAGAGAACATGTGTGTGGTGAAAGAAAGAGTATAGGTTTTGGAGTCAGACAGCTTTGTGGGCAGGGCCACGACTGGGTGTAGCAAGGCACTCACTCTGAGATTCATACAGGTGTAGGGTCAGCACCTGAGAGTGAGGGTCTCCTGAAATTTTGTACCGTGGGTGCTTTGCTTGCCTTACCCTACTCCCAGCACTGCTTGCACATTCAAATTCTAGTTCAGCCACTTCCTAGCTGGGGCCTTAGGAGAGTTATTTAACCTCACTTACCCTCATTTTTCTTGCCTATAAAAAAGGCAGCCTGATGCTTATCCCTCAGAATTCCAGTGAGGATGAGATACCACAAGTAAGACGTCAAGTAGAGGAGATGCTGAAGAACAATATCTCTGTACCTCTGAGGGCATATACTCCTCCCTGAAAAACACCGCCACCACCCTCACCACCACCAACAATAACAAAACAGCCAAGAAGAGAACAACAGAGACTCAAGTGCAGTGGCTAAGAGCAATGGTTGATTTTACCACGGAAACTTTTTGACCTGAGTCTTAAGAGATCCCTCCAACTTTAGTAGACCTGTCACACATAGTAGGAATCAATGGACTCCAAAGGTTGGATAGGGACATAGGACCAAGGTACCCGTGTTTCAGTGCCTTGTTGTGCCTCCAGAGTAAACCCTCCATCTCACTACCTATAATGGGCAAACAATGGTATCATCATGGATAGCAGAGTGTGTCTGTGATGATGCCAGCTTCTCTTGTATGTCTTTATTTCCAAAAGCACAATTGCTAGTCTCCAAATGGTATCCAGCCATCACATATAAGTAATTGTGTCTGATAAAGGTCATTCACTGTGAGGTTAATGTGCTGGTCTTTCCTCATGACTCTTATCCCACCTGCCATGCCCTCTCCATTCACTGCTTCTAAATCCTAACTTCTATTTGAAGTCCATCTTAGGCTCCTCCTTCTCCTTGAAGTTCTCCTAGGCACTCCAGTTCGCTTTGGCTCCTTTGCCCACTCTTCTCTGGGAGATAGTCAATTCAAGACCTTCTGGAGATGGGATTTGAATAGAGTTGGAATCTAAGATGTTGGTGCCGACTGTGGGTCAGGCACTGTGCTAGGCTCTGATGTCTGTCTTTTCTGATGTCATAGAAGCTGTTCTGAACTTCTCTTCCATCTAGAGATCACCCAATGTGGGCATCAGACCCAGGGCAAATCTTTGGAAACAAGTGATGCCCAAGGTCACACAATGACGTAACGACAAAATCCAGGCTCTTCCTAACCAAGTTCTCTTTGCACAATTACTTCATAATCATCACTTACTTATGTGCTGCTGCCTTGTAAACATCTGCTGCAGGGCCAAGTAACTGCAGGCCTCTTAACTACTTACCAGACAGTGATGTCCATAAAGGAGGAGGCTGTGTTTGATCAGTGCATCCCCAGGATGCCCAGCACAACATCTGGTACCCAGGAGAAGTTCTCTAAAAGATCTCAAACAAAACCTGCAAGCCCCAAATACTTATTGACTTGGATTCACCTGTACCAGAGGCATTCACATTCCAAAAACAATTCCTGCGTGGGCAAGGGTTGTATTATCTAATGGGATTGATTTCTAATGTTAGATACCTCAGAAGCCCAGCTGGGTGCAATATTTTGGGGTCAGAGAGGCCTCTCTGTGTCTTCCATATCTTATAACATAGAGTATTACCCAACCCCCAGTGTTAGTCTGATGAAATCCAGGTGACTGAAAAAATCTAATTAATATGGTTTTAATTATGGCAGTAATAATACCTACTTCCCAGCATGAAAAGGTAAGATATTAAGTTAGTAATACTAAATTTCCCAAGGGTGCTAAGACCCTTTAAGATGAGTTAATTTTAAAGTTACTGATATGATTAGAGAACAGAAATAGGCATATTTGAAAGATTTCAAAAGGGTAAGCAAACATCAATATAGCAGTCAATTGTGCTGTCAATCAGTCAGCAATCTGAGACTCTGGCTGTCAAAGAAATAGATGATGCTCCTGTTTTTACACCATGTACAATGAAGTAGAGCAAGCAAAACATAGACCTCTGCCTCTCCCTTAGTTTAGTAACCTCTCCTTTCCACTTGGTGGAAGATGGGCTTGCAGCCTGGCAGACACGGCCAGAATCCTGGCTCGGGACTGCTCCACAGGACGACTGTGGAGAGGGCACATAGATATCATGGACTTCAGACTCATTATGTCTTTGAAAAACTGGTGAGGATTCGAGGAGATAAGTCTGAAGTATCTGATTTCTATCTTATTCAGACAGTGATTGTTCTTGCTTTCTCACAAGTGTGGGATTATGCATGTGTATGACAACTAGGAGATGTCTCTACACAGTTGGGAGCCACCTAAGAAGATGACAGAGCAGGAGAGGGGAAGGGTGTACCTTGGGGACACCACCATTCTGGGTGTGATCTGAGTGTCAGAGGCAGAACGAGACCCAGACAATCCAAGGATGGGAGAATGCTGAGAAACAGGTGGACACCAGTGTTTTAGGCTAGAGAGAGGTCCAGGAGGAAAAGCACTAAAAAACTACTGCGGGATCTGTCAGAAAATCCCTAAGTGCCCAAAGCAGGGGCAGACATCTTCACGAGAGGGATATGTGGAAGGAGAAAGCAACCGCAAGGAGTTGTCACTATATCAAAAAAGTGTGGTAGGAAAGGGAAGAGTGGACATTTGAACGGAGCTGGATCACGAAAGAGTGTCTTTGTTTTCTCTTTTTGTTTGTTTTTCTCTTTGCTTGAATTTCTGTTGTTATTGCATGAGCACTAGTAGAGCAAATTCCAATTGGGAGAAAGAAGCCAATAGAGAGAGAGAATTTGAAAATGCCAGAATTACGGCTTGGTGGCTAAGTGCTATTAGGTTCTGGAGTCTGAGCTCAAATTGTGGTTTTGCTTCTTAGTAGCTATGTAGTCGTAAGTTACTCTAAACTCCCAAGCCTTAAATGAAAAATGAGGCTAAAAAGAACACACCCTGTATTGGTTTGTAGAGAAGCCCAAATGAGAGAGTGGGTGAAGCAGTTAGCAGCGTATTGGGAGAATGAGCACAACTCTGAGGAAGGAAATGGTTGGAGGTGGCAGAAAAGACTTGGCCTGATTCCTGCATGGCAAGAGATAGCCAATTTTAGAATGAGGCATGAGTTTTTATTCAGCAGAGCAGAGATGGAGGTGTGTGGCTTGAGGTGAGCATGGAGGCAGGTTGGAGAGCCGCTGAAGGAGTTGGAATGGTTGTTGGCTTACCTGTTAAATGCAAGTCAGCTCATCTGCAACCAGGATGGTTGGTGAGGGCAGGAGTACCCAGGGATGGAGATACATGAAGGGAATCCTGAGATGTAAGGAGAATGGGGAGGCACTAGAAAAGGTTGGCTTTATGGCAGTAACATAGGGCCCCTCAGCTGGGGTTTAATGCTCTGCCATCTCCATCTTAAAATTTTAATAATTTTATCTTTGAATTGTGTTTTGTAAGTGAGTCCAGTGAGAAAATGGGGCACGTGCTGGGGACTTGGTGCCTGGCTCATGTTTCAGTTCCAGCTCCCCAGGAAGGCTTCTCTTGTCTTCTGCTGCCCTGCTCCCACCCACCTAAGCCTGGGCACACAGCAGTGGGGAGGCTGAGGTCAGGCACACTGTCATGCACTGAGATGGGAGGTAAAGTGAGCATCTGTGAGGGTCTATACTTGCCCAGCAGGTATCCTTGTGCTGGATGGAGCGTGACATTGCATAGCAAATAACAAGACAGAAGAAAGGAAAAAGGGTTTTTCCCTACTTTTGGAACAAGAGGACTTTCAATTTTCACTTTGCATTGGGCCCCACAAATTATGTAGCTGGTCCTGGGGAGGAGAGTCACCTGGAGAAGTAAGAGGGCAGCAGAACATGCTACAAGGAACAGCTCGCTGGACTTGGGGCTTACCAGCTTGTGGTGGGCACAGCAGGAGAGGAGGGTCCATCAGCCCAGACGTAGGAGTGTAAGAAGTGAAGGATGGGTGTGATAAGGTGAGGATGCTGGAACTTCAATGCGGCAAAGGAACTATTGGTGCTCATGAAAGAGAAATTCAAGTGACATGGGTTAGACTGAATAGAGAAAGAATTCAAACCAGATAAAAGAAAAATGTGAAGATGCAAGGTAAGAAACCGATTTAGGAGCCAGGCACAGAAGACAGGAGGCTCATGGATGATTTGGCCAGAAAAGGGAATTTGAGAGTTCAGAATTTCCAAAGTAGAATATTTCTAGAGCAAGTTCCCTTACATCTCATTAGTAAAGTTTGTAATTTGCCTTTTTTTTTTGCCATGCATTTGCAAACAAAACATTGCTCTCATATTTAAGATTTAGACTTCTGAATCATAGTACAACTCATTTTTTTTGTATAAGTAACATATGTTTGGTGTCTTTAAACACAATTACTTTTGTATAATAAAAGTGTTGATTTGATGATGCGACATTTTCTGCAAGTGTGTTTAAGAGAGTTTATGTTTTCATAAGTTGCAATGAAACTCAATTATGTATGTGTAATAAGACTTCTGATTGTTACACTTAGACTTTTCTGTGTAATGAAGCCAGCAATTAGAATTTGCTGGCTCTATGGCTTAGGAAAACACACTTGTTTCAGAGACAAAAGACTCTTAATGAGCCCCCTTTTTTGTTAATGTTTTTTTGTTGTTAAAAACCAGTCTATAACTCAAACATATAATTAGATTTCTTAAAGGTTTGGATATTTTTTGTTGTTGTTATTTTTTCCCTCTAAACACAACACCAAACAAAAAGCAGTAACTTTAAGGCACACGTAGTTACAAAACTGTGTGACTCTTGCCACGACCTTCAGTTTCACCTTGGAGCCACCTCCCGTGCAGACTGACATCCAGCTTTGCTCACGAGGCAAAGGCCTGGGCATGGCAGCTCTCTGACTGAGTAGAGAAAGGTTCTTTCTTTTTTTAAATTAAAATTTATTGGGATGACAATTGTTAGTAAAGTTGCATAGGTTTCAGGTGTACAATTCTGGCAGCCACAATCTATATGTCACATTGTGTGTTCACCACCCAGAGTCAGTTCTCCTGCCATCACCATATATTTGATCCTATTACGAAGGTTCTTTCTAAGTGTTGCATAGGAGCTGATCTGGACACAACGACCGGAAGTTGGAGTTCTGCTTGCATCTCAGCCTCAGGGTTAGCCTGAAGGCGGGCTCAGGACCGGAGTCCCACCTCCCCTCCCTGAGGCTACTTCTTGCTTCAGAGGCTTGCTAGTGCTAAGATGGATGAGCCATTCCCTGGGCTAACCACGTGAGAGCTGGCAGAGTTTTCTCAGTGGGCTAACGGACTTTCTCTGTCTCCCCTTCCATCTCATGACCTGCACTTTGTGAGGCAGCTGCACGTGGTCCTCTCTGCTCTTGGTCCTTCACTTCCCTACTGGCCATTCATGTCACTTTCACAGAAGGCTGTTTCTCCCCTGGTTGTTCAGACATGTAGGGAAGGGCCCATGGGTCAAAACTTTTCCCATCATGTGTCAGTTTGAAGGAAGCACTCCTACCTTCAGAAATGTTTTCCTTTAAGTCTACTGTTAAAAAAGTCCCTACTTTTAGAAGTGCTAAACTACTTTGTTGTTATTGATCATTAATAGCTTAGTGAAAATTTGTTTTCATAATTCAAAATATACTGAGAAGGTTTTCAGTAGTGTATCAGTGTCCAGAGAGAAAAACACACACAACTCTAGGTACTTCAAGCACAAGAGGATTTAGTACAGACAACTGGGTACACATATTCCAGAATGGCAGGAGGAGAAACACCATAGCATGGTTTTACGCAGTGCACAAAAGCATACACTGTTGCCAATGTGGCTGGAGCTCTATGGCAGGCAGATTTTGCTGCCATTGGACTCACTGCCCTCTGCTGCCAGCAGGAACCAAGGAGCTCACACCCTTAATGGTCAAACACCCAGTGATGTTGCTTGAGCCTTCAATTCTCCCAAACCCCTGTTATTGCCAGAGTTAAGAGGAAAATAGCTTTCCCTTCCCCCCTGCCTCCTAGTCTCCAGTGAGCGCCTCTCAGAAGCAGCCTGCAGCTGGACAAGGATTCTGGGCCATACGGTTGCCAGTCTTTCACCCCATGGGATAGAGAGAAAAGCAAAGCATGGTAGAAATGGGTCTGCGTGTCAGCCTACAGTATTTGGCACATTGGGGGCATATGACAAGAATGGTATAGAAAACACAACCTTGCAATCACCAGGGATGTTGCCCAGAAAACCCCAACCACAGCTGTGGATTTCATGTTCAATCAACATTCAGAGCAGTGGAAGAGGGAAATCATAGTGGGGTATTCTGTCGGGAATGATCACTGCAATAGAAAGACAGATCCAGTCTGTTCACTGGAATTAACGATCTCCAAAGCTAAGACCTGTTCCATTCAGTCTCTTCTCAGAGACAGACTTTTAAATTTTAAACAAAGGATCCAATTAAATTTGATCCAATTTAAATCCATTCAGTTCAGAAACCTTTATTAAATATCTACGATGAATTGTGCCCTGGGCTAGATAGTTGCAAGACTTACAAATTTGTGGCTGGCAGACAGGAGCTGTGCTGCCACTATAGATCTAAGGTGGCATAGAATCCTGGTCCCCCAAAAATCTCGATTTCGGTTTCTTTGTTATTTAATTGCATAGAATGTATATGTCCTTGGGAGAGGTATTATCACTCCCAAGTTTCATATAAAAGGCCATTTATATTGAGAATTTCTTATGTGCTAGGTGCTAGGTACTGTGCTAAACACTAGAAAAGCACCATCTCCTTAAATACTACCAGGATCCCGGAATTCAGCTCTAACTATAAACTTTATTAGTTTTTTTCCTTTCTTCTTTTCTTTTTTTTTAGATGAAGAAATTCAAGCTCTGAGAAGTTAAAATGACCTAGCCAACAGAGGTACCTGACTGTTAGCAGGACTACTAGGTCTCCAGCCTTAGACGTGCTGTTTCTCAGGTAAAATTCAGAGTCGATGATCTAGTCTAAGGTATTGTTGTACTGTCCGGTTCCAAAGAATTTTCCACTTGGCTATACGGACCTGGAATTCTGTGGACCTTTCATTCCAGCTTTGCCATTCCTGAGCCACATTGCTATCTTTGGCCTTTATTATCTCATATGTAGAATGAGAGGTTGACTGAAACATTTTCTACATGGAAGCAAGGCTCACGTGGGTACATTCAGTAGCTTCGACTTTCCCTGTCCCATCTCCGTCTAATTTTCCAACCCATCAGGCCCATCTCCTCATTGCCTACTTCATGAGTCATTCTTCCTTCAGATTCTCGTGACATGATTGTATTATTGCCCCTCCTGGAATGTGTTCCCTTTCCTTCCTATTTGCCCAGATTGGACCCATCCTCCAAGCCCATCCTCCTCTAGATAGCTCCCAACATAGCCTCCAGAATGCACCATGGTCTCACCCTCCTCTGAGCTCCAGTAGCACACATTTTTGTCTGAACTGTCCATCTGACACATACAAGTGACTGGGCACGTTCATTAGCTCTTCACATGGGCAACTCTGTCTTTCCAGTGTTTGACCCTTAGCTGATAAGGGCAAGGCATGTGTCATACTTTTCTTGTATTCCATTGTGCCTACTGTAGGGCTCAGCATATGATGGGTGTTACTAATTATCAATTAGTGAAGAGCTGGTGGACAATTTACATATGTGTTAATAGTTCAGGAGACGGAGACGGGGAGGTGGACTGTGAGGGTTGGAAAGGAGTCCCCTGAGAAGGTGGGCTCAGAGTAGAGTTTTGATGTTTGGAGAAGATTTAGAAAGGCAGAGGTGATGGAGGATGGAGAGTATAAATGACAGAGCACACATAAAGTGGATGCAGGACAAATAACATGGTATTGGGGAGAGGCAACAGGGAGAACTGATTAGTTGAAACATATAAGCAGAGTAGGCTGTGAGAAAGAAGGTCAAGATGTGGAGCTCATGGAAAATCGACTGGCAACAGGGAATCAGAGGGTGGTTAATTTAATCCAGAGAGTTACTCAGCAGTTTCTGTGCGCTGAAGGGACAAAGCTGAGGAAGATGTAATCCCTTCTTGATTATACAGGAGTTTATAATCAAGATGGGCTGGAGACAAGATCACAATGAGTTCTCATACCAAGTGGAATATGATTTTTGTCAACACAAGAGGAGTTTCTGGGGTGAGCCTCACAAATCCTGGAGGACACAGGTTCTAGACATGGCCCAGGAGATAGAGAGCTAGGCCTTACTCTCAGCTCTGGCACTTACTCACTGCCTTATTGAGGGAAGATTCCTTGATTTCTCTGGGCCTCTGTTTCATCATCTGTAAAACTGGGTTAATAGCAGTACCTAATCAGAGGGTCATTGTGAGAATTATCGAAGATCGTGGATATGAAATGAGCACAGTGTAGGGCCCATGTATATACTCTATAATTGTTAGCTGCTGTTAAATATTTATTTAAAAGGAAGAGAAGATGTCCTGTGATTGACAGAGATTATTATGGGCCTAATGAAGGTGACATGTGGGCTGGACTTTGAGCAAAGGGTGGAATTTAGCATGTGGAGACTTGAAATTGGGCATACCAGGGAGAGCAGTCAGCCCAGGAAACTGTGTGGAAGTAAGGATATGTCTGGCCCCCGTGGGGAAACACAGAGAGCCCATTTTTCTGGAAGCAAAGAGTGGGTGACAAAGAGAAGATGTGATAATTTAGAAAGTCAGGTAAGGGATATGCAGGGCCTTACTTGCTATTGATACATGGATAAGCTTCTTCTTAGTGGTGCAAGCAATGGAATGACTCTAGAAATATAAGCCTGGCATTGCTGCGGACAGAACCTGGTGGTACCAGTCATGACCCAGGATGGGACCCGGGGCAGTACAAAGGCCAGACAGGCTTTGTCCTTCAGGCCTGCATTGGTTAACCTATGGAGGCAAATTCACTTTTTTCAAAGTCAGTCTCTGAGAGAGAAAGCCACATGAATCCAAATATCCGGGCAGCCATCCCCAGCGGCGCCCAAGGTAATGAAACATTGGTATCTGCTGCTCCTATCTGTTATTGCTGATATTCAGATAGTGATGCCAATACCCAGTCTGGGACGGAGGAGGAAATGCTGCTGGGCCAGGGTGTTCAGCTCGCCTCCTGCAGGGTCGAGAGCAGGGGGAAGAGACACGGGAGGAAGAAGGCAACCCCAGAAAACAAAGCCTCTTCTTCATTCCGGCGTCAGGTGAAGGCAAAATAAGTTACTCCCTACCACCAAGAGCCATTTAAGAATGCTGGAAGTCTCCCCACCCCTCCAGTCGGCTGTGGTACTTAGACAAATAACAATTCCACCTCATAGGTGCATAGCATTTTATACTTTTCAAAGTGCTTTTCCATCTAGTATCTCATTTAGTGTTCATCATGAGAGAACCTAGACTCAGGAGGTACCAGGGCTCACGCAGGGGACTTGTCCAAGCCCCATTTTGCCACCTCCAGCTCATCCAGCTCATTTGCCACCTTCAGGTCAAGGCTGAAGGAATTAGGTCAAAATGGGGAGGGGCAGGCTGGGGATGTTTCCTAGGCAGTCTCTGGTGGATCCAGGATCAGAGTTGGGGGGTGCAGAGCCATCTATACCTATGGCAGACATTGACCATGGATCATGACAGGATTTCTTTTGAGCCCAGACAAAGCCTCAGGCTCCTTCTCAGAACAGTGCTGGCCAGCCACTACTAATTGATCAGAGCTGGCACTCGGCATGAAATCTATTTGCTCTCTCTGCATTAAGGTATTGTCCAGAGCCTCTCCTTGTTAAAATGTCAATACTTGTGGAATGTTAACGTATTAAATCATTCTCAGCCCGTGGCACTTCATGTGAATTTGTTAGGTGGCTGTATGCAAGCCCTCAGAGGAACTAATCTGGGACAGAAGAGTTTGTTTATTAAGGAATGCAAGTCCGGATGGGAGCATACATGACGACTGGTGGCTCCTCCAGCAGATATTCTGATTGTTTAATATTCTCTTGGGACTATGTATTGACGATACTCGAAATCAGAGTCTAGGACCTTGGACAAATCATTTAACCCTGTTAGGTTCTATTTCCTCACCTGAAAGATGAGAATAATGACATCTGTTCCTCCCAGTACAAAATAACTGCAAGGGTGACAGGCTTCTGAATGTGTTTTGTATTTTATAAAGTATTGGACAAATGCAAGGTATGATCATTTAGCTGCATTAGGAAGAGACAGGCTCTCATTCTTCACGTCAAATGCACATGAAGGGTAAGGAAAAAAGAGGGAGAGAGGAATTAATATTTATTAGGCTCCCAATTGCCATTCATCTTAAATATATTAGCTCATTTAATTTCCGCACCCATCCTGTGAGGTCGATACTATTGAGACCATAGTCTTGCAGCTCGTACAGCCAAGATTTTTCAGAGGCAAGATGTGACCCCAGGTGTAAGTGAGCCCTCTTCCTGCAGCACAACCCTCACCTGTGCACACTGGCGCTCTCCTTTCCTGAATGCTTCCTGCAGAATGAGTTGGGGCCCCAGGTCAGAACGACACACAGATAGGGAACAGGCAGGTGCCCTGTGACCAGAACCCCTGCAGACAGGCGATGCTGGCTGTGGAGTCCCCTAGAAAATGATTTGGAAGTCACAGCGGGAAAGTCAGAAACCTCTTCTATAGGCCGGGGCAGGGCGAGGGGCAGCCAACTAGGGCAGAAGCAGCAAGAAAACCTTTGTACTCAGGTCTATCTGGACTAGCATGAAACTAGTGTCCAATCCCCATGGGAGTGAAGACCAAGTCACAGAAGGTCAAGGCTGGATTTCAGGTAGAAGCAGCAGGTGTAGCTCTCAAGGGTCTGAATGTAAATTCAGGCAAGCTCAAATTATCCAGATTCTTTGAAAACATCTTAGGCATCTTATCATCTATTCAATGTATTTGCTAGCATTGTATCAAAAATGGATATGTAGTATAAGTACACATGACCCAAATGATAAATGCTCATTGAAATAGCTGTGCAGTGGCACAAATAAATGCAATTATCTAAAGCACTTTTAGTTTGGCTTGCATGTGTTTGAGGAGTTGCATGGAGTTTGGAATGCCATGATAAAGCAAACACACACATTTTCTGCACACTTGGCGTGTGGCTGTGTGGGGTTTGATGGTTTGAGGATAAGGGACCTGCATCCATCCTTTCAATATTCCTGAGGGAGATAGAGGCACAAGAGATAATTTCAATGTAACAACTGATTTTTTTTCATGCTCTTGTGCCTTATACCTTAAATCAAATACCTTTGATATAGTAAAACAAATAATATGGAATCTGTGTGCAAATTAGTTAAGCACATCTTCTACCAAAGGCGAAAGCTAGGGTTAGAGGAGAAAAATGAAATGCTGTCACCAGTGGCACAGAGCTGGCCTGTGTCCATTGCCCCGTGGTGTTAATTCACCTGAGAGAGAGGAAGCCCAGAGTAGTTTCCTGAAGAAGAGAGGCATTGAGTCTTCTGGACACTTCTGTAGCACAGAAGGAGGAATCCACAGAAATAGCATCTCTTTGGGCTATTTTACTGATGTGCAAATTTGTGGAGTTTTGCTGCAGGGAAGCTAAGGGAAAAGAAAACAAAAACAAAAAACTTGAAGGACGTGAGATGAAAGAAGGAAAAATAGCAGTACAAACAAGAAAAGAGATGGGAGCAGGCCAACTTAGTAGATTGTAGCTCAGCCTCGAGGTTGAGGAGTTGTTATATTACACAAGGATGCAGAATTAAAATAACAGCCACAGTTTCTCCAACACTTCAAAAGAGTTCAAAAATAATATTCACAGCTTGCCCGAGGCTATGACCCTGGCAGAGGAAGGCTAGGGTTGCATTGTTGGTCAGGGGATCAGGAGACATTCCGGTTCTTTTAGGGATGAGACCATTAATCACCAAGAAAAAGGATCCAGCTTGTTCTGTGAGGTCCCAAGGGATGGAAGCAAGAGATGGACATTGTGGAGAGATGGAGTTTGGCTTATTACGTGACAGATGATTCTAACAAAACCGAGTGGTCCAAAAAAGAAATATTTTGCATTAGGCTCTTATGTCCTTGTACTTAGAGCAGTGTCACTATGGACTAAGTTTGCTGAGGTGTTAAAATTATTATTTTTATTATTATTTCTCAATATTTTTTGAGATAATTTTGTTTTAATTCAAGAAATCCACTACCCTGGGTGTATGTCAGCTTTTCATTAATTGATCAATCTTACCTGCTCCACCATCCAGAAGGCATTTTATCTTGTACATAGTTGATGGGGGGAAAGTCAATTGAATCCTTTGGTATCTTATACATTAAGGATACAAAATAAATGGCAGAAAGAGGATATTGTCACTTTATAATTCAGTCATGCTAGAAATTTCTATTCTCTCTGGGATGACAGGAATGACTCATCAGAATGTGGCTCTGGCACCTGGATAGCATAACATGCAGGATTGGACAATACCTCCTACCCAGGGAGGGCTTCTGTGTGCTCTGAGCAGACAAGGCTTTTCTAAATGTCCTGTTTGGGTCATTTGGCCATACCTCCTAGGGATCAGACATGTGCAGACATAACTTGTGGTTGGTAGGTATTGCCTGATAGAAGCCAATTACAGAGAAGAAAAACAGGACCCCGTGAGGGTGGTCAGAATGAGCAGTCTGGTAATGTGAGGTTGTACTTGAACCCATCCTGACCTAGCCCTCCTAGAGGATGGATGCATCCGGGAAGAGGACAGTGCGGGGCTGCTGCTGTAGGGCACCTTCTGAAAGAGCTGGTCCTGAAAAAAAGAGCGAGAGCCTTCCAGAGGTAGGTTCTGAAAGCGTGGGGCCTCCCCAGTGGCAGCAGCGGTTGTAATGACAGTCGAGGATCTGGGTACTACAGGCAAATGTCAAGCCAGCCACACACTGAGGCAAAGAGCAGTAGGTAACAGATGGGGCGAACCGACAATAGGCAATGTGAGAAACGCCCCCTTCTTGTATCCCACTTGAGACGCGTGGAGAGCAGAGCTGAGGTTCCCTCTTGGAAGGGGGGCTGTTAACTCTCTGACCTTACGGACAAGCACAATACAATGACCCACCTAAGGACCTGTGAGTGACAGGTCCCAGGGGGCATCCAAGCTACACAGGATTTACTAGGAAGGTCATGGCAGTGATAAGAGAGATACGGTTTGACTTGCGAAGTGAAATGGATTTGGAAGGAAAAACAGAGATCACAGCAGTCAAATTATAATGTTCACTTTCCTCCTTTCCTTATTGGGATTTCTAATAGATTGAAAACCAAACCCATTGTCCATATCAATGCAGGCACCTTTAAGTGAAATAGCAAATATCAAAAGCTAAGTATCCAGGTGTTGTAAGTTAATTAGATGAAGCCCGTATTTCAAGTTCTGGTGTTGATCGATTCCCACCTCCTCTCTTTCTGGATCTCATAATGGTTGGCATTCATTTATTGCCCTTCACGTTCTTATTTGCATTATAAATGGTATTTATTGAGAGAATGCCACAGATCCACAGTTGATGTTGGTGCCTTGTGGACAGTGGGGTGTTTGATTTTTTACACCTCCCTTCTGCAGCCCCTGCGCTCTGTACACTGTCTTCGCACGTTGGACAACACATACTTTTTGAGAACACCTAAGTACCAGGCACTGGGGCTATACTGAGCAGCAAGAGTTGGTGTTCTCTTGTCTGCTAACGAGGAATAAGCAGTACCTTTTCTGGAACAGCTAATGCCACTAGCATTAATTAATAGTAACAGGTACTATTAACTCTCTTCCGATGGAATACGCAAATAAGTTACATGTTAGTTGGAGAAACAAGACTTCCATATGTTAGAAAAAAGATGTTTAAGCAAGATGTCAGAGGAGGTGGATGTTAGAGACGGCATGGTTGAGGCAAGGAAGGAGCTGGTTTTCAGAAGGACCCACTGGGCTTGTGTAAACAGAAGTCAATAGGGTAAGTGCTTGGGAGGAATTTCACCCTCAATCTCATAGGAGTTAAAGACACAGTCTCTAAATTAGTTACACTCAGTGGAAATTTTGACTCTATGACTGTTCTAGGGCACTGGTGTCTTTCAGTCACATTGTGTGACCTGGAGGAAGTGAGTTAATCCTTAATTCTCAGTTTTCTCATCTGTAAAGGGGAATAATAGTATTTAACTGATCTTGTAAGGATTCATTTAGGTAATATGTCAAAATATTAAAAGCCAGGTACTTTGTAATCACTTAATACGGACCAGTCAGACTTATTAGGAGCAGTATTGTATTATTAGTATTTCTTTATCACTTATATGGGTTAAACATTTAATCTCCTAGAGGTCAGGGCCATGCCTCTATGTCTTGCGGACCTCAGAGCAAGCCAACACAAATTAGGTCTCATAATTCCTTGTCAATTGCCTCTCTTGGTGCTTCTTACACATTCTACTGAATCGCCTTGCCTCCTGCTATGCTGTTCTGATACAGGTCCCTTCATATCCCTCCACAATTTGTGCGAATAAAATGTAGCAATGCATCTAGTCATGGTATTAATTACACATGGCTCATGCAGCGTCTGAAGTGAGTGAGTGAAGAAGGAGAATCTGATTACTCCAGGGCATCAGGGTCTTTCAACCAATAATTTACTGTCTCTTCTGAGTACCTCTGGATGCTCTCTGTAGAGGGGATACGCTGTTTTATATACAAGTGGCACAACCCAGTCCTATGAGATCATGTGGCCAGAGAGTCAAATGCCTGCCACACCAAGTGGATAAAGGGCAAGGTTTTTCTTTCCCAGTAAGGTCACAGTTTTATTTTTCCTTTTTCTGATCTGTGAGACAGGGCACACAGGAGGCAGCAGTACTCGGTAAGGTCATAGAGAAAGGGGATGTATTGAAGCAGGAAACTGTTGGATACAGGAACAGGGATTGGAGACTGATGCTGACATTCTGATGCATGTATTAGGTCGGACAATTAAGTTCACAAACTCATCCTAGAAAAAGCGCTACATACCTCATTGCTGAGTATCACTACAGTCACCTTGGAAGTACTCCCCTTGGGAAGCTATGCACCAACGTCAGAGCCTAGTCCACCCTTCAAAGCAATTTTGAAACTCTTTCTGGAATGGTCATCAGAGCTGTCGTCGTATCACCCTTGATGTCCTGAATGTCATCAAAATATCTTCCTTTCAATGTTTCCTTTTTATTTGGGTAAAGAAAGAAGTCATTGGGGGCCAGATCAGGTGAGGACGGAGGGTGTTCCAATACAGTTATTTGTTTCCTGGCTAAAAACTCCCTCACAGACAGTGCCGTGAGAGCTGGTGCATTGTCATGATGCAAGAGCCATGAATGGTAGGTGAAAAGTTCAGGTCGTTTTGTCTAACTTTTATACACAGCCTTTTCAGCACTTCCAAATGGTCAACTTGGTGAACTGTTTGTCCTGTTGGTACAAATATATAATCAATTATCCTGCTGATATCAAAAAAGGTTAGCAACATTGTGGCAACAAGTTCGCAAACTCAGTTGTCAGAACGTCCACGTGCGTGCTTTTGGGAGTGTGAGTATATGTGCACACATTATGCTTGTGTGTGTGTGTGTGTGTGTGTGTGTGTGTGTGTGTACATAAGTATGTCTGTATGTGAGTGCACTGTTTGTGTTCTGGTCTTCTATTACCTGGTCCTCTGCCCCTTTATTTTCTGCTGGATTATTATCTGTCATCTATCTATCTATCTATCTATCTATCTATCTATCTATCTATCTATCTATCTATCATCTATCTATCCATCCATCATCTATTTTTATTGAATAGCCATACTTTATTGAAAACACCCTATGGCAGGCACCCAGTTAAGTGTATCTGTGTAACATCCTCTGAGTTTACTTTTTTTTTAAATTTTTTTAATTATTTTTATTTTTTTATTAGTTTCAGGTGCACAAGACAAAGTAATACTTAGACGTTTATCATTTATATCCCTCACACTGTGTGAGCCCCCCTCCCCCCATCCACTATCCCTCTGACATCGCACAGAGCCATTATATTTCCACTGTCTCTATTCCTAATGCTGTACTCCACTTCTTGTATGAGTTTACTTTTATAACCCCAGGTTGCCTTGAGTAAGCAAGACTCAGGAAGTTGAATAATTTGCCCAAGTTCAGCCACCTGTGAGTGGCCCCGCAGGGGATCAAATTCAAGCAGGCACAGATCGATCTATCAATCATCTATCTATCTATCTATCTATCTATCTATCTATCTATCTATCTATCTATCTATCTATTCTCTATCTATCATCTATCTATCCATCATCTATCTATCTATCTATCTATCTATCTATCTATCTATCTATCTATCTATCTATCTATCTATCTATCTATCTATCTATTCTCTATCTATCATCTATCTATCCATCATCTATCTATCTATCTATCTATCTATCTATCTATCTATCTATCTATCTATCTACCTACCTATCTATCTGTAGTCTACTTTAAAGATTCTGCCTTTGGACCAACGTCTTCTCTGCACCATTCTCATGTTTTTCAGCATCCCTTTAAAAGCATTATATCCAGAATCCCAGCCACGATCCTCTTGCAATGATCTGTCAAGTCGTTGTCCAGTACTACAGTCAGGTCACCTTCTTTCCCTTAATGCAGCCCAAAGCATCATGTTAAGCACCTGCTTCAGAACAGTAGGTTTGTACTTCCCTGACCTTGTACAGCAATCATTACTTTTCAGACCTTAGTTCCAGAGCCTTTGGGGATTTCCCCAGCTAGTTTACAAAGCATGAAGATCAGGCACAGGCTGAGGAAGGTGGCCAGAGGGTAGCACTGACCAGCTGTTCAGAGAGGGAAGGGGTGAGCAGGTTTATGTGACACTAGGCCTCCTGGGTGCTTCAGGGCCATCTTCACGCCAATAGCAGGCCCAGCCATCCTAGGAGGGTCTTTTGAACACAGAGAGCCATCCAGACTGAATACCCACCAGCCCTTCCAAAACCACATTTGAGTTGCAACCTATTCCAAGGCTGGGGATAGTGGGGAGGGCTTCCGAGTGTAACAGGAATTTCATAGGCAGGCTTCCACCTATTCAGTCTGGTTTGAAAGTCAGACAAATTCTCCCTGTCCTCGTGTTCTCTCCCAATAAGCTGCCTTGAATTGTAAAAATTCCCACTCTAAGGTAAAATATTACCTGGGCAGGCTGATATAGCAAATAATTGCTATCGAGGCAGCAGCATCGTAGTTTATTGGAAGCAGTGACCTGAGAGGCTGAAACTGAAGATTGGCTAGTCTCTAGAGCTGAGCTGTCCATCGTGGTAGCCATTAGCCATAGGGGCTATTGAGCACTGAAAATGTGACCAGTCTGAGTCGATATATAAAATAGACACTAGATTTTGAAAATGTAGTATGAAAAAATGAATGCATCATACCTCATTGATAACTGCTTTATATTTATTGCATGCTGAAATGATAAATTTTGGATATATTGGGTTAAATAAAATAGATAAAAATTAATTTAACCTGTTTCCTATTACTTTTTAAAATATGGCTACTAGACAATTTAAAATTACATATATATGTATATCATGTATTTGCCGCTTCTGTTATATTTCTATTGAATAGTGCTGCTTTAGAAGTCCAGTCCAGTGAGGGTCTTTAAACTACTGCGGGGAGAGGTGGGTGGGCTCTTGGGAAAGGTAGAATTGCTGTGTGCGGAATTGATGGTGGATGCAAGAAGTGTACTTTACCTACATTCCAGCCTCCCCTGGGCAGAACCCATATACTAAATTAGCTTATGAGACAGGTCTCTTCTGGTGAAGCAAACATGTGTCATACCTGTGTATGACTCGACAGTTTCTTCTCCTAATGATCGAATCACTCATCCACTTCTAAATCAAAAACATCTTTCTAGGGGATCCACATTCTGCCCCTATTACCTATCTGTAACCTGGTCTGCTTCAACAGGCTGATCTCCTCCTCCTATTGCGCCCATTCCAAATTTATACTTCTCTCTCTCTCTCTCTTTCTCTCTCTCTCTCTCTCTCTCTCTCATATTATCTCACTTGTTTCTAAACACAAGCACTCTTCATATCTCGTGAAACCTTTCTCGACTGCATGGACCCTCATAAATCTCCCTTCACTGACCTTCTTGGGTACTTAGTTCCTGAATTGTAGCTTTGATCACACAGCCTATTGTTCTCTTCTTATGTCAAGCATGGAGGTCCTATCTTCTAAGCCCTAATTTAACCCCCACTGAACCAAGCAGAGTAGATGCTTTAAAAAATACTTGGTTTCTGGCATGATTGTTTTGCTCTGCCTCGTCATATCCTGCCATTAAATTTGTATCCCTTGTGGAGAAGGGCGATGGCAAACAGCTTGAGGACCCCTGCCGTCTGAATTTAGGGGCTTATTGTTAAGCTGGACATCACTCACCCAAAATGTGTCCAGGTGTTGTAAGAAGAAGGACTTAATGGCTTCTGACCTACCATGAGTTGTGAACATTTGGTTGGGCTACCTGTCCCCTATAGTGGGCCTGACATGGGGCCTGTGATTCCTTCAGGAGAGATGTGTTTCTCTTTATGACTTGGCCTTCTTTGAATGTGTGAAATTCCTAGGAATTCCACATTCCAGAAAAGGGTGAAGCTGTTGGAAGATGCTAGGTAGGAAAGATGAGAGCTCTAAAAGAGAAAACATTAAGGAAATGTGGGGTGGGATAGTGAAAAATACACTTGACCTTCTTCTCAGATTTCCCGAGAGCTAGCTCTTTCCTGGGTCTAGAAAGAGTTCATATCCTTGCTCTTCTTTTCATCCCTGCATAGCCAGAGCTGGAGGAATAAACCTCATGGCAGTAAATCAACAGAGCTGAGAGGTCAGTCAGTCAGTCAATCTTAAGAGTATTCTTGGATTTGTGGCTCCTTGAAAAGGATGCTTAGAGAAACTGAGGATAGGGTAGTTATTAAAAGAGATTAAAGGGTATTAGCTAGTGCCTCAGCAAGTTATAATTAAAAAAAGGGACTGGAAAGGAAACAGGAGACAAATTTTTCCAGTCGCTGAAATTTCAAGGAGGAGTGAGCCGGCCTGTGAACCATAACTGCTTTATATTAATTCTCCTGTATGGTTAAATCTAACCCAAGACACTCCTTTCTCAGTTGGAAATGTCCTAGTCAATTTCACTGTATAATACAGAGAGGAAGCAGGCCAGGGGTCCAGGCAGTCATGCTAACCTCAGATGGTATTATTCTCTGAAGGATTTTAAATCTTGTTCTGAAAATAAGCAAGTTGTTTCCAGGACATACCCTTGATATGAGGAAGAGAAATTATCACAATGTCCATCTGGGGAAGTCAAGGCCAGGAGAAGCAAAAGAAGAGATCGCGCTAGAATACCCAGCAGTCAAGTGTATCACTAAGCAGCACATCGTCACATGCATGGTAATGGCTTAGTCTCTTTGCTGGTAGTTAGGACCGCAGAAGGAAGGTGGGAGGTCACACATCTTATGAGGTTTAACAGGGTGTCTTTAGTTCTTCACTCTCAAGACTCTCACCTACTTCAATCAAAGGTCTATGATTCCCCGTCAGAACTTCTGTTTGATAACTTAAGACATCTCTCTTAACATGCAAACTATCTGAGTAGCACCATATTTAATTGATGCCATTCATTTACCCGTAGGTAAGGATTAGACGTCTGAAAACTGTTTTTGGAGAAAGAGCCTAGCTCGTTAGCTTACTAGGTAACTGATGCAATAAAGGAATATACCAAATTTGCCACCCTCAAATTTTTGCAGAAATTTAGCCTTGATTGTGATTATGTGCAATTTTATCATTTTAAAAGATCAAGCAATAATGGATCTAAAGCTCAGTGTTACTCAAGAGAAGATATTTTTAAAAACTAGCTACACATCAAAATTTACATAAAACTAACATCTGGTTACATGGAGACCTCTGGATTACTGATTAACTTTTTTTCTCTTTAATTCCTATATTCAGGGTTACATGAATTTGGCATATTCTCACAATGGTTTCCTCGTCCACAGCAGATTAGAAAGAAGCGACACAGGCAAAAATGGCAGAATCAGAAAGTGGGAGTTGACAGTCTGACAGGAGGGAAAAAGAAAAAAAAAATTAAATAAGACGTAAGATTTTCCAAATGCAAAGCATTGAGATGAACTGCTGTAGGAACTCACAGTGCTTCATAGGTCGAGACCCCCTCAGATATCACTGTGTGCCAGTGAAATAATGACTGATTTTCATTAGGGGTGACCACAAGACATAAGCAAACATTGGGATTAGATTCAGCCTCCTTGCCTGAGCTCAGGGTAGGTGCAAAGAAGGGAAATTCCACGTACTGAGCTATGCACTGAGGTAGGCGATTTACACATATCATCCCTTTAATTTCTTGGTGTTTCTATGCAGTAGGCATTTTAGAGAAGAAGAACTAAAGTTTGGTGAATGAGTAAAGGTGAAGTTCATTGATGTCTTTATGTGAGTGCCCACATCTCTCTTCTCCCTAGCACATTTTCTCTTGCCACCAGAGGTAGGTCATTGCTGCCCTTCCCTTCGCTGTGATCATTTCCTTCACCTCTTTTTACTCATTGTTTCCTGAGCTCAGATTGTCTACCTCTTTCTGTCCACATTTGCAAATTCTTTCTATACCCACGGTCTGGTCTATACCCCATCTCCCACCAAAGACTTCTCTCGTTTCACACAGCTTTCCTCTTTATCTGATTTCCATAGCCCGGGGGCATCTCTGCTGAAGGCTCAGTGATTGGTGCCTATCAACAACTTCTGGCTTTTATGTACCTGTGCTTGGCTTTGTCTCCTCATCTAAAGGCTTGCTTCCTTAGGTCGGGGACCTGTCTCCTCCTTCTTCCTTCTGTTTCCTAATTCCACATGAAACACTTCTTTACTTCTGCTAAGTTCTTTATTGTTTAGAATGCCCAGAGATGAAGCTAAGCACTCTCTTTTGCACCTGTGCTTTTTTGGTCAGCTGATGTCCATCTGCGTTCTAGTCAGTGAAATACCAACCCTGAAAAAGCTCTTTCAGGAGTGACTGAATTAGTTTCACACATTCTTTCTCCACTCCTTGCTGGCTGAGCCCATGGCCTGTTGCCCAAACTGTACCCAAGCAGGGAGACATCTTCTAAGGCTTAGGGTCCCCAAGGATAGTAAACATGTTGAACATGGCATCAATTAATTGTTGCAGTCCTGAAAACAAGACTGAAAGCAAATTTCTTCCTCCTATTCTAGCCTCCCTGTTCCAATAACTTCAGCCAGAGTCGTTCCAAGCACGGTTTTTCCCTTGGCTCCCTCTCTCCGCCATAGTTCATATTGAGTCTCCCATCTGCGTCTCCCTCCATCCCCAGGAGGCACCATCCTTTGCTAGCAGAGACCCTTTCCTCCCTTCCATTCTCTGCTGGGAAGGTCACTTCATCAAACTAAAGCTCATTAAAGGAAACGGCAGAGAGGCGATTCAGCATCCTGACCCCAGATAGCGTAGCTGAAAAAGCCCTTTGCCTTTTCTATTTCAACCTGAATAGGTGTATGACTCAGTAGTGGAAGGATTTGTAGCTGACACTCCATAGAAGCTGCTCTCGAATTTTGACAAATCCCATCTTGAGCCAAGAAGAGAAACAGATATTGATCCTAAGTGTACCTAATTCATCTCTGCACTTGTAATCCCAAAAGAAAATGCCTTCCATGACCAGAGGGCAGTCAATATTTTTTCCATCTTGTAAAATAAATAGCAGTTATTTTGGTGTGTCTTCATGCGTCCGGGGCACCAGAAGTATAAACAAAGAGTTGATTTTTCCTCTTTCTATAGTTGAGTTATAATAACTACTAGGTCTCTTGTTTGGGCTAATTAAAACCACATCAAATAATTTGGATTGATGAGTGACTAGAGGCGATTGTATTATCCTTCTGCCACATTAACAAAGAAGCCTCATTCCCCAGGCTGGGGAGTGGCATCTCTGCCGAGATGTTAGCTAGAGACGTACAATAAACTGCAAGAGAATTCATTTCAGGGGACTCTCTCTGATTCTAGCAGTATTACAGTTTTAGCCACACAGGGGAGTTGTTCATATCAGCCGGGGGTCTACTCACAAACGTGGTTTTATTTATTGTCCTTCCACTCCTTTACCTGCGAGACTATGTTAGTTATGGGAGAACTTCCAGAAGGTCAGCAGATCAGGCCAGATAGAGAACTGTTCTGTTTCCACAATCATTCTATATATTCCCAGCCCAGATGGAGGGTCACAAGTTGTTGGAAATACTGAAGAACTGATTTGTGTCTATATTGATCCAAGCCCCACATCATTTCCCAACCACCCCAGGTCAATTCCAACAAACAAGCACAGAATCTCTTTGCACGTCAAACACTGTGCCTACATGTGGGCAAACCATCTGCTCAATTTCAGTTTTTTTTCTACACGTTAATACTTGTTTTGATTATTACACCTGACTAGTTTACTCAGATAAACCAATCTTCTAGCTTCTTGAAAATTATGAACAATATCAGAAATCAAATTTGGATTATCAAGGCCTTGAAGGGATATTAATTTTAAATTGCAAATCATTTTATTTTGGCAATCTAAGAGAACCATCTGGATTTTCCCCAAATTTCCTCAGTGCCCTGTCGGAATTCTTATTTGAATGAAATAGGAGTCTTACCCACAGAGGCAATTCTGATATCTTTATAATCTGCCAGATCCACTGGGGGTTGGGCAAACAAGTCCTCATGACACAATAATCAAATGTTTGGAAATTGTGCGGGTGTGTTTCACTCTTCAGGCAAAGCAGCCTGTTCCTTCTTCCTGCCATGGACCCCAGACTTACCCACTCTGGCTGCTTTTTGCTCCTGGAATGTCTTCTCTGCCATCAGTTCATATTACATTAGTGTCCTAGCTGGTTTTTTCAAGCCCTTCATAAATAGGCCTGCTGATTCTATACTCCAGCTTTGAGAGGTTTCCACTGAAGGCATGGAAAGTTCAGATTCAAGTCTCATCCTGTTCACCATTGTGGAAATGAGTGAAAAATATGCCTGACAAAACTAAACAAGGTTGTGTACAAATTTTTAAACTTTCTACTAATATGTGGATTTATAACTAAATGTCAACAACCTTAGTAGAAATATTAAAGCCATAGAACTCGTTAATGTGAATGGGCCAGTGATACATTTAAATGAAAGACTATAATTTGACAAGGATTAGAAGCCCTGAAAACTGTCTTCAGTTTTGGTCCAGTTTTGGTCCAAAGGAACTGTGTGTCCTTAGTTAAGTCACTTAATATTTCTGGGTTTCAGTGTCCTCGTTGTCAAATAAAAAGGTTGGGATTAGATGGCCTCTAAGCCCCCGGCTGCTCTACTATTCTATGATACTAGATCTCAAAGGCATATAAATAAGCCGTTGGGAAGATTTACATTGTTTTCTTTATAACTGGAATGCAGAAATGGAGATATTGGGCTTATCTCAGCATGGTTAAAACTCAAGAAATATCAAGCTTATGTTGTGAATCTCCTTAGTGGATCAAGGAATTTACCAAAGTTCTTCTTCAACAGTCATCTCCTAGGGCCCTAGGGATGAAAAAAAGTGGTGCACATTGCAAAACTAATACTCTTATGGGGAAATTTGCCGTGGCATTGCATTTCATCACATAGCTGATGCACTGACATACATGTGTATGCTGTGTACATGACAACAAAACAAAACAAAACAAAACAAAACATAAAACCTCAGGGATGATCTCATCTGGTCCCACCTTTCACAGATGAAATTGTAAATCCCAGAGAAGAGGAGATGCCTAAAGCCACCTAAGTAATTTAAAAATTTGAGATTTGAATGGCTTAGCAGATACTCCTCTAATCCTTATTTTTCCCTCCCACAATTCCACGGGATGTACACATTATCGCATGTAAAAATTTGTATCATTGAGGTAACATGCAAACATATCGTCAGTTATTTGTATACATATAATACATCCTAGCAATAATAAAAAAATGCATTCTTAAGATCAATGCAGAATTTTTAAAGAACATCCACAGACTTCAAACCTCTACCTCGGTCTCCCTAGGAGTCTGACATAGCCAGTATCCCCCTTGGCTTTGAATTTATCCAAAGTCACACGGTAAACTCAGGCTAACTCTCGATTCCTCTCCTCACTGGTTATTTTCAGAATTGGGCCTGGAGCATGGGGTTTTTAGTTCTCAGTCTGTGTTCCTTCTCTCACAATCATGCTGATATTTATCCAAATTTTATCACTTTTCCAACATCTCACCTAGTGTTTGCTTGAAGACTTTCAATGAATAGAGTCCACTACTGCCTGAACTAGCTAATTTTGCCATAAGAATGTTGTTCCTGGTTTTGACCTTAATTCAGCTTCCCTGGGACTCCCACTTGTGTATCCCATTTTTTCCTCGCTCCTTTGTGTAGTGACACCCACACCAGGACACCCCTTATACATTTGAAGACAACCACAATATTCCTGTCCTGCTACCCTCCAGTCTTCCATTACTGGGTTCAACTTTCCTGTTCTATTCTTCTTTTCATTCTTCACACCACGTTTGCCCTCTGCTGGGTATTTCTCATTGTCCTCAGGAAAACATTGTGCTTCAAATAGAACACGATTCCTTAGTTGTTCTCTGATCAGTGTAGAGTAGAGGGAGCTGTTATTCACCATGAACAGGATACTACCTTTCCATCAAACCCAGAGACTCATCAGTTTTCACTTATTGCTTTGTTAAGGGGTGATGAATTTGCTCAATCCTTTCGTTGGTTTCTCAGCGGAAGGCAGGCAGAGGAGCAATGGGCTTGATTTCAAGAATCTCTTTTCTGCTTGAACACTGAAGAGCTTGTCAATATCTTTTCTAGGTGTGTTTTGTCAAACTGATATTCCAATAGACAGCCATTAGCACCTTACCCTATGCTTCAGAATCACATTTGGGGGAATTTACTTTGACTGATCACAGCTTGCAGGGATCATTTGGTACTATGGATCCAATCTTATGTTTCAAAAGCCATTTCCTATCAGGGATGATGTGTATACCCCTTGCTTACGCTGATTTGCAAAGAGCAGGATAGAAATGCCTTCTTTAATTTTCTCTGAGGCTTGCCTAAAGGAAAGAACAATCTCTCCCACCTCTCCCTCACCCCAGTAAGAGTCAGCCAATAAAGATAAAAGATATCACGCCTCCTAAGAAATCTGATGAAAGCAAATTGTCACCCTATTGACATATTGAGATGGCAGATCACACACTGCATTTCTTAGGCCCCAGCAATATGGATGTTTTTCTTTCCAGAAATGTATCTGATTGGGGAAGTTTATTGTCCTATAGATTGTAATGTGGTCATCAGTCAGATAAAACCATCAAAGGCAGAGTAACTCTGATTCGTATAATAAGCTATGGACATATTTTCATCAGGGCACCAAAGAAAGATAAAATACCTAAGCAGAGGAGACTGAAGGATATGATTCTCTTCTATGAGAAGAGCAGTAAGATAGGGGAAAAACACAGTTTAATAGGCCAGGGGAATAAAATCCAGTTGGTGACAGGAACAATGGATTTGACAGGAAAATATGTGATAAGAAAGAAACGTTGCATCGTTTGGGACATCTGTAGTTAATGATTGCAGCTAAGGACATTAAAATCAGTTTCTTTGCTCACATATCGTCATAGACTGTTTGGCAATATTAAATGACAAGAGCTTAATAATCAAAAGTACTGAGTTAGCAAATGTTTTCTAATTTTAATAACTTCTTGTTGTAATTACCAAGTCTTAGAGTGAAATGATTTAATTAGAAAGTAATCAAGAAGTGTCTACTGTTAATTGAAGGAATTATAAAAGATCTACATTTGTAATATATTTCTGGGGTAATAAAATTAGAATTTACTATAATTATTTTTAAACCACCCCAGTGAGGGATGTTTAATGTGGGAACAAAGTATTTAATACTTTCGAGTGACACCCCTCATTGACAACATGGTGGAATTACAAAGTCTCATCTCTCTTGTCTGGAAAATAACACCAACAGTAACGACTACAACAGGTAATACTTATTGAAAACTTACCATCTGCCAGGAAAAAACGTGGCTCAGAACAGGAACCGTACCTATTTTATTCACCAATGTACCTTCTCTGTACATAATTCACTTCTAATAAAGAATCTGAAATCATGTTGAATGAACATGGTGGAGAATCAGAAATAAAGAAGTGTGACAAAGTCCCCAAGCTCAGTTTTAATGGAGTTGGTCACCTTACTCACTCTTATCATTAGAACCCTCTGGTGGGCACATGCTCTTTTGGGATTAATAGACTTATTTATGTTTTCTCTCAACTCCAGAGTATAATGCACATTTCTACACACAACTAGTTCAGTTGAAGTGGCGAAGAGCTTGCCACAGACCCTAGAGAACAATTTTTTACTATTTATCCACTGTTCTCATTTCTCCTCATAGTGTATAAACATTCAAACACTAGGTATTAATGGATATTTACAAAATGGAAGTAAACGGTAAAGCAGGGAATGAGGAGAAATACAGAGAAGTTAGTGTCAATTCCATTAAAGTAGGAGTGGTGCTATTGAATATTACAAAGATAAAATTATTCAGCTTCATACGGCTGATGTGGGGTTGAGAAGGTGAGATGTGCCTTAAATAACTAATTGTACAGAAGCAATCATTTTCATGGGCTCTGGAAAATTCACATCTTCACTAAATCCACCCATCTTTTGCTGTCCCTCCCAAGCCCATCTCTATGATATGCCTGTCTCGCCATCCGTAGTCTTTAGCCACAGTGAATTATCAGGGACTTAATGGTTATGTGGAGTTTAACAACTTTTCTCTGCATCTTGGACCATCAACTCCTCCTGGCCTCTCATTAATCCTGGGAGCAATGGCTTAGACCATGATCATTATTGCTTTAACAAATACTTCCAGGATACAATGAAAGTGACTTTCCATTTATCTTCCAGGGAAATTCATTCTGCAGGAGTGACACTGTCTGCTTAAGAGACACAAGCTATTGTCTCAGAGTTTTAAAAAATGGTATTATTGCTCTCTGTACTTATTATATTGAAAGACAAAGGATAATTAAATGTTTTGTTTCCTGGCTCCTTGGATGCTGTTTCTCAGATTTTACCCCACATCTGCATTTTAGTATACTGGATATCAGAAAACCCAAAGAATTTCTCTCAGTTATCTTCTATTTGCACCATTTTTTCCCCCCTGTTGATGCCCTTTTCATTCCCTCTACACCAAATGTGTTTCTGACGTCTCTGCCCCAAATATAAGAATATATGCTTCCTTGTCTCCTAGAGATTTTCCCTAATCTTCCAAGTCTTCACTGCCTGGTAGAATTAGGTAAACTCTTTGTCAAACATCTTCAAGTTCCCCAAGGAAAGCTGTTGTACAAGAAACATAATTTTGAAAGCGTTCTCAATGCAATTGCTGAAATTATCCCTTTTTGCTTAAGTCCAAAGTGTTTTGAAAGCAAAACGTGTTCAGCTGTCACCAGAGTGATGTAATTTAATCTTCCTGCTTTCAGAGACATGTAGAACAGGAGACTCATCTAAAACACACTATAGTTGTAATGGAGAACATTTTTCCACATCTGAATTTTCCAAGAAAAAAAAAATATTTTGAACAAATTCGGAATAAGCCAACAACTGTTTGTGAAGAGGGTGGGCTCAAGCAACATTTCAATTATATGAACGAATTATAAAATGACCACATGCAGGTGTAAAAGTTTATATATTTTAACCGAAAAACTATGAAGGGAATACAGAGGATGGGCGGTCATGTTCATCAAATTGCAGGAACCAAAGCTAGGAGCCCCCGATTTTAAAAACTGAAAGAGATTACATTGAGTCAGTTGCACCTTCTTATTCCAGCTCGGTGTCTGTCCGGAATGGATTAGTCAGCTATTTGACAGTCACTTCCCTGTCTGCTGCTGAGACAGTGACAACGGCCAAACTAAGGGAAGTCATTTGGAATATGAATATGGTGACCAATGTCATCAGCATCAGAATGACCAGCTTCACCATGGTATAACCTAACTTACTAGATATGAGTAGATTCTTAGAAGCTGCCTCAGCTCGGGGCTGCCCAGAGGGCATACAAACAAACTGTGAGACTACAAGTAGAATCATAGAGCAAAGCATGTCTTTTCTATCCTCTTGCCCCTTATCCTGCTCCTTCCGTCCCGCACCATCAATGCCCGTGCACCTTATTTCACCCAAATTAGTGTGCGTGGCCATTTCCTATTGCAAACTCCACATGTCTGGAGGAGACCGAGGGGATGATTATTAAACTGAAACTCCACAGATGTAAGGCTCCTGTTTATGTTAGGCAACGTGCTCCCTCAGGGGGCTTATTACGATACCTCTTGAATTGTTGAATGAGCAGTTTTCCTGTGCCTCTAACTACTGTAGGCCCCGAGCACCATGTAGTTTAAGTATTCCCAGTTAACTGAGAATTTTTTTTTATTATAAATGGACTAATGATTTTCCAGCATTGAGATGGACATATCATTTTCTTCCTTTAATCGGTCAATAAACTTAATAAACTGATGTTTCAGATTTTGAGATAAACCTGCATTTCCGAATAAAATGCTACCTGGTAGTGATGCAATCTGTTGAAATGTACATAAAAGTCAACGTTTTAATGTTTTATTTAGGGGGTTTAAGTGCATATTTTAAAGGGATTCGTCTATAATTATTTTGAATTGACCTTGTCTAGTTTTGGTGCCAAAGTTACACTAATTTAATTTAAAAAATGGAGCTCTTTTACTGTTTTTCCCTTCTTTGAAATAATTTGTGAAGAGGCATTATAAAAATTCTCCTTCTTGGCACCAGAATATTGTTTATACTAGAGTATTTTTCTGTATTTTATAGTTTCTCTATGTTTTCATTCTTATTGTCAAAGTTTTTAAGTATTATTCTTTCATGGTTAAAAATTCATATTTGCACTTTAATTTATGCACATAGATAAAATCATGTACATAAGTAAAAATTTAGGTTATGGAAATATTAGTCTATTTTTATCACATGTATCTGTTGATCCCTTATTAATTCCTTTACTAATTACAAATATTGTTTATTTTTGCCTTTTCTATCTTTTTTTTTGTTTTTACTTAAGTTAGAGGTTTATTTATCTTAATTTTCCCAAAGAAACACCTTTTCTTATTTTGTTGGTCCTCTGTATTGCTTCTTTGTTTTTTTCTGTTTAATCATAAACATTATCCAAGTGCAACTAATTGATTAATTTCTGATCTTATCATTATTATTTCCTTATACTTTTCTTAGTTTATTCATTTATTTTCTTATCAGTCTTTTGAGTTAAAAGGTAATTCACTTATTTTTAATCATAATTTTCAATGAATAATTTCATAGCTAAAATCTGCTTTCTAAACATTCTGTAGTTTTCATTATACTTTTGTTTTTAACCCACAGATTATTTAGCAATTAAGAAAGCTATCTAAGTCTGTCTTTATTGTCTTGTTCCTCTTAATTTTTAATTTAATGGTATTGTGTCCAATGAATCTGACCTTTATGAGGCTGAGTGTTTGAAACTGGCTGAGCCTTGTCTTTGACTTTATTCCTATAAGGTGAATTAAGAAATGTTTTATATGTACCTAAAAACATCATATAATCTGCATTAATTTTTCTGAGCAGAGTTGTCCAAATGCTCATTAGACAAATATTTTTATTTTGTTATTCTAAATTTCCATAGCGGTAAAGATTTATTGTCATTTGAATGTGTCAGTCTCTGACAGATGTGTATTAAAATTTCCCCGTATAATTATTTCTTCCGAAAATTCTGTCAGTGTTAGCATGACACATTTCTTGATGAAACTACCCACCCCTCATTTTATTCATTTAAAAAATTATTTTTAGTTTTTAGAATGAAGGTTAAATTTATTAATAATCCACAGCTAATTAAATTTACTAATATTTAAAAGCCATTTCTGTGCTCATCATTCTGAACCTTACATCTAAGTACACATTCTTCTTGCTGAAGTGGATACCTTAATAATTTTTATGATGGTGTCTATGGCTAATACTCTAAGTGTTTTTATAACTGAAATCGTCTTTCCAAAAAAAACTCCTGGAGAGAGTTGTCCACATCATCCTGTTTACTTTTTCTCCTCCCAACATTTCTTGACTCCTCCCCAGTCAGGCCTTTGTTACTTTCATTTCACTGAATCTATTCTTATCAAGCAGTGACCTCCATTGACAAATCCAAGGGTCACGTCTCAGGGTTCATCTTCTTTGATCTATGAGCAGCATTTGACATATGCGTTTACCACTTCTTCCTCTTTGAAACACAGTCTGCATTTCCTCTTTATGGTACTGCTCTCTCCGGGTCCTCCATCTACCTCACTGGCCTGTTACACAGGCTCCCACACAGGTTCCTTCTACCTTTCTTACTTGTAAATGCTACATTCCCCAGGGGTCACTTCTCATGTTTCTCTTTATCTCTATTCATACTTGGCACATGGCTTTAATTAATATCGAGATGCCAACACGTAGCTCCTCTTTCAACCTTTTCTTCTGGATTCCTGATTCCTATATTCAACTGCCTATTTGATGTCTTTGAATTTCTTATTAGATATTTTATGTATAAAAACGGCCTCTTGGTTTTTATCCACCAACCTGCATCTGCTGAGGTTTTCTCCACCACATACAGGACAATCCCATTCTACCAATTCCTTTAGCCAGCTACTTTACCGTTCTTCTTTCTCACCCTCCTTCACCCTCCCCTTTTTTCTCCCCTTCTCCCTCCTCCTTCTCCTTCTTCTTTTAAGGTCATTCTTGAGTCCTCCATCTGGAATTCATTACTTCAGACACTTTTATGGATAACTTCTTGATTCCTTTAGGAATCTGATCAAATGTCATGTCCTCAGAAAAGGCTTCTTTTATGTCTCTTCATAAATGACATCTTCCCATAACCGCTCTGTATCCCTCATCCTGCCTTTTCTTTTTGATAGCACTCATCACTTCAAGACATACTATCTGTTTATTGTCTGTCTCTGTCTTCATTAGAAAAGGGGCTTAAGGAAAGAGGATTTGGCTCTTCTTTCCTGTTATATCCTAAAGCTTAGAACAGGAGTTGAAACATAGTAAATATAAAGACAATTATTTGCTGAATGAATAAGTTATGCCTTTGTTTTACAGTCCTTCATAATTCTGTAATTCTAGGCTTACAGTTATTTCCCCCCAACACTTCTAATATATTATTCTGTTGCCTTCTGGCACCTATGGTTTAATAAAGAGAATTTTACTTGCTGTCATACTAATTATCATTTATTTGTATTAAGAGTCATCTGTCTATTATATTTTTCAAGGCTTTTAAAATAGTTTTTTAATTCTTGATATTCTACTGTTTTACTTCTATATGACTTGAAGTGGATTTTTAGAGTTTTAAATATATATTAATATAATCTATAGCACATATAATATGTATATAATCTATAGTAAACATAATATTAAATATATATGTATACATACACATGCGCGCACACACACACACCCCCACACACACACTGCTCCATAGTCTAACTTCCTTTTAAAAGTTTCTTTTAAATCTGAGAGTAATGGTTTTCTTAAATTTTGGATAATTCTTACATATTTCCTTCTTAAATATTGTTTCTCAATCCTTTCCTTCATTCTTTCTCAGAAATTTTTCATTCTATTTTTCAGGCCCTCAATGACTTTTTTCATAAAGCAATTCTTATTTCTCTAAATTATCTTTAAGTTCACTAATTTTAATTCACTAATGGACAGAGTAGAGTTTTAAACCTCCTTCAAATTTCAAAACTTAAATTTTTATTTTCAAGATTTCTGATATATATATATATATATATATATATATATATATATATATATAAAATCTCTTTTTGCTCTTCATTCCTAAGTTTGTTTCATAATGTTTAAAAATTGTAGTGGGTGTTTTGCCTTTCAGAATCTTTTAGGCATCATAAGTTAAGTTTTAGGCATCATAAGGCATTTAGTTAAAAGCCTTTGTGAAGTTGTTGTATATAAAACAAACTTCATCGGGCTGGAATCTATGTTACAATTTCTGAAAATTACAAATGACACATTTTATTAAGAATTTTGGAGGAGTCTGGGTTACTGGTGAGAACCCTTGAGCTAGAACAGAAATTTCAAGGTTTCTTGAAGGCTGGAGGCCACCTGACGCAGGTTAGGCACTTCTTCCATTTTAAATATTGGTTCCTGTGTTGACGTTAAGTGGGGAAACCTTTTGGTCATAGCTCAGGTTTGACTATATGTACTCATTTTTATTCTCTTGCTTTGCATTTTCACTTTATTATGTTTTTCTTAATTTATTTTTTTACCTACTTCTCTGATTTCTATTGTATTAAAATGATGTTTTTATACCTCCTTTTTCTCAACTGAAATAGGAAGGCATTTCTGAAATAGGAAGGCATACATTGTATTTCTATTCTTAATGGTTTTCTAAAATGCACGTTTACCGAAAAATAGTTAAAAGTTAAGGAGTGCCTTATCCTTATGAATCTTTAAAACTCATGTCTCTTCCACTTTCCATTGTCCTATACTTCCTGCCTTATTTCTAAAATCCCATTTTGTGTTTTTCAGTATTTTGCATCAGTACTTCTTTTAATGCACAAACATGCGTACTATATTAATTGTTTAATATTTTTACTGCATGTTACTTCTTCCTTCTATCAAGCTGTGAGAGATATGTTGTGTTCAAAATATTCACTGTCGCTCCTGCCATAGAATTATACTTCCCTCCCTCCTGGATATGAGGCTGGGTTTGGACAATGAACTGTGAGCAGAAGTGTGCCACTCCTGAGCTGAAGCTCTGAGAGACTCCTGTGAGGGCAGCTGGACCCTGAAATGAAGAGTGTGCGTGGCAGAGCTGTAGCTACCCATAGCTAGCGTAGGAGCTGTGCCCCACTGTTGGTGCAGCAAAACCTAGCCTCGCCCCATTGATACACAGAAGTCTTAAGAGCCTTCTCATTCTTACTGAGAGTTTGCTAATAATAAAATCCTGTAGTCTTTGTCAGAACATTATGATTATTATTACTATTATCATTATTATTTTAATCCTGAAAAGCAGACAGTAAAACAGCTCCTGTAAGGCTGTATAACCAATTGCGTGAATGTCTGGGAAGCTGAAGGTCTGGAGCAGTGGATAAGAAGGGGGTCTTCCCTTCAGCTTTTGTATAGTGTCCTCACTCTATGACCAAGGGAGACGGAGGGATTCTTTAGTCAAGAAGGAGAAAGCGAAGCAAAAGAGGAGTTGGGGGCCGGGGCAGACAGAACATAAAAGATCATTGTTTCCAGTTTGAATCAGGAGAAATATGCCTGGCCCAGTGTGGGAGGAAGAAGTCCCTCAGTGGGCTGCAGGAAGGGCTGGGAGATAGTCCTGGGATGACCCAGTCCCCCAGGACCACAGGACTGCATTGGGTAGAGGAAGGGGCTGACTTGGGAGCTGGGGACCCGCTAGGGGCCTCTGGGACACACTGGCTACTGCATACTTGTGCCACCCTGGGAGTGTCCAGAGTGATTCCCCTCGTGTGGAGGCCACTGGTCCTGATTCTGATAATACTGGCTCCAGTGCAAGGCATTCTCCTGATATTGGTTACAGTTGGCTTGAGGGTAGGTCTGTGTAGTGGGGGACAGCGTGGTTCAATGGGACAGGCTGCAGCCCCCGGAGCTCCCATAGTTGTAGATGCTCTCACTTTTTTTTTCTCTTCCTTTTGAAAGAAACTTCAAAAAATTTTATTAACAGTACAAAGAACTTGTTTTTCTTTGAACCATTTGTGAGTTGCTGACATGATGTTCCAATACCCCTTCAAAAAAAGGACATTCTCCTACGTAACTCAATACAACTGTCAAAATCAGAGAAATGACATTCGTGCATTATTTTATCTGATCTTTATATCCCTTTACTTTTCAGCAATGATTCTTATAATACTGTGTTTTCCCGAAAATAAGACCTAGCCTGACAATCAGCTCTAATGAGTCTTTTGGAGCAAAAATTAATATAAGACCCGCTCTTATTTTACTATAATATAAGATCCGGTTTTACATACTATTATATGACATTAATTTTTGCTCCAAAAGACGCATTAGAGCTGATGGTCCAGTGAGGTCTTACTTTCAGGGAAACACGGTAGTATTACAGCAAAAAGGATTCAATTCAGTATCACATGTTGCAACGAGTTATGTGTATTCAGTCTCTTTTAAACTGGGAGCGTTCCTTAATTATTTCTTTGGCTTTAATTATCTTGACACTTTTGAAGTGTACTGGCCAGTTATTTTGAAGATGTCCCTCAATTTTAATTTGTCTGTTGTTTACTCATGATTAGATCTAGATTTTATATCTTTGGCAGAAATGTCAAACAAGAAATGTGATGTTCTGCTCATTGCATCTTAGCAGGTAGCATAATTTTGATTTGTTCCTGGTGTCTGTCAGGCTTCTCCATTATAAATTTTTTATTTTTCTTTTTATAATTATTAAGTATTTTCTGTGGAGTTACTTTGAGCCTATGAAAATACTCCATTTCTCAATAAATGTTCAATTAATTCATTCATATTTTAATATCCATTGCTTCTTAATTTTGCTCACTGGATTATAATCAGATGCTATCATTACTTATTTTGATTCTGAACTTATCCCAGATTAGGTTAGTAGAAGACCCTTAGAAGTAGGACTCTGTGTTCTTTTGACACATCTCTATATTCTTTGAGCACATTCTTACTTTCAAGCACAACAAGGTGTTTCAGTTTTATCTTAAACTGCCCCAACTCTGGAAGCAGCAGTTTCTCCAAAAAGTATTTTAGTGGGTGATGATATTTAGAAAATCAGATATGGTCATTGCTATGGTATGTCACTTCTCTTATGTCCTCTAAGTGGACCAAGTTTAGACATATGGGTACGTATGGAGGAGGAGAGGATGGGTACACACATACATTTAGATTTCTTTATCTCTCTATGTCTTTCTACTTATCAAATGTCACTTATCTATCTTAAAAATCCTGAGTTCATATTGATATATCCAACTCTAATCCAACATGACAGGATTCATTCCTATTTATCCGCTTTCTATATTTATAATTGTTTTCCCTGAGAGTGAGAAAACCTGCACCATATTGTCCTCAATATATTTATTTATTTGCTTAATCCCTTTGCATATAACCAATCTTCCATCACCACTAATAGCTATTGTTGCTAAGTTTGTTGTCATTCTCATTGTCATTCCTTTGTAAGTAGTATTTTTTCAATTAGGTTTTATGTTTTAGAAAAATTTTAGATTTAGAGAAAAATTGAGGATGCAGTACATACTGAGTGCTTCCATACACCTTGTACTCACATTCCCCATTTACTAACATTTTATATTAGTATGTTACAGATTTTGCAGTTAATGAACCAGTATTGATACAGTTATTCACTAGAGTCCGTAGTCTATTCATATTTCTGTAGTTTCAAACTACAAGTAGTATCTGTTTTCTGTTCCAATTTTCCATCCGGGATAACACATTACATGTAATCATCATGTTTCCTTAGGTTCCTCTTGACTGTGGTTGTTTCTCACTCTTCCCTTGTTTTTGGTGACTTTGACAGTTTCGAGGGGTATGTTGTAGTATGCCCCGCTACTGGAGAATTTCTGTTGTTTTTCTCATGATAGAACTTGGGATATGGGTTTTGGGTAGGAAGACTACAGAGACAAAGTGCCATTTCCATCACATTCTTTCAATGTTCAAAACTATTAATAGAATTTGTGACTGTTAATGTTGACCTTGATCACCTGGCTGAGGTAGTGTTTGTCAGGTATCTCCACTATAAAGTTACTCTTTTATTTTCTTCCTTTCAATACTTACTCTTTGGAAGGAAGCCACTTTGCAGCCCACATTTCAAGAATAGGGAGTTAAATACTCTACTTCCTTGAAGTTGGAATATCTACATAAATTACTTGGAATTCTTCTGCACTGGAAATTTGTCTCTTCTCCCTATATATTAATTTATTTAACCATTTACTTTTATCAGTATAAACTCATGGATATTTATTTTATACTTTGGGTTATAATACTTTATTTCTTTTGTTGCTCAAATTGTTCCAGCTTTGGCCATTGGGAGCTCTTTTTGTTGGCTCCTCTACTCCGACATAAACCCATCATTATGAGGTTTTTGGATTTTTTACTCTTACTTTCCAGTACTACAAAATGTTCAATGCTTATCTTTATACTTCCTGCTCCAATACTACAATCAGCCATTTCTCCAAAGAGTCTTCTTCCTTTTATTAGAGGATGGTATTCGAGACCAAGATTGAACCATATGTTTGCTTATTGCTACTAGAGTGTCATTTCTTTTGGCTTTCTCACTTGACAGCAAATAATTATATGTGTGCATACTAACCTGTGTACATATACATATCAACAACTATTTCTATATGTAACTACCTCTATCTAAATTAAGTTAACATGAGTTGATACTGTTATCTCCATTACCACATAGGTCATTCTAGTCTCCATTACTTATTTCTAAATTCACACTCTAATAGTGAGAATTTTAATTCTGGCAATTTTTAGGATTTGCTTTTCCCTCTAATACTCTGTTTTTTAAATCACATCGAAACTGGGGATTTAATTTACTTTATTTAAAACTCAATGTGTTCTTTCAAATGAAAAGACATCTTTTATTTAATTTTATACCTCAGCCATTATATATTTGAGTACTACAAATCCCCATTCTCTGTTTTCTCCTACTGGAACCCCTAGTAGATAAAGATGAAACTTTTCATTTTGTCTTTAATCTCCCCTACTTTTCTTTTATAATTCCCATTTCCTTATGTCTGTACACTGCATTCAGATAAATTATTTCTATTTGTGCCAAGTTTAACAGTTCAACTCTGTCTCTTTATCTTTTCTTTATATGTATACCATATAAACACCAGCCAGAAAAAGATATAAAACATTTCTACTGTCACAGCAGGCTCCTTTATTTCCCTTCTTAATCAATATTCTCCTAAAGTGTCCACTAGAACTATAGCTTACTCTTTGTTCATTCCATATAGATGGAATGTTGAGTTTATACCATTTCTATCTGCCTTATTTGTGTTAAATTTGTTTAATGTAAGATAATTTTAGACTTATAGAAAGGTTGTAAAAATAGTGAAAAAAAGTTCCCATCAATCTTTCACTCAGGTTCCCTTTATGTCAATAGCTTATATAACAATATGTTTTAGGTAGATATAAGTATTCACTTCAATTAAGTAGTTACCTATATGTTGAATTGCTGGGTTATAAGTTATACACATATTTAGCTTTTAACAGATCCTGCCAAACTATTTTCTAAAGAGGGCATAACAATTTGCAATTCAACTCATCAATATATAAGAATTCTAGTTGCTTCACATCCTTGCCAACCCTTGATATTGACAGATTTTAAAGTTTTAGACATTTTGCTGAGTGTGCAGTAGTATCTCATGGTGTTTTTAATTTTCATTTTGGTTATAACTAATGATTTTGAACATTTTTTTCAAATATTAATTGACCATTTGAAATCCTATTTGGTAAAATACCTTTTGAAGTATTTTTCCTACTATTTCTTAAATTGCCTGTCTTTCTCTTATTGATTTGCAAGTGTGCTTAATATAGTCTGGGTAGGAGTTTTTTGTCAGTATATGCATTGCAAATGTCTTCTACTCTGTGAGTTACATTTTGACTAATATGAAAAATAAAACAATGTTTCTAGAAGAAAACAGGAATATATATTTATGAACTTAAGTGGGCAAAAATTTGCTAAAAATGACACAGAAAGCACTAACATTAAGGAAAATATTGAAAAATTGTATTTATAAATCCATTTTAATATAATTAGTTTAAAGTCTTTTTGAGAGTTTGAATCAATCTTTTCTTTGTTATTGTGGTTATTATGTGTATTTTTCTCTCACATGAAGATTTGTCTCTTCAAATGGCTTATAATTTATTATTTTATCATCATCATCATCTTCACTATTATTAATCTATAGTCATATAATTTATTTTCTGTTGGAGCCCATCATTTTCTGTGCGGTGAAAACTCCTCTAATAACAGAATATTCTGTTGTCACTACTGGGGCTTCACCAGACATGGGATAATTTTATATTTATTCATAATTTGGGGTCTTTATTCCACATGTACAAATTTGGAACTCATACCTACACGTGGAGCAGGCTTAGATATCCAATATATTTTGAGTAATCACACCAATAGCCTCAGGGAAATAATGATTCCTTGCTGTTTCCCAGGTCGATGGGTAAAATTTTCTGGTCTCCACTTAACCGATAAGAAAATGCTTGACAACTGCCAGATTTTGTAGAGAGCTCAGTTCTAGTTCTCACACAGCAAAGCCATGTGACTACATTGCTCTAGTATGGGTTGAAGATAAGCAATCCTGAATTAGTTCAAACTCCAATTTTGACCTAGGATCCCTATTATGTTTTTAGCTATGTGTTTCCAAAACACAGAGAGTTTAAGGCTACAGCTAGTAACATCAGTGAAAAATATATTTTAATAAACACTGGACAAGACTTTGAGATCAGACTCTTAGTCATTACTATACTGCTAACCTCATAGCATAGTATTATATTAATAGTTTACTGATTATATGAATAAATGAAGACTAAATTTCATTTCTAATAAAAACTGAAATATGCAGAAGACATAGCTGGAATCCATTTTTCTGAAAACTGCCTTTAGAATGGTTCTGTTCATGTTTGAGTAAGTTATGACCATTTGACAAGAGTCCATGAGAAAGGGAATATGATAACCCTCTTGTCAATACCAAGAATGTGTCAATAATGAAAAAACTCTTATGTGCAGTCCGTCCTGGGAACAACAAAGCAGACAATACCCATTATCCATGTGTCATTTCCTGGTTGAGGTCATAAAAAAGATCAAGGCAAAACCCAGTGTATCTTTAAATTAGTGGCACAGATCGATGCCCATATTTCTCAGTGTCATGTTTCATTATGCTGAACTATTTATGTCATTGTAACCTAAGGCATCTTAATGCAACCTGACATCTAGGTTATGTTGCATTAAAAACAAAAATAAGAAGCTGTTGCATTTTGTTAATGGGGTGGAAAAGATTCCAGGTCTCTTTTTTTGTGGTAGTATAGGGTTGTGTACATGTTGTGTATATGGGGGTTCTGTATTAAAGATTGAAAGGTCATAGGCCTTCAATTTTAGTCTGTCAAAAATATTCCTTTAGGCCTCTCACACCTATTTTATGTCAGTAATAGAGGTTTCAAGATTAGTATTGGGATGGTAAAATTATTCCTTATGATGCTGTTTAGAGATTACCAATTAGTTTGGGGCAACTCTTCTCCAATTTTCCAAATGAAAATATCACTCATCTTTCAAGATTCTACTTAAATGCTGTGCCTTCCAATAAGCTTTCCTTCTTACCATTTTGTTTTCATTTTTTCCTGAACATTCATAATAAGTCATATGTACTGATAAGACATATTTTTATATCCTAATAATATTATAGATTTTTGAATATAAGTATTAGCTCTGTTAAATATTGTATATTTCTTCAGGATAGGAACTATTTTTATTACTGTAGTTTAGTGATTCTCTTATCTTCAGTGTCCATAAAAATAAGTTACAGACTGTTTAAAATTTAGATCCTTGTCACAGTGCCAGAGACTTTGATACAGTTTTTCTGAAGTGAGAATCAATAATATGCATTTGAAATAAAAAGCTGCAAGAGAATAAATAAAAAGAATACCATCCTTAGGCACAGTATAGTCAAATTGCTGGAAAACAGAGACAAAATAACATATTGAAAGATGCTAGGAAAAAACACATTATGTGCAAAGCAATAATATGAAAGATGGTTGATTTCTTGTCAGAAACAATGAGGGCCAGAAGACAATGGAATGGCCATCTTTAAAGTACTGAAAGAAAAAAAAGCAAAAAAAAAGAAACTACTAAGCCAGAATCTACATGTGGTGAAAATATCCTCAGAAAATTAGGATGAAATAGACATTTACAGATAAATGAAAGTTGAGAATTTATTGCTGGTAAAACTACACTATAAGAAATATTAAAGAAAATTCATCAAGCTGAAGGAAAATGATATCAGATGGAAATCTGGTCCTGTAAGAAGGGATGAAAAGTACTAGCGATGGTAAATGTACAAGTTAATATAAAAGAGTAACTTTGAAATATTCTTCTATTGATTTCTTTAAAGGGAAGATGAACTCTTAAAAGCAAAGATGACATCATTGTAAGATTGAGTTAAAATATATGTAGGAATAAAATATATAACAATAATACAACAAAAATTGGAGGAATAATAATAACGAACTGATTTGATGTTCTTATATTTGTGGAATTGAAAGTGTGAAGTATGACGTGTGAGCTGGTAAAACATTAATTATAAGGATATGCTGATAAATTAAGAATATATATCATAAATCCTACAGCAACAAGGAAAAAAAAATAATGAAAACACTATAGCTAAAAAGCCAACAAAGAAAATAAGATAGAATACTAAAGCTATTCAATTAACCCAAAAAGTATCAAAGAAACAAAACAAAACAGGTAAATAAATAGGAAATAAATAGCAAGATGATACATTTAAACCCAATTATATAATTAATTACATTAAATGCAAGTAGACTAAATACTCAAGTTAAATGGCAGAGATTGTCAAATTGGATATAAAAGTAAAATATATAGTGTCACAAGATGTAATTTACATGTAAACGGGTTGAGTGAAATAGAATATATATATATGTGAAATATATATATATATATATTTCATCTACGATATATATATATGTATATAATTATACCTTTAACACTTCAAATAGGACAAAAAATCAGTAGTTAATACGACAAATAATCAAATATTCATTTAGGATATAAAGAATCTAAACAACATTATCAAGAACTTGACTTAATTGATAGTAACAGAACACCACACCCAACAACTTCAGAATACACATTATTTTCAAGTATACTTAGAGCATTCATCAAGCTAGGTCATATATTGATCCATAGGACATATCTCATAAATTTCAAGAAATTGAAATCTTACAAAATAAGTCTTTTGAACACAATGGAATTAAATTGAAAATCATTAATGAGATGTCTAGAAAAATTCCAAAATATTTGGAAATTAAAGAGCACTTTCCTATATAACCCATGAGTTAAAGAAGAACTTATAAGGATATTCAAAAAATATTTTGAATTAAATTATAATAAAAATACTAAAAATCTTTGGACCTTGGGGACACAAAAAGCACTCACCATAAAAAAACAAACAAACAAAAAAACATTGACCTTGAATGGGTGAAATTAAAAATTTTGACAATATCAAGTGAACACATAGAACAACTAAAACTTTCACACCTTGGTGGTGGCATATCAAATGGTACAACCACTTGAGAAAACTGATTGGTAATTTTTCTTTTAAAGCTAAACATGTGACCCAGTGATCCCACTCCTAATTATTTATTCAAGAGGAATAAAAACATTTGTTTGTGTAATGACATATAATTATATTTATAATGGATTTATTCACCACAGCTGAAAACTGGAAATCACTCAAATGTCTATTAATGCGACTAAGGATAAATAAATCATGGTGTAGTCATATAATGGGTAGTAACCCAGCAACAAAAATTAACAAACTGCTGATGCCCACAACAGGATGGATCTTACAGACTTGATGTCCCTGAATCTATGAATTTGTTTCTGTTTTGTTTGTTCATTAATTTTGTTCTTTAGATTCCACGTATAAGTGAAATCATATGGGATTTGTCTTTCTCTGTTTGACTTACTTCACTCAGCACCATACCCTGTAAGTCCATCCATGTTGTTGCATATGGTAAGGTTTCATTCACTTTTATGGCTGAATAACATTCCATTGTATATATGTACCACCTCTTCTTTATCCATTCACCCATTGATGGATGGATATTCATCATTTGATTTTAAATGATAGCTTTGCTGGGTAGACTAATCTTGGTTGTAGTCCCTTACTTTTTATTGTTTTCAATATTTCTTGCCAATCCTTCTGGCCTGTAAAGTTTCTTTTGAGAAATCAGCTGACAGTCTTATGGGAGCTCCCTTTTGGGTAACTAACTTCTTTTCTCTTTCTTTTAAGATTGTCTCTTTGTCTTTAACCTTTGGCATTTTAATTATGATTTGTTTTGGTGTGGGCCTGTTTGGGTTCATCATGTTTGGGACTCTCTGCCCTTCCTGGGCTTGTATGTCTATTTCCTTCATCAGGTTAGGAGAGGTTTCAGTCATTATTTCTTCAAGTAAGTTTTCAATTCCTTGCTCTGTCTCTTCTCCTTCTCGTACCCCAATGATATAATTGCTAGTACACTTGATATTATCCCAAAGGCCCCTTAAATTGTCCTCATTTTTTTTTGGATTCTTTTTTTTTTTTTTTTTTTTTTTGCTGTTCTGATTGGGTGTTTTCTGCTACCTTAATTTTGAATTCCTGATCCCATCCTCTGTTTCTTCTAATCTACTGTTGATTACCTCTAATGTATGTTTTTATTTCAGTTACTGTAGTCTTCATTTATGACTGGTTCTTTCTTATGTTTTCTATCTCCATTTTTATACTTCCTATCTCTTTGTTAAAGTTCTCCCTGAGATCATTGACCATCCTTATAACCAGTGTTTTGAACTCTGCATCTGGTAAATTGCTTGTCTCCATTTTGTTTCATTCTTTTTCTAGAGCTTTGTTCTCTTCTTTCATTTGAGACATGCCTCTTTGTCTCCTCATTTTGGCTGCCTCCCTGTGTCTGTTTTTATGTGTTGAGTAGAGTTGCTATGTCTCCCTGTCTTAGTAGAGTGGCTTTATGTAGTAGGTGTCCTGTGGGGCCCAGTGGAGCAGTCTCTCTGGTCACCTGAGCTGAGTGTTGCAGGCATGTCCCTTGTGTGGGTTGTGTGTGCCCTCCTGTTGTAGTTGAGCCTTGGTTGATGTTTGTTTGTCAATGGGAGGGATTGACCCTTGGGCTGATTGGCATTGTGGACTGGAGGAACTGTTGTGCAGGGACTGACCTTACAGAGTGGGATTCACTTTAGCAGGGCTCTGATGCCTTCCCAGTCTGCCCTTTGGGTGTGTCGTATGCAGAGGCATCCAGGTGGTGCTCCATTTTGGTCTGAAGCTGAAGCTGGCCGCTGGACATGCCTGCCCTGTGGTTTCCTGTGAGTGGCCCCTCCATAGGCCAAGTTCAGCACAGTCTGTGCCCTGCTCAGGGACACCTGAAATGAGCCACAAAGAAATTCAGAGATGGCTATCACCTGTGCTGGGTTTTGAGGTGCTTGGGAATGGCTAAGCTGTGAACCAAGGCTAGCCATCACTAGCGCCACACTTGGGGCTGCTTAGCAAGAGATACAGGACACACCAAAGCCAGATCCTATTTCGGGGTTTGTGAATTTTTGAGAGATTTTAGGAAAGCCTGCAGCATGAGCCAGGACAGGTCATTTGTATAGAAAAGCTACTGGAAGTGGCTTGGGTGGGCCCACAACTTGAGTGGGGGAATCTCAGTGAATCACCAGGATGGGGTGAACATTGTGAGCTAAGTTGATAGAGATTCAGGTATGGTGCCTGCCTATCTTTGTATGCTGGGAGAGGGGAGTGCTCAACAAGGAAATAATGGATTCTACCCCTATTTCTGCCTGGGAGAAAGCTGCCCCTCCAGCCCTCATCCTGAAGCCAGATAAATTCAGTTCCTCCCCATATGTTTTTGGCACTTTTGAGCTGTTGTCCCAGCTCTGGAGCTCAGAGTGAGTGAGTCTGTCAGTGAATAAGACTGTGCACGTGCCCTTTAGAAGGAACACCTGGGACTCCAGACACCCTTTGTGTCACTCAGCCACCATCTCCACTGGTTTTCACAGCCAGAAGCTGTAAGGATTTCTCTCCCCAGTACTGGAACCCTGCCTGGAGAGACTGGTGTGGAACTGGGACTCCTTGCCCCTCAGAGGGACATTCACAGCTGAGATATCCTTCATGATTTTGAATTGCCACCCACAGGTGTGGGACTAGTCTATTCTGGGCCTCTGCCCCTCCTACCAGTCTCGATGTGGCTTCTTCTGTATATCCTTAGTTGTAGGACTTCTGCTTAGCTAGACTTCAGGCTATTCTCAGTGATGCCTGTTCTGTAGTTTACTTATAGTTTTGATGTGGTTGTGAGAGGAGGCAAGCAGTTTTTTCTATTCCATCATCTTGACCAGAAATCTCTAATCTGCATTTGTCACAAGAGGTCCTTTTACATCCTAATGCATGTGGTCCATTAATTATACCTTTAAAAGTACTGATCTAACATAATGTTATATGTTCAGAGATGCTGCTCACATTTTGCAAAAGTAAGATTAATCATAATTTACAATGAATTTGTTGTCTCTAAATTTTCTATTTCAAGGAAAATGTAGTGATGTATTCTTTTCTCTCTCTCTCTCTCTCTCTCTCTCTCTCTCTCTCTCTCTCTCTCTCTCTCTCTTTCTTATATCAAGCTTTGTGTGTTTCCTCCAAACTGGATAATGTAAACTCATCTCTTCATTGTATCTCATTCATGCTAAAATAATTCCAGTGTTTGCTTTTGCTAATGTACTTTTCCCTCACCAGAAAATCCTCAGGCTTTCTGTCTGTCTTGTATTATCTCCTTTGAAAGCTCAATGACACAAAGTCCTTTCCAACTAGGCTTGTTGGTAGTATCTAACTAATAATGATTTTCTCTTTTTTCAATCCTGTAGTTCTTATTGATTAATCTATTCAGTCTGGCACTTACACACAAAGCAACTCTATGGTTATCTCTTTCCCTTGTGGTTCTTTTCTCTCCAATAATATTGTAAACACTTAATGAAAACATTTCTACTTCTCAGTCTCTTGTAGACTGTCTTCCTCCCCTACCATGCTAGGTAAAATTAAAATGCTAAGTATTGTGTTTTTAAATTAGGGACACAGAATTTGGGGTTTGATCTAAGTGAGAATTTTAATCCTGGTACCCACAAACTATGTAATATTGGGAGATATATTTCTCTTCATCTATAAAAATGGAAATAGTAATTTTTTCTCCATGAAGTTTTTGCAAGGATTAAATGGAGTCAAGTATGTTAGCCACTTAACACATTGCCTGGTGCTTTATGAGTTTAGTAAATAGTTGTTGACAAGATTGTTGTTGGTGATATGCCATTATTGTGCAATCATGGCATTATTATTTGTATTGTTAAAGACCATACAATATTAGACTGTGTGGGAATTTAGAAATAATGTAATCTAACTCACTTTTTTCTGTAATTAGAAAAACAAGGCCAGAGAAGAGCAGCCTGTTGATTATTTTGTCTTAAAAGAACAGTTTTCAAGTTTCAAATGTTATTTTTTGATTTACAGTATGTCTCACTTTTAAAACTGTATTTGCTTCATACAGAGAATGTTTTCCCAGTTAAAGGAGTAAAATACTATTTTCCATTTAGATAGGAGATGACCCTTAGAATTTCCTATTCCTCCCCACCCCGCCCATATGGGTATAAACTGTTTTCTTTAAAATATAGACCTTAAAATGTTATAGGAGGGTAAACCTTTTCCCATCATTCTCTGACTGTATATATACATTACACATATATGTTCACATATTCACACATGTTCAGGTCGACCTCCTTAAGGGAATAATTGACTTGATTACTAACTGTTCACCCATACTGTGATCACAACATTCAAAGTAAAGTACATCTGACCTATTTTGGTCACGTGCTCCTAGTCAATTGTTTAATTCTTGACCAGTCAGTTAAAAGTCTTACCCTGAAAATGCCCAATTTCCTGATTTGGAGGTCACTGCAACTCACGAGTGAGTCCCTTTCTCCTTTATCATCAACTGTGGCACAAAATGCCACACTGAGAAGTCTATATGGAAATTTGAAGATTGTGAGAGAGATGAGAGAGATAGAATCGGGGACATGAAAAGTAGAAGTTTTAAAGATTGAGGCTTTAAGAATGAATGAATGAATTAGGGTTTGTGAAAGTGGACCTCCACTGAAGGACTCCAAGTATGTGTACAGTATGCACAGATCAGTGGCTGTATTGTCTTTTCTACACACTCATCCTATTTTCCTCTGGAACATTGGGTAGATTTTTAAACTCAATGAACTTGATGGTGCTTCAGCCACCACCTTCCCCCCACCCCCATCTCTTATCTTTTGCCTTGGGGCTCCCTGGGTGGCTGTGATTAAGTGCCCTAAGAGCTACTGATTATTGTGATTTCCTTTAACCAGCTCTACACATTCTTTGCTTTTCAATTTTTGATGTCTGTCCTAATGTGTTGAGGCAAACGTATTGGAACTTGTTAAGACTCTCCAAATAGCTTCTTTGTGCTGGAGAAATCACACCAGTGACAGACCCTCTTCTCCATCTCTTGGGAAATTTTATGCAAGTGCTCTGCCCCCTACTGTCCCCATTATTGTCTCACAGAGGAACTGACATTTAGAGCCAGAGCTCAGAAACCAACAACACTTATTATTATTATTTTTAAAATTTTTTTCCTCTCTACATTTCCCCTTTATTCCATGTAAATGCTGAATGTAATAAAGTTGCCAAAACTCTCCCTCCATTGGAGTGAAAACCATTCATTTGTCATCTCAATTTAAGATTCCTGACTCCACATAGAAGGATATTCTCTGTGGACGTAATGGGACATTTAGCAATTCATTCATTTTCTTCACATGCTACTTATTTAGGCGCTCAGCGGTTGGTGGCTTTGATGTGGAGTGGTGAAATTATAAAGACATTACGTATCATAAAAATATAAATGAAAGAAAACACATACCCTCTTTTATATCAGGCTAAATTGACTGCTGTCATATTAAGGGTATTTTGTTTTATAAATTATACCCGTTTCAAGGTATTCCCTTGAGTGAGTCACTACATTGTCTTTTATTTCCTTTTCCTTTTTTTTTTTTAAACAAAATAGGCCTTTTCTTTCCAATACATCGATGTAAAGAACTATAAAGGGCTCAAATATAGAAATTAATGTTTCTGATACCAAACTTCACCTGGAATTTGCAATATTGGGCTAGCAAGGCAGTCAAGGCATGAATAATTTGCCAATTCTAACTTATATTATTATATGTTGGACATAACAAAAGGGTTTTGGAATAAAACCAGACTCGTGAATTATATTCTTCAACATTCAGTTTTTTGAAAAAGTTCCACAAGTATGACTATTTGTCTTAGTGTATGTGGGCTACTATTACAAAATAACACAGACTGAGTAGCTTATAAACAACAGAAGTTTATTTCTCACCGTTCTGGAGGCTGGAAGTCCAAGATCGGGGTGCCAGCATGGTTGGATGATGGTTCTCTTCCATGTGGCAGACTTTTCCTTGTATCCTTACATGGAAGCCCTGTTGACACTCTTTTATAAGGAGTCCCATTCATGAGGACTCCATTCTCATGTCCTAATCACCTCCCAAAGACCCCCACCTCCTAATAGCACCACCTTGGGGGTGAGATTTCCAACATATGAATTTTGGAGGAACATAAACATTCATTACCACAGCACTACCTCTTTAATATTTGCTCGATGTATCTAAAGTTTTTCTACATACACTAACTACTTCAATGATCCATTCTGTATCAGTCCTTCATACATATACTTAATCCTATTCCCTGGTTTGCTCCCTGTGGAGGGGGCATGGCCACCAGGGAGAATATAGCAGCTCCAAGATAGAAGACAGAGCTAACTGAACTGGGAATGTCACAGGGGCCACTGTAGAATTGGCCTGTATGCTGAAGCTGATGAGGGGCCTTGTTTGGTTATTGTGCTGTAAAGACATGAGTTTGATTAGCCCTAAAAAGAGCCAAGCTAAAAGAGGAGCTAGAAGAGGGCTGTGAGGTCATAGAAGTCAAAGTTAAGAAGAATAGAAGAATAAAGGTAAAAGATTCAACTGAGAGAGGTCAGTTCAGAAGGAACAATGGGAATAGGAATAATACCAGGGCCAGCATAAGGTAAAAGCAAAGATGAGATTTGTTGCGAATGGTCTGAGCTAAAATTAAGAGCCAGATTTTTCTCACTGCCTAATATTTTTGAATATTAGAAACTCTCTGTCTTTACGATTGGCCATTTTTGTCTAGACTTGACTAATTTTGTTAGCCAAGAATATATATTTAGGAGTAAGTACTACCTGGGATCTCATTATTTGACCTAATACTGTCTTGTTCAATCTTGAGGAAAGACTTATTTTTCCTAGTATTACAATATTCAATGAGAGATATATGTTTACCTCTCCATTCCTCATTCCCTCCTTTTCGAATGGATCACTACCTGTGTTCCACCCTCACATGAGAGTCTACCTGACTCCTTGGTGATTTGAGCTGGAATTTTCTTGGTGTGCTTCAGCCTGCATCTTGGGGTTTAGGGATGGAATGTCATTGGAAGGTTTCTCTTTGTGATAGATTCCTGATGAGTACCCCGGCTCCTCACTCGCAGCCTGAACTTTCCCTTTTGCCATACTGCCTTTTGCTTCAAGTTAAGAACCATGATGGCTTAGACATCCTTGCCTCTATCAAGTTCTTCCCTCCTGCCTTGTTAGAGCTTATCTAGTAACTGTGGCAATGATTTGCAAATTATAGTGTAATAAATTCTTAATCCAGTTTTATTTTAACATCTTCATTAATTATGTGGAAGAGGGAGACAACCACCCGCTAATTAAATTTTCAGATGTTGCTAAATTGGGAGGAGTTGCAAACCCAGCTGCAAGCCAAAATGCAACGTAAAGGAATCTGGAGAAGTGCAGGTAGAAGACCAGAATAAGGTTCAAATCGGAAACAATGACATTGAGGCCATCTAGAAAGATGGCAGCTCTGTAAACGCAGAGGCTGGGGATAGCCTGGGGAAGCCAGCCAATCACGGACTGTGATAGAGTGATGGCAGAAGGGTCAGTATGGGCCGGGTGACAGATTTCCATTGTCTCCTCCCAGAAAGAACGCATGCCTCCTCTCTGGTAGCTGCATCTGATGGCTTTAGGCCTGATGGTTTGGTCACAATGACATATGAAAGCAATTGGAGGGAGTACACCAACAACTGAGGGGATGTGCAAAGCTTTGTTTCTGGCATGACTCACAGTGCCATGCACCTGGCTGGGCACATAGCAGATGATAAAGACTGAGTTAATTAATATATATGAAACTGTTTTAGAAAAAAATAAAAAACACTATGGGAAGAGAAAAGATTATTATTTTTTTACTGTAATGATAATTATCCATCTTTGTTAAGTTAAATTTAATTGAAGTTGATTAGGGGGAAAATGCATATGTGGGCAAAGATGGCAGAGGAGAAGCAATAGCTAAAACGATTAACATGGGTTTCTCCTCCTAAGTGTACTTGCTCCATTTCTAGGGAAGTGACTTAGGTTTCTAGTGTGCTGAGGTCCTTCAGTAACTGATCTATATCCCAGGAGTGAAGCACCTTTTGTGATTTCATTAACTCTTTCAGGACAGTTTATATGGAGAGTCAGTTAGGAAGAAGAGCTGCTGAGGCCAGCATAGTATATTTGAGCATTATAAATATTGTTGCCATTGCATGAAGGAAGCATTTTTCCCCCTAAGAACTACCAATTGACTCTCTCAACCTGGCCATACTGTTTTCCCAGCATCAGTCACATTGACCTTAATCAGCTCCCCATTGTGGGCACATCATCACACTGCATGCAGCATAACAGTGTGATTCAAGCCATATACTTACTTATTCCTGGTCTCAGCCCCTGAATAACATTGCAGATGCTACTGTGCACCTTGGTGTGTATCCTTTCTATTATATCCCCTTCGTTACAAAGGATGCTAAATAAAGGGTCCAGAGAGATGAATGCTCAGAGCACACCTATCCCCAGAGCTGGACAAACCCCCCCAAAAGTGCTAACAATGAAAAAGGTAATTTGAATATATATATACGTATATATGCATTAAGATTTTCTACAGTAGAGTTTTATCTATTTTATTTCATACACTAGACTCTGAACTCTCAGAGGCCATGGGATATTACTTCTCTTTTTTCTGGTGTCTTCCACAATGCCTAACAAGGTGTGAACACAAAGGGGGTCCTCAGTAACTAATGGATGGCATTATGGAGTAATACTCCTTCTCCCCAAGAAACTACTTCCTCCCATTTATAAAAAAAAGTAGGGATAATTGTGCTGTTATTTATAACTCTCCAGAAGAAAAGAAAGGGAAGGGGGGGATACATATGACTGATTTTTTAGTCCAATAAAAGGCAGGTTCATCAAAAAGTATCACATGGCTCTGTTGAGAAAGCATTGGCTTTTGTTACCTCCTGGCTTCTACTGGGTGAGTCAGGGAAAGAAATAAATTAAAATAACCGACCAATAGGTTTAGAATTATATGGAATAAAGACTAATTGGTTTTTCACCTTATTTTCTCTGTCATTCCTTCAGGATTTAGGTTAAGCCTCTAAATGTTTCATGAGGGAGTTATTGGGATTATACCCTGTCTTTCTGTCTATCTGACCACACTTACAGTGTTGACTCAATTTTGGTAAGCCCTATCACTCGTCATGCAACATCTTTTAGTCAAAACATGTATATAATTTATGGTGCCCAAAGCAGTCATTAGTGTAAAAGAATTAACTGGGAGGGAGGCATGTGCACTACGGCAGTCACTGGATTGGTAAGTGGCTATTCCTGCCTGCTTTGTGAAGATTGGTTTCTTTCCTTTGAAGTTCTTAAGTAAGGGATAGATGCATTTGTCATTCAAATGTGGTGTCTTTTAAGCTTAGGAGAGAAAAACTTAAAAAAAAGAAGACACCCCCCGTCTTACATTCAATGTTCTTGGTATTGAAAAATACCCAAGTGGAAAAAATGGTAGAGAATACTAATATTTGGCAGAAAGCCAGGGGAGTCAGCATCCCGGAGATGATTGTTGCATGAGTTATAGGTTGAGAATGAGTGATGAGGGTGGTAGCAGATTTGAGGCATCAGGTGAAGTGAGCCACAGCAGGAGTCTAGGCTGGTGGGGCTGTCAGAATAACTGCTAGGACACTTTCTTGAGAGATTACAGGCTGATGAAATAGGAGCCTGAGTCAATCTCTGAGAGACACGGGGATAGGCATCTATGGGACTTGCTGTTTCCAAGGATGCTCAGGCATAGCAGTGCTCAGACTCGGAAGTTCTATAGGCTGGACTAGCATATGCTAACTGACCCAGGTGTTATACTTTGAATTATATGTTGCAGTTGCAACCCCCAGTACCTCAGAAGGTGACCTTGTTTGGAGATAGGTCTTAACAGAGGTAATCAAGTTAAAAATGAAGCTCTTAGAGTAAGCCTTAAGCCAATATGACCAGTGTGCTTATAGAAAAGGGAACTTTGGACACAGAAACTTGCAACAGGAAGAACAGCATGTGAAGATAAAAGTAGAGGTCATGTTGATGCAGCTACAAGCCAAGGAATGTCAAAGATTGCCAGAAAACCTCCAGAAGCAGGAGAAGAACAAAACAGATTTTCCCTCATTTCCCCTCAGTTCTCAGAAGGAACCAACCCTGTGCCATCTTGATATCATATACTTCTCACTTCCAGAACTGTGAGACAATAAATTTCTATTGTTTAAACCACAGTTTGTGGTACTTTGTTACAACAGGCCTAGGAAACTAATACACAGGGAATCTCAGCCAGTCCTGCATGGATGAACCCACTGCTCTCAAGAAGTCACACTGGCTCAGCAGTTCCAGTTCCAAAAGGGGAATATGATGTTCTTCACTCACACAAAAATCTCTAGAGTCTGCCTGCAAGGAAAATAAGTGGTATTCAGACTTGTTTTTGAACTAGGATTCAGGAGAGTTTAAGTAATTCAGCCAAAACCCAACAGGAAATAAATGGTAATGATGTGGTTAGGATCCAGTCCTCTTCTTTTAGGTACTCTACAGTAAAACCATTGTTCAGTGGCAAAATCAGAAAACAACACACGGGAGGTTTTCTAGGACTCAATATCTTACCTTCCAAACCTTACTCTTTAGATGACTTCTGCATTAAGTTTGGTTATCTTGTAAACAACAAATCATTTGTTTAACTTCCTTAGCAATGAAGCTTCCCACATTAGCAAATGTTCCAGATTTCTGATACATATTCTTAAAATTGCTGTATTAATCTTCAAAACTTTAACAAGTTTAAATGGAATTATTTCTAAAATGCATCATGCAAGCTTGGGCAGATACTACTATTTCCTTAAGCAGAATTTAAGTCATCAAAATGGCTTAAAATTATTATATTTATATGAGCACCCTCTGCTGTAACACAGACAGGTTCTCACTATTTTTCCTGCCCCAAGCAGTTGGGAGAGTGGTTTAGTTATCCATTGCTACATAATGAACCACGTCCAAATTTACTGCTTAAAAACACAATTTACTATTTCTTTTTATTCTGTGTGTCAGGAATTCTGACAGTGCTGAACTGGGCAATTATTTAATATCATGTAACACTGACTGGGATCATTCATGCAGCTGCTTTTAGCTGAGAGTTTGACTGTGGCAAGGATGTCCAAGATAGCCTATTATTCTCCAAGGCCTCTCTTCTTTTTGTACTTCTTTAGAGCATGGTGGCTATGCTCAAGCATGAGGAAGCAGACACTGCCAGTCCTCATAAGCCCTCTGAGCAAAAGAATTCCAGAACAACACTTTTGTCCCATTCTATTCATCAAAGCAATTCCCAAGACCATCACAAATTTAAGGAGAAAGAGAATTGTCTCCAGTTTTTGATGTGAAAATGTCATGTTTTATAGGAAATGGAGGATTTGGGGTAGCCATATTTGAATACTGCCACTATAGAGACTTAATGGCATTAGATGGTAATAATAATCAGAAATCTGCTAATCACCTCTAGGAACTTCTTCATTTTCCAATGTGGTGACTAAAGTTACTATCTGCAAAGAAAGAGAATGGTGGCCAATAGAGTACCAGGTTTTAACAGTGGTATGGGCAGGCCTGATAGAGATCTTGAGGCCTGAAATTTAGGCTTGTGGTCTAAATGGGATCTTCTTTCTATCTTTCTCTTTTTTCCTTCCTGTAAGTCTTCATAGAGGGAAAATATTGAGGTGAGAGAGACAAAATGCTTATTGCTCACCTAGAAATCTTCCAAAATGGCTGTAACACTGTGCATTCCCAGAATTCCTGTTGCTCCATCTTCATCAGCATTTAGTATTGTCAGTGTTCAGAATTTTGGGACTTCTGATAAGTGTGTAGTGTTATCTTATTATTGTTTTAATTTGGATTGCCCTGATGACATGGGACGTGGGAGCATCTTTTCATATATTATTTATCATATAAATATGTTTTTGGGTGAAGTATCTGTTAAGATTTTTGGCCCATTTTTTAACCAGGTTGTTTATTTTCTTACTGTTGAGTTTTAAGAGTTCTTTGTATGTTTTGAGTAACAGTCCTTTATCAGATATGTCCTTTGCAAATCTTTTCTCTCAGTCTGTAGCTTGTCTTCTAATTCTCTTGATATTGTCTTTCATAGAGCATATGGTTTTAATTTTAATGAAGTCCAGCTGATCAATTATTTCTTTTATGGATCATGCCTTAGATATTATATTATGAAAAGTCATCACTACACCCAAAGTCATCTAGGTTTTCTCCTGTGTTATCTTCTAGGAGTTTTATAATTTTGCATTTTACATTTAGGTCTGTGGTCCATTTTTAGTTAATTTTGTGAAGGGTGTCATGTCTGTATCTAGTTTCTTTTTTTCTTTCTTTCTTTTTCTTTTTTTCCTTTTTTTGCATGTGATGTCCAGTTACTTCAGCATCATTTATCGAAGAGACTATCTTTGCCCCATTGTATGGCCTTTGCTACTTTGTCAAGATCGTTGACTGTATTATGAGGGTCCATTTCTGGACTCTCCATTCTGTTCCATTGAACTATTTGTCTATTCTTTCACCAGTACCATACTATCACAACTACTGTAGCTTTATAGGAAGTCTTAAAGGGCGCTAGTGTCTTTTCTTCAACTTTGTTTCTTTGTGTTTCTCCTTCAATATTGTATTGTGTTTGCTATTCTGGCTTTTTGCCTCTCCATATAAAGTTTAGAATCAGTTTGTTGATAGGTATAAAATAACTTGCTGGAATTTTGATTGGTATTGCATTGAATCTATAGATCAAATTGGGAAGAATTGACATCTTGGTAATATTGAGTCTTCCTATTCCTGAACATGGAATATCTACTGTGTTTTTCTGAAAATAAAACCTAGCAGGACAATCAGCTCTAATGAGACTTTTGGAGCAAAAATTAATATAAGACCCAGTCTTATTTTACCATAATATAAGACCGGGTCTTATAATATAATAATATAATATAATATAATATAATATAATATAATATAATATAATACCTGATATTATATTAATTTTTGCTCCAAAAGACACACTAGAGCTGATTATCCAGCTGGGTCTTATTTTCAGGGTATCTATCTATCTATTTAGTTTTTTATTTCATTCATCAGAGGTTTATTGTTTTCCTTATATAGATCTTGTATATATTTTCTTGGATTTATACCTAAGTATTTCATTTTTGGGTGTGCTAATGTAAATGCTATTGTTTTTCATTTCAAATTCTACCTATTTGTTATTGGTTCATAAGAAAACAATTGACTTTTGTATATTAGCCATGTATCTTGCAACTATGCTATAATTACTTGTTAGTTTCAAGAGTATTTTCTTTTTCTTCATTCTTTGGATTTTCTATATAACAATCAAGTCATTTGTGAACAGACAGTTTATGTCTTTTTCTCCCAATATGTATATGTTTTATTTCCTTTTCTTGTCATATTGCATCACCAAAGACTTCTACTACAATGTTGAAAAGGAGTGGTGAGAGGGGACATCCTTGCCTTGTACCTGAAATTAGTTGTAAAACTTCGACTTTCCCACGATTAAGTATGAAGTTATCGGTAGTTTTTTTGTTTGTTTGTTTGTTTTGTTTGTTTTTTTATTTTTGTAGGTAGTCTATCAAGTTGAGAGAGTTTCTCTCTATTTCTAGTTTACTGAGAGCTTTTATCTTGAATGGGTGTTGGAACAGCTCAATTTTTTTATGAATACATAACCCCCAGCATGTATATACCAATTGTGTTTTTTTATTATTTTCATTCAGTGGTTATAGCGTTGTGGCATATCTTACTACTGAGACCCCAACAAAGTGTTATTCTTTCGTATTTCTCTCACAGTGCCTAGCAAAGTGCTGAATACATGGCCCATAGTCTCCAACTATTTAATGCAATTTATGAACAAAAATAGAAATTGGAGTTTTTTCTGAAGTAATCAAATTACTCTCTTCTTAATGTTTGAGTGTAATGTGTACCAAAATTATACTAAACCTATGAGTTAATCATATGAATTACTTAAACAATAGAAATGAACAACATTTAGAATGTAGGTGAACTTGTTTTTATAGTGACACAAGCATATAAAACAGATCTACATTCACCTTACTGTCTAATAAATCATGCGTGTATAAGTCAGTGTCCTATCAGGAAAAACAAGCCATTCTAGGTATTCCAAATAGAGAAAACCAAACTTGGAAATGTAGTCTTCAGGCTTTCTACTATGACAGTAGAGAAGAGGGTACATGAGAGCAAATACAGAACTGAGGGTCAAGAGATACGGGGTAGCACAATTCACCCCTTTAACTTCTTAGCATCCATATACATTCTCTTCTGCCTGTAGTTAAATTCTCATGTAATGATAATAAAAATATCTTGCTTCCACCTTAGAGTACTATACAACTAACCCTCATACTAATAAAGTTATGCTTACCCTCTCCTAAAAATTGAAGACACAAAATCATGTGTGTGTCTAGGTTTGGGTAATGGTAAGGTAGTCCCAATTTTATCTGTATATTCTATAACCTGAAGACTAAATTTCTACATTAACCATCACCAACACTCCTTATCGCAAACCACAGGGAAAACACAGAGTAGAAAACTGATTAACATATACAAATATGTGCATAAAAAACAAAGAAGGAAATATATACACTGTCATTGTTCTCAATTCTGAAAGTGATTATGAGTCTGTAGTTGGTATTTATAACTTCCTTATTTCGCTACCCATTCATTCTTTGTTTTCTTTGCCCTCAGTCAGTATCCCACTGTTTTAGAGCTCTTCCATTGGTGGCTAATCCATATTTCATTTCCATAAGTCTGAGTCTTTTGTAGTCTGATTTTATTGGGTTGCTATAATTTTCATTTATTATTAAACTTAGCTGTAAGAGATGTTTCTGAGCGTTCCTTAAGGCCTAAGAATATGTTATTAGTACTAGAGAATATGTTATCAGTACTAGAATCCCTGGAATCACAATCTCTCTCCCCATCTCCACTTGGCAGAGGGCAATAACCTCTCTATTCCAGGTCCCTCTCCCTCTGTTTTCCCCTGCCATCCCAACATGTGATAGGTTCTTTTCTACCCTGATTACACATTTTGAGCTTCCAGTCATTTGTAATGATTTATGGCAGCTGTGCTTTTGCCAATCTTACACAGTATTTTTCTTATTACTTAATTGTTTTAGCAGTGCTTCAGCCATTAGTTTCTGAGTTCTGAAAACAGGAAACAGAAGTCTTCTATTATAGAAGCCTGCCTAATTAGCTCAGAGGCTGTCTAATGGGGGCTATTAAAAATGCAAATGAGGTATGATCAAACAGTGAAAAGTTTGGTCCTGACAGGATATACTAATGCATTTTCTCCCTTGCAAAATGTACCACAATCCGGAATGTAAACCATGTGAAATAGAGTTTTATTGGTGATTGGGTTCTTCCTTCATCACCTGGGCTGTGTTGAAGCTTAACAAGAGTTTTTAAGCAACAATCCTTATTTTCTATCTCTTAATCTGAGGCAGTAGTTCTCAAACTTCAGCAAACATCTGAACCACCTAGAGGGCTTATTAAAACAAAGATTCTTGGATCTACTCCCAAAGTTTCTAATTAAATAGATCTGGGAGGGGCCCAAGAACTTGCATTTTTGACAAGTGCCTAGGGAATGCCAATATTGCTTATCTGGGGACTCCTCACTTTGGGATTCACTGATCTAGGACCTTGTGATTTCTTTCTTTTCTGAGTTCAAAAGTTTCCTTTTTCTTTTCCTTCCATGCCATTCTCCTCTGGCCTTTTCCTTCTTTCTTGTTTTAGTAAAAACACAACATGAGATCTATCCTCCTACCAGATTTTTAAGCATGAAATACAGAATTTTTTTCTATAGGTACAATGTTGTACATCAGATATCTTGATCTTATTCATATAAATGACATTTTCTACCTATTGATTAGCAGCTTTCCATTTCCTCCTTCCCCCAGCCCCTGGCAACCACCCTTCTATTCTTTGCTTCTATGAGCCTGATTCTGTTAGACACCTCATATAAGTGGAATCATGTAGTATTTGTTTGTTTGTGAATGGTTTATTTCACTTAGCATAATGTCCTCAGATTCATCTACTTTGCCATATATTATAAGATTTTCTTCTTTTCTAAGACTATATTCAGTCTTAATATTCCATATATGGCTGATGGACTTTTAGGTTTTTTCCCATATCTCGGTTACTGTAAATAGTGCTGCAATAAACATGGGAGTGTTAATATCTTTTTGAGATCCTGATTTCAAACATTTTGGATAATAACTCAGAAGTGGAATTGCTGAATCATATGGCAGTTTTATTTTTATGCTTCTGAGGAACCTCCATACTGTTTTTCATAGTGACTGTAACATTTTGCATTACCACCAATAGTGTACAAGAGTTCCAATTTCTCCACCCTGACCAATAGTTGTTGTCTGTCTTTTTTTAAAATAATAGCCATCCTAATAGGTGTGAGGTGATATCTCACATACAAGTACTGTTAAGCTGTCCACACTACCCATAGTGATCTATGGATTCAATGCAAATCCCTATGAAAATCCCATTAGTATTTCTTACAGACATAGAAAAAATATTCTAAAGTTCATGTGAAACCACAAAAGACTCTGAATGGCTGAAACAATCTTGAAAGAGAAGAACAAATCTGATTCATCATACTTTCTGATTTCAAAATATATCACAAAGCTACAGTAATTAAAACATTATGGTACTGGCATAAAAACAGACACACAGATCAATGAAAGACAGTAGACAGCCTAGATATCCATCCATATGATTATGTGGCCCGCTGATCTTCAACAAGCAAGTCAAGAATATACAATGGTAAAAGGATAGTCTCTTCAACAAATGGTGAAGGGAAACAGGATATCCACATGCAAAAGAATGAAAAGGGTCATTTAATCAACAGGGTGAAAAAGCAACCTGTGGAATGGGAGGAAATATTTGCAAACTATATATCTGATAAAGAGTTAACTTCCAAAAAACATAAGGTGCTCCCATGATTTAACAGAAAAAATTATAACCTGATTTAAAAAATGGACTAACGATTTTAATAGACATTTCTCTACAGAAGACATACAAGTGGCTAAAAGAGTATGAAAAGATGCTCAGCATCATTATTCATTAGAAAATGTAACTCAAAACCACAATGAGATGTCACCTCACCTCTATTAGGATGGCTTTTTTATAATTAGTAATCTGAGAATGGCTTGGTTAAGCCAATGTTTACTCATTGGAACAGCTCCTCTGACCCTCTTTCAACCCCAAACAGAGTTATGTGCACATCCTTTGTGATTATGTTATTATTATATCACTCAGTTCATAAGGGGTGGATCTATGTTTCATGGATTCTGAAACATATAATTTGAGGGATCCTCTTTAAGAGAAAGAATAAAAGATTAATATAAAATTGAGTGAGGACCCCTGAAATTTCCCAGTTAATTTGCCCTTGCACCACATTATGCTGAACTATCTGATTCTTTGAATATCTCTCTCACTAATTAGTGAGTTTCTTGTGGACTAGGATTAAATAATATTTGTCTCCATGGTCCCATCTCCTGTATTGTATTTAGCACACAATGGATGCTCTATAGATGCTTGTTGACTTAATCTGTGTAGGTCAATTTAATATTGAAAACTCATGCTAGATTTTCCCCTTCCATACGCTCTTCCTCAAATTAAGATGTGGCTTCTTTTCTTCCTATGACACCAGTGCTACTCTTTGAGTACATTCTTCACCACCATCTCCACCATGACCTGTTGGGACCTCATTAAACTCTTCATTTTGCCCAAGCACTTCAGGTTCTTTCCTGCCTCCTTGCATTTCTATGTTTCCCTGTCATTACCTAGAAAATTTCTACTCATCCTTCAAGATCCACTTCAAGTTCCATCTCCTTTTGGAAATGCTCCTTGAGTCCTTCAGGCAAAAAGAGTCCTGGAGTTTTTTATTTAGACATTCCTTACAGTATGCATCAGGTGTCTGCCTGATGCTTTCCTGCTGGCTTGATTTGGAAGATTGTGTAGGTTGCAACAACTTGATTAACCATCCTTGGTCATCCAATTCCCTTTTATTCATCTCTGTAGCCCCAGTGCCCATCACTGTGCATTTGTGATAACGCAAATAAATAAATGAACGAATAAAGGATAAACTTATTCTTGCTAATGGTGACTGAGAGAGGGAAATCTGCTATTCCAGAGCAAGAGGATATATGGAGAAAGGAAATTCTTCCTGTGGCCAAGATCCTCGTGTAGCCCCTTCACCTTTCTACTCTGTTTTAGTGGCCTCGCTCCTATCTACCCTCCCCCATCTTACTCCTGGCAGTAACCTAGGAGTTCCACTGTGTTTCTCTTCCCTCTTTCCTTCTACTTACTCACAGCTCAGTGTCTGATTGTATTTGCACTCTTGAAAGAAAATGATTTGAACTGGCACTCACATCTTGGGACTCCTGCCCTGGCTGTCCTTCTACTACCTCCTGTGAAGTGGGTAAGGGGTAGGATGAGGAGGGAGAGGTCGTGCTGGTGATATTCTGCCTGAGGAAAGTGCAGCAGCTGGGACCTAGCCCCAGCCCCAGACATCAGCAATTAGAGTCCTCTGTCCATTGGATCTCACAGGACAGCATTCTCTAGATTCAACAAGCTGTAGCCAAGTGTGTCTTTTATTCCCTTCACTGGTGCATTAATAAAGGAGAATGGTCCTGTTGATTGCAATTCTTATTGCTGCCAGTCAAGCCTCGCCCAGTGGATTTCGGGTTTCTGAGGAGGGTTCTGCCTGGAAGGTGCGCTATCTGCCCGCCACCACTCTCTAGGTCTCCTTGTTTGTGGCTGCTCCTTTGTGGCCAGAATATAAAATGAGGCAGAGGTAGTGCAGGGCAGAGTCTGCAGGTACTTAGGGCTCTCCAACAGACTCTCTGATGCAGGCTGAAGTCCTCGTCAGAAGCAATCTGCTTTCCTTTCTTCTTCCCCAACTCTCCATTTTCAGAGTTTGGACTCCTCCACTCTGCCTTGTGTTGGGGATTCTGAGACTATTTACTCACTGCCTCCTAACTATCTGGCAAAACTATTCTTGGTCTGCCGTCTGTCACAGAGGAAGCAGGAGAATCACATATATTGAAGGTACTTCTGCCACCACTCCAGCCAAGGTGCTTCTTCCAGAATAAAGGACCTTAGCGCCCTTGTTACTGAATCACTCTTGTCCTTGTCTGCCAGGAGGCCTGTTGTTACTTGCTGCCCATCTTGCCACCTGTTCAATTCAAACGACCCTGATGCAACTTAATCCTTTAATTCGACAATTAGCACATCTCCACTGAACAGGATTTGTCCTTGTTGGGCTGGGGAAAGAAATTGCACCTCATGGAAAACGATGAAACAGCAATTCAATTTGTGGAAAGTGCAAAGGGAGGTGATTTGGCCTCTGTAAGGGGTGGTGGTGAAGTGACCGGCAGCTCCCTGGGCTACTCTTCCCAGGATGAGGCTGAGATCCAGTTCTTAACGGTTTGCAGACACATACTGCATCTTTAGGTCCTTGATGTCGGGACAAGTTGGATTCCTCCTAAGTGGGCTCATCCTTCTTCTTTCCCTCAGCCACCATTCATTGTAAGTTCCTTCTGTGTTCATCCCCACACTAAACCCTCTTCTTTCCCAGATGGCCCCCTGCATTCTTCAACTTCCCACTACATCTCCCTGCGCAAACATTGTCCAGAACTGACAGCCTCAGAGGTATCAGAATAGAGCTTGCAGGCGAGGGATAATCACAGAGTGGAGACCCCCACCTGAACGTCTCTGTGGGTTTGTGGGATGCTGACAATTACAGACCCTTGAGGCCTGAAGGAATCGTCTTCCCCAAATGCTTCTGGGGTGAAAAAGACTAGTTTGGCACCTCTGTCTGGGGCTTTAAGAGTTATTTGTGTCCTTGAAGTCTAATAGTGGGTTAGTGGTAATTATAGGAAAATAAATGGAGTGGAAATAAAGGGTTTTGAAGAATTTCTTTCTGGTCCCAGTATTATATTTTGAATTTCTTATCAGTTAGACATAACTCCTGAGACAATGACCTCTATGATTAGAGCAGAAAAAGCCCCCACTGTCAACAAACCCATGATTTCCACTTTGTTTTTCTCCCCCTAACTGGCATTATTTCTCTGGACACCACAGAGAAAGGATGTTACCTAAATGTTTGTTTTGCAAGGTGTCATTTTCATACGTCAAGTTCACTTGAGGCAAGGGCACACAGGAGCCTAGTAGGTTTCCTTCCAGTGGTCTTTAGTCAGTGTACTCAGAACATGTGCTCTGTCAGATGCTTTTAGTGGTTCCCTACTGCCAACACACTGAAAGCCTCCCTCTTCAGCTGGGCCTTCCATTTCCTCTACAACTGGCTTGTACACTCTTGCTCAGTCACTCTGTCTTATTCATTCATTCATTCCTTCATTCATTCCATCAATGTGGACTCACCACCCCTTCTGTGTTGCAGAACCTGTGCTAGGTTCTGGGGATATAAACAAGAAAAACAATAACCTCTTCTTCTGTTTTCAAAGGCCTAATAATCTAGAAGAAGACAAAGATATAAACCAAAACCATAAGAAGCATTGTCTGTGACAGTGTGATGAAGCTCTGCTTACGGCGAAGTAGGGGGCGCAAAGAAGGAAGAGTGTCATTATACTCAGGGATGGGCTGTCAGATGGACCAGAAAGATGTCACAGATGAAGTGGCTCCAAGATGTAACTACAGGAGTATGGAGAAGCCATTCCAGCTGGAAGCAGTGTCTTGAGTAAGGCAATAGAGGAATAACGACCACAGTATACTCAAGGACTACAAGTTAGAGAGCATAGCTGGCCAGGAAAAGACTGGGTGGGAGGGCAAAGGCCAGAGTGTAAGAGCAACGTGTAGGCTACAGGAGCCATTAGTGGATGCCGTGTGAGTGTGTATGGACAGTATGTGTGTAAGTGTGTGTGGGGGGGGAGGGGAGGTACTGACGTGATTAGAGCATAAGCCACAGAGCGGAAGACTATACTCAGCCCACTAAGCATATGTGTACGTGTCTTTATGTGTATGTATGGATGTTTAAAGCCTATAATTAGATAACGAATAGTTCCTTCAATACTCAAAAAGAAGTACAGCTATAATGATTATTTTAAACATGAAAAATATGACCAGACTAGAAAACATCCAGATAATTGGTTTAACCATGTAATGTGTAGTTGCAAACTTTCTGGCTCAAAAGCCCCTCCTGTATATGCAGTAGAACCTCAAACATGCTTGCACAAGCCACTGGTTATTTTTGAGAGTCCTGGCCAGTGACTTATGGGCTACTACAACTGTCTCTTCCCTCAGAGGCACCACGTGGCTCCCACCCCCTTTGCCTACCCTGCTCTGATATCCTTTGATGCTTCCATGCCCACTGTCCCACCCATTGTGGGGACAATGTGCTTCAGGGGGGCAATGTCTGTGTGTTCAGGCTTTGGGAAGGCAGAACTGAAAAGGGCCCCACTTAGAGGAAGAAAATGTCTCCTCCCAGTTCTTGGCCACACAGATCCCAAAGCTCTTCCTGAAAAGCTGCATCTACCTCTGCCTTTTCCGTTGGCCAGGTGACCAGGACCTGCCCTGGGGTCAAGTGGGCAGCAACCACTTGTGCCCTCCCTCTCATCTCTGTCCCCTCAAAATGCCTTCTAGCATCCATAGATAAACACAAAAGCTTCCATTTTGCTGGTTGTTCCGAGAGCAGTAAACGCATCTTGTTACAGACACCAAGACCCTGGGATCTACACATGAAGAGCAGGGGGCATTGAGCTCAGAAAGTACTAGGAATAAGAATGCACAGAGACGCA